>NC_056732.1:671562025-671569525 GCF_019279795.1 Protopterus annectens
TACCAAGTCCTATGCACGAGAGGATGCACGGTCCAAACCAAGTAGAGAGCTCCAAATAGACCAGCAAGGCAGCACAGAGTTCAATATATTTATTAAATACTGATAAGTAAAACAAACTAGTTTCGGCCAACAGCCTTCTTCAGTGTAAAACAGTATAATCAAGTTCATTTACATCATCCTTTAAATACATATCAAGAGCCAATCAAAAGGTTGAGCTCATGAATACTGATAAGTTTGAAAATTATTTATAAGACATGTTTTGGGGCACTTAGAGTAAATCATATAGATATACAATAAAATTGGTGTATATACCCGGGTGAGGTCCATCCATAACAGGAAAAATAACCACCAAATGAATACATGAAACTAAACAAATTATTAATATATTCTAACATATTCATATGACAATATATTCATACTTAAAATTGGTTTTTATGATCCCATACTGGAAGAGCCTCTATCACAGGCTATTCAGCAATTCATGGTTAAAGAAACCATAGATGAAAATATCAGATACTGACGTTCAAAGGACTCAAACATACTATGTCATAAGGGAGCATATGTTGGACCAATTAGGTTATGTATACATAAAAATGTATATATATAGAGATTGGTAGTGGGCAACGCAAATGATGAGCATAGAGCACAAAGTAGATCAACAGTAATGAGAATGGCAGCCTGAACATAAAGGCTTTCACACTTGTCCAGCATAAACATTACACCTATTATATATCTGTCCAAGACAAGATAAAGGGCCACCCAATAAATACAAAAAATAAATAATAAATAATACGATTAATTATTAATATGTTCTAACTTCTCCATCTGGCAATGTATTCATACTTGGGATCTAATTAATCTTCCCATATTGAATAGAACACCCACGTGCTTATAACAGTTTTGAATTGACAACCCCATGGCTAGTAAATAACCATTATAGATATTGAAAAAATTCCTACATGCTATATCTTAAGGAGCATATATTTGACAGCTATGGTGTGTCTACCCACATATATATATCAATGTAGGTCAGTTGTTAAGCATAACTTGTAATGGACATGGGGTACAATGAAAAAAGGATCAACAATACTGAAATCAACAGCCTAAACATAAAAGCTTGCACATTTCTTACAAAAAGTAATAAGGGCTGTTATATCTCTAGTACATATATGTAAATGGCACCACTTACAAACCAAAAAGAGATAAAGAAACAAATGACAATGCATCTAAATTCAACTTACATTATGCTAACAAATATAAATACTCAATCATCTGACTGGCAAATTGAATTCCTCCCATTCGTACTCCCACAAAAGAGAACATTTGTTCTTTACTACACTTGGCCACCGCCCATATCAAACATAGTATTACAACATAGTCCATATGACTTGATATCTTAACACCCTGTTCAATATTGGACCAGGATGTTTTGACATTCATAATCTTAAGGAAATATAAATGGGAGATCAATAGAAATTCCCCACTTAGTGTCCTATTATTGAAAGAACTAATACCAACTCAATATATTCCCTACAAGTGATCATTTAGTCCCGGGTGAAATAAAGCCCCCAGTGTAATAATCCAATGTTTCTCCTTTCGATCCAGTAGCCCATGCCAACCTTGTTTATTTGTTCTGTCCCCAGAAATGCGGTCAATGACCATAAAAGTGAATCTCGCTTGGGAATGTTTTAATGTGTGTTGATATAGGGCACTGGTCTCCTTGTGGTTTTTGATATCACTGCGATGTTCGTTCATTCTAAATCTTAAGGCTCTGGAAGTTTGTCCAACATAGAATCCCCCACAGTAACAAGAAGCCAGGTACACCACCCAGTCGCTACTGCAGTTTCCAAAGATCTTAATATCAAAAACTTTACTAGTATTACGACTTGTAAACGCCTTGGATTTCAGCATATATTGACAGGAACCACAATGGCCACAAGGGGAGCGACCAATGAGTTCATCACCATGAAGTGTCAGTTGTTTGTGAGTAGTCCCCCCACTTGCCATATGTTTAAAGTGTGAAAAATAGGAGCCTAAGGTCTTACCACGCTTATATGAGAAAAGACAACGGGTCCCAAAAACTTATAGCTTGTCATTGGCCAATAAAATGTTCCAATGTTTATTAATGATATTTCTAATCATATTAATGTTTCTGCTATAGGTGGTGATAAACCTAACACTTATGTTAGAAGAGGATTGATTTTTATTTTTGTTCTGATATTGTAATAAGTCGTCCCTCACAAGACGATTAGCTCTACTCTGAGCCGACAGAATATCAAATCCATCGTATCCCCTGTTAATAAACCTCTGACTGAGATCCCTACTGGCCAATTGATATTCCTCCATGTTGGAACTGAGACGCTTAATATAAACTGGGATATTGGAATACTCCTGATTGTGTGGCGGATGTAAACTTAATGCATGTAACAGGGTGTTATATTGAAAACCCTCAGACAGAGTATTGTCCTGTATACTGTGACATCCAAAAATGATAGACTTTTATCCAATGTCACAGAAAATTCTAGTCCCCAGACATTATCATTGAGTTATTCAACAAATTCAGTATCCTACATCAGCCCGCCACACCAACCAGCAGTCGTCCAGATAACGTCTCCAAATATCCATTTCCACCTGAAAGATGTTGTGTGATGTATCATAGATCATAGATTCCTCAACATAAGCCATGAACAGGTCAGCATATATAAAGATGCCCCCATAGCTGTTCCTTGAAGCTGCCAATAACATTGGCCCTGGAAGTACAGAACATTTTTATTTAACACATGCTCGGACATACATATCAACAGGGTGTTAAATCCCGGTGAATATAGGTTTACCCTTTCCAACCAATATTGTAAAGATTGGAGACCGGGTATGCTTGTATATAATGATTTTACATCCAAGGTACATAAGTACCACTCAGGTTCCAATTGGGTTTCCCTAATTAGCTGTAAAAATTGTGTAGTGTCCTGCAATCTAGATCTGATATGTCCCAACAGAGGTTTGAGATATTTGGTGAGGAAAGCTGATAGGGGTTCAGTCAGAGAGCCTATTCCCGATACTATGGGTCTACCCGGTGGTTTTTCCAAGGACTTATGGATTTTCGGTAAAAGATATAGTATCTGTTTGGACGGTTCCGACACTTTAAGTGAGTCCAAGCATTTCTTATTTATGATGCCTTCCTCAAAGGCCAATTGCAAAAAGGCGTCAATCTCATCCTTAAATACTGGTGTGGGATCTATGGACATGTACATATAGCACTTGGCGTCTGACAATTGAGTTAACCCTTCATGAATGTAATCCGCAGTGTTCCAAACCACAACTGCACCTCCCTTATCAGCAGGGACAATGACTATATCTTTATTGTCACACAAGGTATTCAAAGCTATCCTGTCATCATCCGATAGATTGCTAGCCAGCATGATATGTCCCATGTTTTCAAAGTGAATATCCCTCAAAATGGAGTCCATAAAAATGGATACATGTTTACTCATAGGGGGTTGGAAAGAGGACCTACCAAAACGGAAGTCCTCAGACGGTTCTGACCTGTTATCCTCAAAAAAGAGCCTAAGATTTAACATCCTACAAAAGTCATGTGAATCCTGTACTATGTGGTATTCTTGACTAAAGAAAGAAGGAATAAAGTTCAAACCTTTATTCAACAGTGCAACCTGCTCATCCGTTAATATAGTCTTAGATAAATTCAACACATTCTGAGTGGTTCCAGATGGATCTCCTATTTCAGGAAGTTGTCCAAAAGGCCTTGAAGGGAGACCGGAGTGACCACTCTTTCTGTGCTTTCTGCCCCCCCGGTGTCTCTTACCCCTTCTAAAGGGGAACTTCTGTTAGTTCTCTTCCTATTAGGTGAGGCCCTCTCACCTGGACCCTCAAAATCCGTAAGGGAGGATTCATCACCAGATGTACTATATGAGCTATCCCCCTTGTTTTTAAGAATTGATCGTGGTCTCTTTTTGGTGCGACTGGGCCCTATTTTAGCCTGATTGTTATCCGCAAATCTAACCGATCTGCTAAAATCAAAAGGTTTACCCCGTTGATAGTCAGAAAAATCACGATGAAACTTCTTAATTTTGCGTTCCTTTAAAGTTTTTTCATGCTCCATCAGTTCTGAGGACAGTTTTTTGATGTTGTCCTGATATTTCGTAGAAGATTCAAACTTTTGAGCTTCTGAACATATATTTTTAATTTCAAGTATATTAGAATCTACTGTCCTCTCATAATATTGTAACAGTATGTTCACAAATGTCATGGATCCTGTCTGAAGTGCCTCTTGCCAATCATGATTAAGTTTGTCATCTGGCTTCCCAACTAGAGGTTGAGTTCGTATTCGTAGACCTCTGGGAGCCATATTTTGGGCCGAATATGCTTTAAATAACTTGAGATGCCAAATGTTTGATCTAAGGGTCTTAAATGCTTTTGTGATTGAGTGGAAGAACATATCACAATCAACCACAGATGTCTGACCCGAACTGACTGGATCATTGCTTGGCAATTGATCAATGCCAAATACTGCTATATCTTGCCGATCAGCACATAATCCAGAAAGGATGGCGTTTAGATCCATGTTGTGAGCAATGTTGAGGTATACTACTAATAAAAACTGGTGGAGCACCAAAATCGCAAAAGAATATAATTTTGGAGTCAAGAATATAATATGATAATTGAGAAACCCAGTAACATCAAAATAGAGTGGACAATCAAACACCAATCCCTAATAGGAACTCAGAGGGGTGGCAGAAAGCACAAAAGGAAATCGGGATGAAATATCAATACCATATAATCCCTGAAATAGGTAAAGATTCAAGCATAAAATGAAAAAATGAAAAAATGTGGCAATATTGGTATGACACTATTGGCTTGTATATAGGATAAAGCAAACCAACCTGAGTTGATTAATTTTGATATTCAATAGTAAAGCCAAAGTCCAATGGGTCATCAAAATCAGCCCCAGTAAGCCAACCTGTCAAATACAAGTCATCACCATGATCCAGCATAACAATCAAATACTATGACACCTTACTAAAAGTGTTGCTGAACTGAGGAGAAATCCAACCATTATATTTGCTGTGGTCCCATACTCTCAAAACCCTAGAAGGTTTTGTACAGATGTATATATCAGATGATCAACAATTATAATAGACAAAATACAGCAAACGAATATGAAACTTTTAGAGAATTTTTGAAAACATCAACTGGTGTAATTTTTCTCAAATAACATGCTGCTAATATTACAACTGTATCCTTTCCACGGTCACTGGGTACTCTATTACAGTTTATAATAATATCTATACCAAATATATAGCCAGCGGACACACACAACAAGACTAAATATGTCAAGGTTCAATTTTTAATAGTGATCAGGGGACCGAGCAGTGGTTCATTTCAAAAACAAAGACAAGAACTGGCAATTGGTACTTGCTAACAATTATGACTACTGTATGAATTATTACAGTAGTATAGCTGGTATTTCCATTTGTATCTTAGATTCCCGACACAAGTATTGTAGGGTCAAACAATTGAGGATTGGACTATTATAAAATGTCACAACCATTCTGATCCCCGCCACACAATCAGGAGTATTCCAATATCCCAGTTTATACGTATTAAACGTCTCAGTTCCAACATGGAGGAATATCAATTGGCCAGTAGGGATCTCAGTCAGAGGTTTATTAACAGGGGATACGATGGATTTGATATTCTGTCGGCTCAGAGTAGAGCTAATCGTCTTGTGAGGGACGACTTATTACAATATCAGAACAAAAATAAAAATCAATCCTCTTCTAACATAAGTGTTAGGTTTATCACCACCTATAGCAGAAACATTAATATGATTAGAAATATCATTAATAAACATTGGAACATTTTATTGGCCAATGACAAGCTGCGAAGTTTTTTGGGACCCCGTTGTCTTTTCTCATATAAACGTGGTAAGACCTTAGGCTCCTATTTTTCACATTTTAAACATATGGCAAGTGGGGGGACTACTCACAAACAACTGACACTTCATGGTGATGAACTCATTGGGTCGTTCCCTTGTGGCCATTGTGGTTCCTGTCAATATATGCTGAAATCCAAGGCGTTTACAAGTCGTAATACTAGTAAAGTTTTTGATATTAAGATCTTTGGAAACTGCAGTAGCGACTGGGTGGTGTACCTGGCTTCTTGTTACTGTGGGGGATTCTATGTTGGACAAACTTCCAGAGCCTTAAGATTTAGAATGAACGAACATCGCAGTGATATCAAAAACCACAAGGAGACCAGTGCCCTATATCAACACACATTAAAACATTCCCAAGCGAGATTCACTTTTATGGTCATTGACCGCATTTCTGGGGACAGAACAAATAAACAAGGTTGGCATGGGCTACTGGATCGAAAGGAGAAACATTGGATTATTACACTGGGGGCTTTATTTCACCCGGGACTAAATGATCACTTGTAGGGAATATATTGAGTTGGTATTAGTTCTTTCAATAATAGGACACTAAGTGGGGAATTTCTATTGGTCTCCCATTTATATTTCCTTAAGATTATGAATGTCAAAACATCCTGGTCCAATATTGAACAGGGTGTTAAGATATCAAGTCATATGGACTATGTTGTAATACTATGTTTGATATGGGCGGTGGCCAAGTGTAGTCAAGAACAAATTTTCTCTCTTGTGGGAGTACGAATGGGAGGAACTCAACTTGCCAGTCAGATGACTGAGTATTTATATTTGTTAGCATAATGTAAGTTGACATTAGATGCATTGTCACTTTTTTCTTTACCTTTTTTTGGTTTGTAAGTGGTGCCATTTACATATATGTACTAGAGATATAACAGCCCTTATTACTTTTTGTAAGAAATGTGCAAGCCTTTATGTTTAGGCTGTTGATTTCAGTATTGTTGATCCATTTTTTCATTGTACCCCATGTCCATTACAAGTTATGCTTAACAACTGACCTATATTGATATATATATGTGGGTAGACACACCGTAGCTGTCAAATATATGCTCCTTAAGATATAGCATGTAGGAATTTTTTCAATATCTATAATGGTTATTTACTAGCCATGGGGTTGTCAATTCAAAACTGTTATAAGCACGTGGGTGTTCTATTCAATATGGGAAGATTAATTAGATCCCAAGTATGAATACATTGCCAGATGGAGAAGTTAGAACATATTAATAATTAATCGTATTATTTATTATTTATTTTTTGTATTTATTGGGTGGCCCTTTATTTTGTCTTGGACAGATATATAATAGGTGAAATGTTTATGCTGGACAAGTGTGAAAGCCTTTATGTTCAGGCTGCCATTCTCATTACTGTTGATCTACTTTGTGCTCTATGCTCATCATTTGTGTTGCCCACTACCAATCTCTATATATATACATTTTTATGTATACATAACCTAATTGGTCCAACCTTTGCTCCTTCATGACATAGTATGTTTGAGTCCTTTGAACGTCAGTATTTGATATTTTCATCTATGGTTTCTT
>NC_056732.1:671574525-671684525 GCF_019279795.1 Protopterus annectens
GTCTGTCAGTATCCATGGGAACTACAATGCAGTTCTCAATGTGGTGATGCTCGTGGGAAGGATTCTTCTAGTGAATGCTTATCTCTTTTATAAGGTGGGGTGTTGGCATAATGGTTAAGGTGTTTACCTTACAGACACAAGGTGCAAGATTTGTTCCTCACATGCGGTAATCGGCTAGGCTTAAAATGGCCCACAAGGGCAATTAGCCTTGTGCTAACCTATGATCAAGGGTAGTTAGATCAAATGGTAATAGAGTGCTTGCTTAGCCTGTGAGTGGTAGTGGGATCAATGCTCACATTCTCCAAGCATTTGGGTTGGAAGGCTGGTATAATGGTTAAGGTATTTACCTTACAGACACAAGGTACAGAGTTTGATTCTCACATGGAGTAACTGGATAGGCTTAAAATGGTCCACAAGGGCAATTAGCCTAGTACTAGCCTATAATATGCTGAATGCTAAGCTAATGTATTGTCGTTTCTTTTCCTGAAGCACCATTTCATGCTCTTAGACATAATGCTATGCATTTTCTCTAGTCTGCTAGGAACATTTGAACTAATAGTGCTGTCATGGCTGTCAGAGTAGACAGTAAGTGAGCACACAGGTGTGCTAAATCTATTTGTAAGAGAGAGTACAAATAGACAGGAATTGTAGTCATTCTTTGTAGGTTATGGAACTTATACCTAAACTCACACCTAAAATTTTCTGAGTTGGATTATATTTGTTTAATTGTATATGTCAAAGGGAGCACTTTAGTCAATTATTGATCTGATGAGGCATGAGTATAGAGGTACTCTTGATACATGGTGCTGAAAGGAGAATTCATTGTCTACAAATATGCCCAGGTCTTTAATAACAGTATCTTTGTATTTAGCTAATGGCCATGGTCATGACAACACTAGCTTGTGAAAGATAGGCCTTTTGGAGGATATGGGCTGTTTTCATGAGATAACTGCTTCAAGTTTGTAGTCATCAGAAAACTTGGTGAACTAGTAGCCCTTGATGCCAGCTTTGACACCATCAAGATAGGTGCTGAAGATTAAAGGTCCCATCATTATGTCCTGAGGGCACTGCCGGTGCTGACTCATTCAAGACAAATTGTGCCCCTTTCCTTGAATGAGTGGGTTTTGCCTGTTATCCAATAAGTCATCTAGGACTTTATGTTCATCTGGGTTATTTATTCTATAATGCCAGAGTCTGGAATATTATCAAAAACTTGACCATATCTAGGTAGGTAGTGTGCACACATGCCTTCATCTATCGCCTCTGTGACCATCTCTAAAACTGTGTCATGTTAAATAAGTAGGTTCTAGCATTCACAAAGACGCAGTGCTTTGTGTCAAGGTCTTGTAACCTTCCAATGCTTTTATTTATGAGTTATTTCATTGCATGTTCCATCACATTGGATATGATACTGCTAAGGCTAATCACTCTGTAGATCCCAGGACAGTTGATAGGGCCTCCCAGGCTTGCATTCATACTGAGTGGGGAAACTAGGACTGAATAGTTTAAGAGTGAGTTGGTAAGGAGGTGTTTAACTCAAACAAGAAAGCAAGTTTGTTGTCTAGACCCACAGAGTTAATTCTCATAGCTTTGGAGGTGGCTTTTAGGATTTGTTTGGAGGAAATTATTGAGGTCAGACTGAATGGTATGGTGAAAATACTTAGGGGGTGAGAAGTTTGAGCTAAACCTGTCATCTAGTATAATGCAATTTCCTCCATGGCAACCTTTTTTGTGCCATTACATTTCAACTCAGTGCAGTGTTGAGGATTGTTTCTAAGATTTCTGACACAGTAATAAAATATTTTGTAGTTATCCTTTGATGACATGTTTTTGTAGATATACAAATGAGGATGTTTTGAAGGGTTGAAGACTTCTATGGC
Organism: Protopterus annectens; assembly: GCF_019279795.1. NCBI lineage: Eukaryota > Metazoa > Chordata > Ceratodontiformes > Protopteridae > Protopterus > Protopterus annectens. The sequence goes on from NC_056732.1 coordinate 671,576,406, forward strand.
ACCTGCCTTTTGTTTGAGCATCTGTCACTGAGCAGTGACACTAACACTGGCTTGACTGGGATGTTATTGACAGGCACAAGAGCCTGAGTGTGCCTACAAAAGCACAATGGGGGTAGGGAATATACAGTCGCCCTGAAGGGAGATGTACAGTCCATCAGCAGCAAAGCAGATAGGACTGTCTACCATCCATTTATCCCTAAACTGGCATACATTTAACCCCACCCCAGAATGACACCAAATACCAAGCCAGTCCGAGAGATGTAGCTAGGTTATCTAGTAGTCTATGTGGTCCCCAAGCATTTTAGCACTCTTTGCCCCTACTATCTGTTGATCATTAGCCCCAGCCAAGGCTAATCATTTAATTTGTCCCCATCATCTGTGTGAGGTTTAGGCAGGAGGGACGATCATTCAGACAGTCATCAGGGATGGTTCAGGATTTTCAGTTTTAGTTTTACCCATTCCTAACACATTCACATGGTGAGGCATACAGGAGGGTGTGCAGTGGGTTGATAATGGAGGACATCCCCTCACTTCTGCAAAGGGCGTTCCTTCCAGGCACCCCTGCCCCATCCCACAAAGCATGAGCACCTAGGTTGCCACCTAGAATACATCTTGGATCCAGACTTTCAGAGCAGTACCCAGAATGATGCCCCTTCCATGTGAAGTTGAGGACCAAATTACCAAAAAGATAAAAGGGGGAATGGTCCAAAATACTTGTTGTTATTAACCCACCAATCCACTAGATATAGTAATTTAAAAAAGCCATGATATTGACTAAATGAATGGTCATGCTGGGTTCTTCACTTATGTCCCATCTACAACTACTAATCCTGAACCCTAAAATCTTGTGCCCTGGTCAGCTGTCCTTTTTGCTTCACCCTTGTTATATTCTGTCATTATTCACTGTGATGACAAGATGCTGTCCAAGGCTAGCTGCTTCACAAACTTAAAGAAATACAACAAAAGCCTAGACATGTCCCTTTACATATCTTCCAAGCTCATACAGTGAAGATCGTTCACTCCCATGTGTGTAATGACCAAGTCATATGCATATTTAGGGTGAAATCATCTAAGTGTGCCTTGTTGACTTTGCAAATTCTAACACCTGAGATTCAGATCATTTTTACTCTACCTTATCTCAGTCTGGTAAGTGATGTGTCACATTTGATGATTAAATCACTTATGACAAGGACATTGCTATGTGTAACAGTATGGTCTGGCTGCCTTAGAGGCTTACTGCTTTCATCACCCTTACTTGTTGTGGATACAATAACTCTTACAGTGAGTCCGGTGTGATTGTGATGTTCAGGTCCAGCCACATTAGCATGTTGTCTTGGAGGGGTCCCTATCAGTTCAGTGAAAAATCAGTTCATTAAACATAATTTTCAGTGCAATTATATTGAACATGCCATTCGTCAAACTGTTCATGCTGAGACTGTGGTACAGTGAGGATTGGGAAATTTGCCTTTTCCTCACTGTAATGTGATCTCGGAGTTGGCATATATAATTAGTGTGGGGGGGAGTGACTCACACATGAGGAGAATTCAATGAATGGCATTTCCAATGAAATGCCATTCTTTGAAATGACAGTTTACTGAAGTGATATAGACCTCTAGGAGGGGTCCCTATCAGTTCAGTGAAAAATGAGTTCATCGAATGACATTTTCAGTGCCATTACATTAAACATGCCATTCATCAAACTGTTCATACTAGATCGTGGTACGATGAGGATTGGGAAATGTGCCCTTTCTCCACTGTAGTGCAATCTCGGAGTTGATATATATAATTAGTGGGGGTGTGAGAGTGGGATACAATGAAATGCTGTTCTTTGAAGTGACAGTTCGCTAAAATGATATAGACACATCTTGGAAGCCTAGGAGGTCTTAGAAAGATGTCCTTAGTACCTAAGTGTATTAGGAATTTGGTGTGATGTCATGGTGGTGTGGGTGTGTAGTGAGTAAAGGCAGCCTGGGTGGATGTATGCTTTCAGTTTAAATATGGATCTACACATTTTACAAGTGGATTCTACATTAACAATAAAGGGGTTGCCAGTAAGCATGAGGCAGATCTTACACAGCCTCAATATGTCCAATGCATGTAAAATATAGTAAGAAGAGACTCATGCAAGTTGCATGTTTGACATTAGTTAGAAGGTAATACATGCAGATCTGATCAAGCTACAGGCATGGGTGCCACAAAAGTCAAGCAGCTCAGATGTTTTTCATGTTTCACTGTTGCAGTCATCACATTTTGGTTATCCCTGTCAGGGTAGCCCATGGCCGGCCTGTACACCAGAGGCTTAGTATTTCTGCGTCAGTTGCTGTCACTTCAGGACTGATGTCAGGTCAACAGTAGTATAAAGTAAGGCAGCCGACACAATTACATCAGTCTTTCTTGCTGTGGAGCCCAAAGCAGAAGCAGTTTGCATGTGTGCCAGTCAGCTGCTACCTGAGTTAGTCTACGGAATTGAAGCTGGTGTCTTCTAAAGCTAACTATCCCATTGGGGATCCTTTTTTCTTGCACTAACCTATGTCAGAAAAAGTTAACAATTGTCTCGCCTGTGGAAAGCAAATACCACACCAAGACTTTCATTCTTACTGCATCACTTGTTTAGGCCCAGACCACGACATCCCCCACTGTCGCTTTTGTGCTTTGTTCTGACTATCCGTTATCAGGCCATCCGACAGCGGACCTTCTGAAAAAATGTAAAAATAAAGACAGAGACAGACCGTGCAGGTCCAAACCTACCGACGAGGCTCCCTTTAAGCTAGTCATCAGTTCTCCAGTCCTCAGTGAGTAGCTTTCGCAGCCCCTGATGCCCGCTTCTGTGCATTCACAGACTGCTACCAAGACCCTTTCAGAGTCTGGTATGCCGCAAAACTCTTCTTCGACTAAGGATCTTGCGGTCTTCTCTACCTTGGATGGGTCCAGAGCCGCTGAGCAGGCACTGGGTTCTGAGGAAGTCCTTCACACTACTAATTCTCGACACAAACCAATGTCTTCTTTCGTGACTACCGCTCTTTTGAAAATGACTGAGTTGCTTAGGCCCAGGGTATGAACCACACCCAAGAAACCGATGACCCAATCTCAGGCACCTGCTTTCTTGCCTCAGTCTCAAATACATAAAATGGTGGAAGACCTTATCATGCTGATCAGGGAAAGCCAACCTACTCCCTCCAAAAGGAAAAGAGATCTGTCCCCTGTAGTTTTGTCTGAAGAAGAGTCAGATGACTCCGATGCATCTGAATATGAAGAAATACAACTCCTCGCTACTTATGAGGATTCTGATGCAGAGGATTCCATCCCTTCAGCCTCTCCCCCAGAGGATTTTTCCTTTGGGGAACCCTTCATACCTTAAGGGAGCATTTCCAATGGGAGAGTCAGGGCTACCCTCAGTCTAAAAAGAGACTCAGGGAATTCTTAGATCTTCCACAGCGCAGGCCCTTGGCCATCCCCCCAGTCCTGGATGTTGTGAAGGATGTTTTCCTGGAATCCAGCTTGACTCCTGACACCCTCCTTCCTGCACCCAGAAAACCAGGCAGGTACTACAGAGTCCCTGACTCACACAAATTTCTTTTTAAAAATCCTACTGCTGACCCTGAGGTAATTTCTCAAGGGCCTAAAGGGATTAAAGCAACCTCTGCTAAGAATCCCGTCCCCTCAGATAGGGATTCCTGAGCACTAGACAGATGGGGTAAAAAAGTATACACCTCAGCTACTCTTGCTATCAGGGCATTAAACCGTCAGTTCCATATCCTAAAATTTCAGCAACATACCCTGGAACTCCTCAAACAAAAATGTCTTCCTTTCCTGCTTGTGCAGACTCTAAAGAGTTACAAGAGTTAATGCATTCTGCAAATGAAGTAACTAAACACACCTTCCACTGTGGTTTTGATGCCCTAGAAGATTCTTGCAGGGCAGCAGTCACTGGATCTGTCATTAGAAGGCATGAACGGCTTAAGGAACAGCCTTTGCCAGACCATGTCAAATCTAAATTGTTGGATGCCCACGTGCACAAACACAACTTATTTGGCACTAAGGCAGAAGAGGTCTTAAAAAAGATGGAAGCAAAAGCAAGATCTATGCAGACAGTTAAGGATTTCTTACAAGTCCAGCCACCCAGGTTCAGCAGGCATTTCCCCACCAAGCACTGGTCCTTTCCTGCTCCCACTAAGCCAGTTCAACTCAGACCATGGGGAACCAGACCCCCCAGACAGCAGCCACAGGGAATGCAGAGATCTAAGCAGTGGACTACCTCCACTTCAAAACCAGGGAGTTTTAAGCCACTCCCTTATGGTAAGAGCTCACAATGACTCACCTCCCTCACCCCCTCCCTCTGCCCACCTTCACTTAGCCCTAGGAGGAAAACTCTTCTTTTATGCAAGCACCTGGGCCACCATTACCAGTGACCGTTTGGTTCTCAACATAGTGTCCCAGGGATAGAAATGTTCTTTCCACACCCTTCCAACCCCAAAAGGGTTCCCAGATCTACCTCCAAACCAGTGGGCAGAGGCACAAAAGCAAGTCCTTTCCCTGCTCTCTATGAGGGCAGTAGAGCACATTCCTACAGAAAAGAAAGACCAAGGTTTCTACACCAGACTTTTTCTGGTACCTAGAAAAGAGGGCATCTGGTGCCCCATCCTCGATCTATCCATTCTAAACACCGTCCTGCTGAACCCAAAATCCAAAATTCTCACCCTCCAGCAGCTGCTACCCATGCTCTCCAAGGATGCTTGGCTAGCCACCAGAGATTTAAAAGAGGCCTACCTCCACATTCCTATCAGGGAATCATGCAGGAAATATCTCTTTCAGGGCAGGATCTCAGCACTTTCAGTTCTCTGCAATGCCCTTTGGCTTATCTACTGCTCCCAGAATTTTCACAAAATGCCTGGCTCTGTCCATTGCCTTTTGCAGAAAAAGGAATATCTAGATTTATCCATACTTAGACTGCCTAATTCAGGCAGACAGTCCGGAAAAGCTGTTCAAGTACTTTGCCTTTGTAAAGTCCCTACTAACCACCCTAGGGTACACAATCAATGAAAAGAAATCCAAATAGGTGATCAGCCAAAGGATTATATTCCTGGGAGCAAGCATGGACACAGCATCCCTGATGGCATTCCTTACACCAGAAAAGCAAATTTTCCTGACAGCCTACTTCTCTCAACTAGCCACCAGACCCCAGCTATCTGCAAGGAAAATCCTGCAAGGGGGTTCATGGCATCCTGCATTCTACTCATTCCATATGCCAGAATGCATATGAGGAAACTTCAACGGTACCTAAAATGCCTTTGGTGTCAACACTCTCAAAGCATGGAGACTCTTATACCTATAATTCCTTGCCTCAGAAAAAAGTTTCTTTGGTGGGCAACAGCATCCTCCCACAACAAGGGGCTACCTTTCTCACCACTCCCCACTGGCCAGACCCTCACCACAGATGCATCAGACTATGCCTGGGGTGCACACTTGGATGTCAGTTGCATACAGAGCCAAAGGAGCCCACAGCAAATCCCTCTGCACATCAACCAAAAAGAGATTATGGCTGTCCAGCACGCCTTGATAGCTTTTAAGCCCCTTCTCTCCCCAGGGGCTCTCCTGATCAAAACAAACAGCAACACTGTGATGTGGTATATCAACAAGCAGGAAGGGACTCACTCCTACCCTCTATGCTGGCTGGCCATGACCCTTTGGCACACAGCCTCTGTCATGCAACTCCACCTGTTAGCACAATTCTTACCAGGTTTTCTCAACTCCCTGGCAGACCAATTAAGCAGAAATCTTCTGGACCCACATGAGTGGCAGCCCAACAGAAGAACCTTCACCCTAATAACACAAATGCACTGTACAAACACATACACAAATGCATGGATCTCACCATACCCAATAGAACTAAGATGCTCTCTTCAAAAAAAAGGAAGACAATCTGGTATTCCCTAAGGTGAAGTCCCAAGACTGGAAAGGCTCCCTTATCAACCTCAGCAAAAGGTTGAGATCCCTCATCAAATCCTCTAAAGCTAGCTATGAAAACAGAATTGCAGAAGATAGTAAAGACAACCACAAGGCCTTCTATAGTTATGTAAAGAATCTCCATGGCAATACCCAGATTTGCTCTGAGCTACTGCACAATGGTATCTCCTATACCGAGCCAACATATATTGCAAATATACTGGCGAACAGATTCAGTGCTAACTTTACCCCCCCCCCCCAAAGGACCAATCACAATACCAGTAGATTGTCAGGCACCCAGTATTACTGTTGCACAGGTTAAAACAGCACTGTCCAAGGCCAAGAATACAGCTTCTATGGGACCTGACAGTATCCCAGGCTGTGTTCTACATGAACTACACAGTGAACTGGCACCTCACCTGTGTGCCCTGTTCAATCACAGCCTCACCTCAGGATTTGTCCCCACCGAATGTTGCACTGCTACAGTCATCCCTCTCCAGGAGTGACTACAGACCCTGGGAACTATTGCCCCATTAGCCTGACGAGTCTGAAATGTAAAGCTATGGAATGCATCATCATGGACCTAATAAACAAGGGTATAGGGAATCTCCAAACTGTGAATCCTACACAGTTTGGTTTTGTGAAGGGTAGATCATGCCTGCTCAACTTGGTTGACTTCTTTGAGTCAGTCACCAGAGCTGTGGATGAAGGTAAGGTGGTTCATACAGCCTACCTTGATCTGGCCAAGGCCTTTGATACCATTCCCCACTCAGGAATCATAGAAAAACTTACTAAGCTAGGCATCAACCCTATATCACTAGGTGGGTTGCAAACTGACTCACAGATAGAACCCACAGTGTGAAAGTAGCTGACTCCAAGTCACACTGCCGACCAGTCACGAGTGGAGTCCCACAGGGTTCGGTCCTGGGTCCTCTCCTGTTTGGTATCTACTTCTCTGAAGTCCATGCCAACATGAAGGGACTCTGGCTGACAAAGTTTGCAGATGATTGCAAGCTGGGAGCTATTATTAACTCCTCAAGTGATGCTGACATCCTACAGAAAGGCCTCAATGAAACCAACGACTGGTGTCAGAACCATGACCTTAAGCTCAATGCCAAAAAATGTGTCTTCATCCCCTTGGGAAAAAAACAGTTTTCTTGGATTACCACATTGATGGTAGTCCACTGAACACAGAAGATGTTATAAGAGATCTGGGAACACAGGTTGACAACAGCCTCTCTTTTGACCACCACATTGCCACTGTGGTCAGAAAGTCCTTCTATGTGGCACATCTCATTACTAAGGGTTTTGCATCCAGGAAGAAAGAGGTCATTGTTTCCCTCTACTCTTCCCTCATTAGGCCAATCATCGAGTACAACGCCTCATTTGGCATGTACCTCACTAGACACCTGGAGAGGCTGCAAAAGTACCTAACAAACAGGATCCTAGGCCTTAAACACTTGTCCTATATGGACAGACTCAAAAAACTCCAACTATTCCCTGTCTCATATCGCCTGCTTAGATGCGATCTCTGCTTGACTTACAAAGCCATGTCTGACCCAGCTCTGTTACAAATGCTACATCTAAAGAAATCACAATCCCTCCGCACCACACGCTCAAGAGGCCTCAACCTCACTACCACAATCAACAGAACATGCTGGAGGGACAGGTTCTTAATCCAGAGACTGCCCATTCTATGGAATAGACTTCCCATACATATCAAGCAGAGCACCTCACTGGCCCTCTTCAAGAGAAATCTTAATGAGTGGATGGAAAATAGAAAATTCACCCTAGGGATCACTCCAGTGGCTCTACTTGACATAGGCACAAGGAACTAAGGTTGGGTGGCACAATGCTAGGGTAATCCTATGGGCTAGGCTTGTAAAGGCTCCAGGGCCATTAGCCTAGTACACATCTATGAACCTATGAACCTAATAACTCAGAAATGGGGCACCCTGAAGGTTGACCTCTTTGCCTCCCACACCAACCATCAGCTCAGCAAATTCTGCACCAGGGAGCATCACTGCATGGCTTGGAAAGTGGATGCCCTGTCCTTCCACTGGGTCAATCTATCGGTCTATGCCTTTCCTCCACTACCTTTCATCCACAGAGTACTATTCAAAATAAAGGAGAAAAACCCAAGGATAATTTTTATAGCTCCAGACTGGCCTCACCAGCACTGGTACCCCTTGCTACACAGCCTGTTTCCTCTGCCACCATGGCATCTTCCTCAGATTCCAAACTTCCTGATGCAGAGGAAAGGGTAAATCATGCATCCCCAATTGCAGACACTCAATTTGGCAGCTTGGCTTATTCCCTAACCCCCGATAAATCTGCCAACCTCAGTAAACAGGTTTGAGATGTTATACATGAGGCCAGATGCCTTAGCACTAGAAAGTCTTATACTGACAAATGGAAAAGGTTCTGCACCTGGATTCAGGCTAAGGGAGCTAATACAGCACAGCCCTCCCTCCCTCTCATCCTGGATTACTTAGCTGACCTGCTATAAAGTGGCTTGTCTTTTCCTCCATTAAAATTCATGCCTCTGCTATCTCTGCTCATTTTCCCACTGACCAGCCCCTTTTCTCACACCCTTTGATCAAACAGCTCCTAAGAGAGGCTAGCAACTTGAGGCCACCCAGAAGAGCACAAACCCCAGCCTGGGACCTTAACTTTGTGTTGGAAAAGCTGCCCCCTTCAAACCAACTTCTTCTGCAGAGCTAAAAATTTCTCTCCTTGAAGACGGCCGTCCTTCTGGCCATCACTTCAGTCAGAAGAGTCTCTGAGCTGCAAGCACTCATGGCTGAGGAACCCTTCATCATCTTCCATGCTGACAGGGTATCCCTCAGGACTAACCCATCCTTCATGCCCAAGGTGGTGTCCAGTGCAGCTCTCAACCAATCCATTCATTTGCCCACCTTTTTTCCTAATCCCCAGAAAAAGGGGGAAAGGATCCTGCACTCTCTAGATGTGCACAGGCAGCTCAGATTCTATCTAGACAGGACTAAATCCTTCAGAAAGTTTGATCAATTGCTGGTTAGCTTTGCTACAGGGGCAGAAGGCAAAGCCATCTCCAAACAAGCCATTTACACACTGTATCCATTTCTGCTACAAACAACATAGAAAGCCTGCCCAAAGAGGGGCAGGACTCACTCCACCAGAGCAGCCTCCACCTCTGCAGCTTTCCTCAGACGAGTCCCCACTAGGGACATCCTGGAGGCTGCCACCTGGACATCTATTCACACTTATACCAAACATTACCACCTGCCTCTCTTCTCCAAATCCAGGGCAGGGTTTGCCTCTGCAGTCTTGCAGGACATCCTAGCCAGCCCCTAGTTTCCTTGACTGCATCCACCCATTTCCTCAGCTTTGGGAATCAACCCAAATGTGTTGACTGCAACAGTGAAACACGAAGAACATAGTACAGTTGTGTACGCTTACCATAAATGTAGATGTTCGAGTGTATTCACTGTTGCAGTCCTGTTTTCCCTCCCTCCATTCCTGTTTTTTCTTCTCTTTCCTTACAAGGAACATATTGGTATTTACTTTTTACTGGTGGGGTTCTTTCACCAGAACCTGCCTCCTACTTGGGGGCTCCTGACAGGTTAGGGCAAAAAAAAAACTGATGTAATGGCATCAGCTGCCTTACTTTATACTACTGACGATCTGACATCAGTCCTGAAGTGACAGCAACTGACGCAAAAATATTAAGCCTCTGTTATTCGGGCCGGACGAGGGCTACCCTGGCAGGGATAGCCCAAATGTGATGACTGCAACAGTGAATACACTCAAACACCTACATTTATGCTAAGTGTACACAACTGTACTTTTTATTGTGAGCAGGCACTTGCTAACTAATGTAGCGCAAATTAACAAGGTTGCATTTTCAGTGCAGTGTGCAGTAGCCTGGCACAAATAAGTGCTGTGCTGTGATATGCAATGCAGTATACTGTAATGAAACCCAAAGAAGCCAGTAACAAATAGTATTAGGAAGTTCGGAAAGTTTATCTTCTGACTGTCATTCATTCACCAGCTAGTAACTAATAGCAGTGCTTGCAAAACAAACAGTATGTTTATGCTTTGATTATCACTCATTCCCTTCTCTTACAACCATAAAGCAGCCCCAAATGATAAAAAAACAAACAAACAAACACACAAAAACAATAGCACCTGCAAGGCAGTCAGTCACAGTATTAATTCAAGTACAGTGAATAAGTTAAAGAAATTATATTACTTGTTGGTGCAAGGATCCACTAACTTGCTTAAATCTGTTATGTTGGAGCTCGTTTGCAACATTCAAAAGCTTGTCACAGATGTCTATAGCCATGCAATGTGGTCAAATATAAAACAGTGGAGAATAAACAAAGCAGCAAATAAAAAAGTTGGCTCTTAAGCCAATAGTAGGACTACTTCTGCAGCACTACTTGCTCCCTTGTTTTCAAGACTAAAGCCCTCCTAAATTAAGAAAAAAAATATGCTACACATGCAGTCACGATATTAGTTGAAGTGCAGTGAATGAGTGAAACAGTAACTTCACTGCTGGTTTGAAGTGCAGTGAATGAGTGAAACAGTAACTTCACTGCTGGTTTAGAGTTTCGAAATGAGATCAAATACAACAGACTGCTCAAATCACTTAGCTTGGAGCCCAGGCACACTGCATACAGCAGCTTTGCACAGATAAGGACAGAGCTGTGCAATGCAGTACAATGTAAAAACCATTAAAGCAGCTAATTATGAACAGTAGTGTTAGCAAGTTAAAAGTAAGTTTACTATCTGTCCAGCATTCATTTCATTCTCTTACAAAAGTAAAGCAACCCCACATGAAAAATAAATTACACTTGCTAGGCACTCATTCTCAATACTGTAGGTTTCTAAGTTTTTCCTAGACAGATTGCACAGCAATCGTAGTGTTTAGGATCATAGGATCAGAGAAGAATACTAGGCTATCAACCCAGAAAAAAAGATAATCATCTAGATTTGAACCATGGATCACCCATACTCTGACTAAGAGCTCACTGCTGTTACACCCTGTGCCACAGAGAAAGCTCTGTATCACAAAGAAAGCTAAAAAATTCCTGTCAGAAGTGGGATTTGAACCCACACTTCCATGTGGAGACCAGAATTCCCATGAACTGCAGAAGAAGATTAAACTTTGAGTTTGGCACCTTAGACAACTCAGCCTTCTTGACATACCCAAACATTCCACCTTGTGTCTATAAGGTAAACACCTTAACCATTATGCCGACCTCCCTCCCTACTAATTGGGTTTAGCTTTACAACCCAGACCACTTAGAGGGTAGATTTGCCACAACACTCAATGAGGGCCATACTGCTTACCAAAGAGAACATTTGGGGGTGCCCATCAGAAGCTGTATCAAATGCAGTAGCTTGGTCATATCTTGTAGCTTGGAAAATGATCATTAACTACATACAATAGTTAATAAGTGATGAGAAGATTGGTATTGTAAATAATATATGAGCATTTGTGCTGGCAGCAATATTCTCAAATTACCAGATATAGCAAATGACTGAATATAGGAAAGAAATGCTGACAGGACAGAATTTATACAGCTGTAACTGCAGGCATAACATAGCAATGACAAATTGTTAAACAGTTGAAGTTGCACATGCATAACAATGTACTAGACAATTATTTTTTTTTCATGATTTCATAGCTACATGATTTAATATTCTACTTATAGCTAATAGAAGACAATAGTGGAAAAGCATGGGAGATAAGATACAATGACAGATGATTTGTTGTTGGATGTGTTAGACATTAGAAGAGTTAAAGAAAAAGGGTATGCACTAGCAACTCTGGCTTCTCTGAAGGTGATTTTTTAGTTTGTTCTAAAATGAATTAGCCTCAAAGAAATACCTTAGCTTGGTGATTAGTCGTCATCTCTCTTTCTGTCTATATCTGTACCTATATTTATATCTCTATCTATCTATCTATCTATCTATCTATCTATCTATCTATCTATCTATATATCTCTGTATACACACACACACACACACACACACACACACACACACACACACACACACACACACAGTCATCTATCTATCTGTACACACACACACACACACACACACACACACACACACACACACTCATCTATCTATCTATCTATCTATCTATCTATCTATCTATCTATCTATCTATATATCTCTGTATACACACACACACACACACACACACACACACACACACACACACACACACACACACACACACTCATCTATCTATCTATCTATCTATCTATCTATCTATCTATATATCTATCTATATATCTCTGTATATACACACACACAGTCATCTATCTATCTGTACACACATACACACACACACACACACACACACACACACACACACACACACACACACACACACACACACACTCATCTATCTATCTATCTATCTATCTATCTATCTATCTATCTATATATCTCTGTATACACACACACACACACACACACACACACACACACACACACACACACACACAGTCATCTATCTATCTGTACACACACACACACACACACACACACACACACACACACACACACACACACACACACACTCATCTATCTATCTATCTATCTATCTATCTATCTATCTATCTATCTATCTATCTATCTATCTATCTATCTGTCTATCTATCTATATTTATGGATAGCTAGATAGATAGACAGACAGCCATATGCCCTCACACCACACATCTGCATTGCCATGCCTCCTGACTGGCTCTGTGATTCCCCTCAGCATAGGCCTGGCCTTCCTCCCTGACATGTGAAGCACTGAAGTGCAGTGAAGTAGTCTAGGCTGCAATCAGGGCTTTATACCTTTACACTACTGATGTTAGCTTTCTCTCATGAATGTCTTGAAGTATATTTCATTAAGTTAAATAAAAGGACTATTTTTCACAAACAGTTAATCTCCTTAGGCTTCATAGAAAAAAACACAAAATTACTTTCTACTCTAAAAACCTTTAAACTCAATAACTGTAGCATTATTGACTAAAATGTGTAGCTGGATGTTTCACTCTGTCTGATACTGACTGATTCCAATGTTGAACTTTGTGACATATGCTTTTAATGAAACATTTTACACTTTCTTAATTTAAGCTTGCTACTATGTCTGTTTCTGATCTTTAGTCACTGCATGTCAAATGCACCTTTGTGCTTATGCACCAGGAAATGACTAAAATGGGTCTAAATACCAAATCACATACCTGTTTAACAAACAAAATAAAATAAAACAAAAGAATATAAAATACCAACAGCAAAATTTATATAAATGTCTTTTATAGGGATCTCTCTTCCTTTCAAGCATACTGTAATGCAGTCTGCCTTTTCTTAGGTTGCCTCCTGCCAGAATATAATATGGCATACAAACACTCATTGCCCAGGGTTCCCCTTCCATTAACCTATTTCTATCTACATCTATATCTACAGTATATCTATATCAATATATATATTTGTATATAGATGGATAGACATATATGCATACATCCATTTACAACCTCTTTTTCCCATTTTTGCAGAAGGTTTCAGGGTGTCACTTCAGCAAAGACAATCAGAGCCAAGGTTTACACTGCCTTGTGGCTAGCCCTTGTCCGGTAGCCACCTGGTGGTGTAAAGCTTGGCTCAAGGAGATTGTCCACTGTTGAAGTGACTCTCCGACTCCATGTGCAAAAATAGGAAAAGGGGGTTGTGGATGGATGCTGTACCTCTAGCAGCGATTATAGAATCATAGGCTCATAGGAGATTACTAGGCTATTGACCCAGAGGTCCTTTCAAGCCTAGCCATTTCATCCCAATGTAATGTATAGAAATGTTAGTTAATACCCAAGATTGCATTTAGTAATGACTGCCCACATCCAGGTGGGCTGTGGGTGCTGTTCTCAGTATGAATTTACAGTGCCCCATTCACTAGTCCAGGTTCCTTTTGAACAGTATCATAGAGGCACTCTGTTTCACATAAATAGGTAGCCTATTCCAAAGATACAGCAGCCGCTGGGTGATAAACCTGTCCCTCTGGCATGTTCTTTTTAAGTTGCAGGCCATATTTAGGTCACTGGAATGGGTGGCCCTAGTCCCATTTAATTTACAGATAAGGAGTAAATTTATTAGGTTTGGGTCTGAGATTGCTCTGTAAGCCGGGCATAAGTCTCCCGTAACAAGTCGAACTGATACAGAGTAAAGTGACAGGGACTTAAGTCAGTCTCTGTATGGCATGTACTAAGGTCCCTTCATCTTCTTTGTTAGAAACCTCTGAGGTCTCTCCAACTGCTGCATGTGCTTTTTATGGTACATGCCAAATGGGGCGTTATACTCAATTATGGACTGGATTAGTGCCGAGTATAGAGGAAATATAACCTCTTTTGGTCTTGAGGTGATACCATTACTAATCAAGTGTGCTATATAGAAAGCCTTCCTCATTACAGTAGACATATGATGGTCAAAGTTAAAGTCGCGGTCAACTTGTCAACCCAAGTCCCTTAACACTTTGTGGGTACTTGGGGTATTGTTGTTAATTTGATAGTGTGATGGGACATTGTTAGTGCCGAAGGGAATGATGATGCATTTCTTTGCATTCAGTTTGAGACCATGACTAAGACACCAGTTGTTGGTCTGCGTAAGGCCCTCCGTAGTATACCGACATAATTTGTGGATTCAGTAATTGCACCCAGTTTGCAGTCATCTGCAAACCTAGTCAGCCACAACCTCTTAGTTTTGACCTGAACTTCTGAGAATTGTATACCAAACAGTAGAGGGCCCAGCACTGGCCCCTGTGGTGCCCCACTGGTAACAGGTCTGCTGGTTGATGGGGAGTGACCCACTTTGATAGTGTGTGTTTGGTTTGTGAGCCAGTTAGCAACCCATCTTACAACAAAGGGGTTTGCATTCAGTTTTCTAAGTTTATTGGTAATGCCTTAGTGTGACTAAGACACCAGTTGTTGGTTTGCGTAAGACCCTCCGTAGTATACCGACATAATTTGTGGATTCAGTAATTGCACCCAGTTTGCAGTCATCTGCAAACCTAGTCAGCCACAACCTCTTAGTTTTGACCTGAACTTCTGAGAACTGTATACCAAACAGTAGGGGGCCCAGCATTGGTCCCTGTGGCACCCCACTGGTAACAGGTCTGCTGGTTGATGAGGAGTGACCCACTCTGATAGTGTGTGTTTGGTTTGTGAGCCAGTTAGCAACCCATCTTACAACAAAGGGGTTTACATTCAGTTTTCTAAGTTTATTGGTAATGCCTTAGTGTGACTAAGACACCAGTTGTTGGTCTGTGTAAGACCCTCCGTAGTATATCGACATAATTTGTGGATTCAGTAATTGCACCCAGTTTGCAGTCATCTGCAAACCTAGTCAGCCACAACCTCTTAGTTTTGACCTGAACTTCTGAGAATTGTATACCAAACAGTAGGGGGCCCAGCACTGGCCCCTGTGGCACCCCACTGGTAACAGGTCTGCTGGTTGATGGGGAGTGACCCACTTTGATAGTGTGTGTTTGGTTTGTGAGCCAGTTAGCAACCCACCTTACAACAAAGGGGTTTACATTCAGTTTTCTAAGTTTATTGGTAATGCCTTAGTGTGGGATTGTGCTGAAAGCCTTTGCCAAGTCAAGGTATGCTGTGTGCTCAGATTTGCTCTCCTCAATGGCCCTGGTTACATTTTCAAAAAAATCCACAACATTTTAACAGGCAGGATCTTGAAGCCAAACTGGGTAGGATTCAGGGTTTGGAGGTTGCCTTTGTCTTTATTTATGAGGTCCATAATGATACATTCCTGACATTACAGATGAAGCTGGTCAGGCTTATGGGTCTGTAATACCCAGGGTCTGTTGTTAGGCCACCTTTGTGGAGGAGAATAACTGTTGCTGTTCTCTATTCAAAAGGATCAAAACCTGAGACTATGACTGAAAAGGGTACTTAATGGTTCATGTTTTAGCCTGTTTAGAAGATTAGAAGCTAGCCTAGGATGCCATCTGGTCTGATAGAAGCTGTGTTTTTTGCCTTGGACAAGGCTTTAATGACTTGTTCTTCAGATATGTAGGGTGGGAGAAAGTTTGGGACAAAGTTTGTGATAGATTTGGAGGGGATGGGGGGGGTGACATTTTTGCTAAACCTATCTGCTAGCAGTTTTGCTATCTCTGGGAGGTCAGTGTGTGATACCATTGATCACTAGTTCTGCACATGCTTGAGTCCTACCTTTAAGGCCACATTTGTAGCTGTAAAAGGCCTTATGGTTATCCTTGGCTGTGCTAGCTAAGTTTTTCTTAAAAAGGCCCCTTAGGGGATTTGACAAGTTGTCTTATTTGACTGTTGAGGCTGAGGAGGGTGCTTTTCATTGTTGGAGTCTTGCCTTTGTTTTAATGGACAGTAACTTTTTGCATTTATTGTAAAATTTGTTGATGGTGGATGTCGACCATAATGGCTTGTTTTTTACTTGGGTTTCTGGATTTGATTATTTCCTGGTACAGCCAACTCAATACGCTTATGCAAGTGATTGTACGGGGTTTTAGTGTAAGATTTGGTGTAGTCACCACTTCCAGCTGGGGGTGGGGCTTGGAATACATTTATACTTTCACCTAGGAGGGTATAGTTTGCCTTGGTGAAGTCTTTTAGTCTGATTTCACCCTTTGTGAGTTCTGGTGTTAGTGTCAACTTGAAGGTGACTGATTTGTGGTTAGATTTAACTAATGAGGGTCTGACAGCTGCAGTAGTGCATCTGTTTGACATGTTAGTGAGGACCAGAATTAGTATGTTTGCTCCTATTGTCAGAGTATGAACAATTTGTCCCAGGGAATTTCAGTTAACAAAGTCAAGGAACTTCTGCACTGGTGGGTTCAAGATAGAGTAATTTTTCCAGCTGATGGTGGGATAATTGAAAGCCCCCATAACCAGTGTGTTCTGTAATAATTGGATGATCTCCAGTTTGGTCTAGTAGGCTTCATAATCCTCATGACCTATGGAGGGGGCTCTATCACTGGCCAAGACTTGAATGGGGGTCTTACCCACTTTAACCTGAACATGGAGTAATTCTATGGAGTTGTCCAGTCTAACTAGACAGGAGGTGAATTTATCTCTAATATAGATAGAAACACCACCTCCTTTGGTTCTCACATGTTCATTTTGCGGTCTGAAGGTGTGGAAAGCATTGTAACCTTGCAAGCCCAGGGTACTCTCTGAGACCTTGAACCAGGTTTCTGTGACTGCACAGACATCTACATCTTCCAGTGACAAAAGTGCTTCTAGGGTGTGCAGTTTTTGGTTTAAACTCCTAGCGTTTAGCAGCATGACCCTTATTTTGTTACTTCTGTAAGTTTGTTTTTGAGTCTTTGCCTAAAAATGCACTATGGGGGAGGCAAGAGCCTTTGCCAGCGGCTGAAAGCCAAGAGGTGCCAAGCGCAAACTGTCTCTATCAAAGAAGCAAGGTTTGTTGATCATGGCTTTCCAGGCTGGCAGGAACTGGACCCCCTTTAAATGACACCAAAAACTAAGCCAATTATTGAAATCAATAATTTTTTTGTTTATACTATGGCATCATTCTAGGTGAGGGTAGTATGCTGCTCAAGGCTAGGCACATACCTGCCTGGGACACATACTCAGAGAGCTCAGTGATGTCACTCTTTATACAGTCCACTGAGCTACATCTCAGGCTGTTCATTCCAACATGAACTATGACAGAGTCATAATGGCACTTGTTGCTGAGAGACCTGAGTGAGTGCTTGATCTGATTAATCCTGGCACTGGACAGGCAGCTAACTGTGACTTTCTCCTTGTCCAACCTGGTGAGTGGGACATCCATTTGTCTCACTACTGAGTCTCCAATGACATGAAAATTTGGCTTTTGAGTGTTATGCCTTATGGGCTTGGTAGGTGAGACACTGGTGTTGCTATGTATCATGGGTGCTGTGGGAACTGTTTTAGTTGTAGCAGGCTTGTGTTTTGAAGGTCTTTGGTGTCTAGGTAGGTTTTTTGAGAGAACCTTTGCGTATGTTGATTTTTGTATGTAATGCATACTGTGTGCATGTGTAGTGGTGGGTGGGTTAACAACCTCTTCCATGTTTCTCTTTTGAGTGTGAGAGAGCATGGATTCAAGATTCTTGGTGTAGCTACATCTCTCACACTCTGTACTAGAGTGAGTTATTAGTAGAGAGTTGTCAGTATACATGAGGCAATTGCTACACTGCCTCAAGAGGCCTAAGTCAACAAGGTTGGCAGGAGAAACAAGGGTGGTCCAACTGTCTATAATGCTAGATTGAATACTGTTGTGACTGGGGGATCGATTATGGAGGAGCTCAGTGGATGGGTATTTCTGCCTGTTGGCAATTTAATAGGTTTCAGTTCAGTATCAGAATTTCTTTGACTGGAAAAGAACTAAAGATAAGAGCTGCACTAATGTGCTACAGCTGTAACTAAGGGAGAAATTGTTGAATTAATCTGCCCAGCTATTGCACACAATTATGCAGCAGTGTGCAATGTTGTAAGATGCACAAATAAGCAGAAACCTGTTCAAAGGTAGGGCTTAAATACCAGAAGCTAAAAACTTAAAAAAAAAAAAAACTTTAAAAAGGTTCAAAAGGACCAGTGAGGATGCTTATTCCAAGCCCTAGACCAACCAACCTTCACCAGACAGGTGCCAATCAACACAATCATTTCACTAGAGTGCAGAAAGGCCCCTTCCAATCCAAGATGGCCTGAAAAATGTGCTGAGAACAAATAGCCACTACAAACAGACCCAGATGAAGCAAACCTGTATCTTGACTATGCTACAGCTACTAGCTACCCTAGTTTCAGGAGGAAGCACTAGAAATGTTTAACACAGCAGAGACATTTCAATGAGGCACTAAAAAATGTTTTAAACAGCAGAAAATTAGCAAGGAGACTCTAAAGAATGTTTAAACAGCTAACAAATGAGTTATTATAACACTGCTTGGTGGAAAAAACAGAACAAGCAGAACAGATCACTTTGCAACAATGCAAAGCACCAGCAAATACTTGATAAATAGTGAAAATATAAAAAGAGCTTAGTAAACAGTGAAAACAGCAATAAAATTCAATTTAACAGGCACAGTAAGGCAGACAATTGCAGTATAACTGTGTAAATTAGTACATAGTACATAACTACAGTTTTAAAGTAGGAGGCAGCCAATTACATAAGTGTAGTAAATAAGTGAATAGTACAAATAAGCACAAAAACAGGCAACTTATGTCCCCACATTGCCTAAGACCAGTCTCCTATATAACAGCAGCAGTTCTGCCTTTACCTGGGGCACTACCTTCCTTTCCTTATAATGATATTACACCAGTCATTCTCCAAGGGCCTGTATGTTGTAACCTCACTGGTAGTGCTGTGTTGACTGATTCTCATAGGCTATGCTTAAATATAACATGCAAAAATTATTCATAAATAATAGTGCATATGCATCTGCATGCCATGGTGGTGAAGTATGCCTGGCATAACCTCATGTATGCAAAGCACAGTGCAGTTTTTTGTTACAGGAAAAGCAGGCACATGTCCAGTGGAGGCATGTAGCAGTTCATCAGCATCCTTAATATGGATACAGTTGCTACCACCATTACTAATACACAGTGTTTAGGAGTAAGGACACTTTCCTGCTGGGGCCACAGGGGTACGCTATACAGCTGCTCAACTTCTGACTGAAGCACGTTAGTTTGATCAGCATTTTATCATACAGAGAGAGACTAACATCTATATCACTGGATCTGCATAAAATGGAAAGCAGATTATCAAAATACCAAGGTAAGTAAATGAGCCTGTACTGTAAAACATGAGCAGCACTAGAACACAGACTGGGGAAGGCTGAACAGAAATGTATTGCTGACTGACCTGAGCCGTACCTCCCTGAACTACATGAAAAGAGACATGGAAGAGCTCTCTGATCAAG
The DNA here is from genome assembly GCF_019279795.1 of Protopterus annectens. Lineage (NCBI taxonomy): Eukaryota > Metazoa > Chordata > Ceratodontiformes > Protopteridae > Protopterus > Protopterus annectens. The sequence continues at coordinate 671,596,276 of NC_056732.1, forward strand.
TAACCCAGGCCGGTATGACCCTGACCATGAGTAACATCCTGCCCTCACCAAGAATGATACCATGGTATAAAGAAAAAATTAGCAATTTCAACAATTGGCTAAGTTTCTGGTGTCATTCAAAGGGGATCCAGTGCCTGTCCTCCTGGGATGACATGCTTGACAAGCCACGCTGCTTTGCTAGAGACAGCTTGCACCTGTCACCCTTAGGCTTTTGAATACTGGCCAAGGCTCTTGCCACCCACATAGTGCCTTTTTAGGCAAGGCTCAAAAGACAAACCCACTGCCGTAAGTAGCACAAGTAACAAAAATCTGATGGTAATGTTACTCAATGCCAGAAGTCTAATACTCAAAATGCATGCACTCGAGGCACTCCTCAGTATGGAGAAAATCAATATATGTGCAGTAACAGAAACCTGGTTTAAGGCTCCAGAGAGCACCCTAGCACTACCAGGCTACAACTCATCCCATACATTTGGGCAAAACTGCAATTCAAATTATAGCTTGCTACAGATCACCCACCATGTCCCAGGACCCCCATTCCATGTTTCTGGAAGCACTGGGAAACATAAAGGTCCTACCAAACACCCTAATATTGGGTGATTTTAATTATCCAAACATTAACTGGGAGAACTACTCAAGTACTAACTCCCTTGCCCAACATTTTCTAGAATTTAAAAACTCAAACACCCTGGATCAACTGGTCAACACTCCCACCAGAGGTGGCAACATATTGGACCTGGTTATCACCAACATGGACGACCAGTGTTCCATACCGGAGGTCAACCCCTCGCTGGTTAAATCTGACTATAAACAAATCACTTTGGATGTTCACATTCCGCTCCCACCCCCAGACAAGGAATCCGTAGTGAAAAACTTTTGAAAAGCAAACTTCACATTCCTTAAGACTGAGGTGGACAGTTTCAAAGCCCCCATGCTAAAGCATAATGCTGTCCAAGCTGCAAATCTTTTACTAATGCATTCTATGGGCACCTACAGGAATGCATGGATCGTGCTATCCCTAGCAAAACCAAGACTCCCTCCTCCAAGAAAAGAAAGCCAGTCTGGTGGACTCCTGCCATAAACAAACTATACAATAGAAGGAGGAAACTAGTACAGAAAAGAGTAAAATTCCAAGAAGGGAAGAGACCCCTGATCAGTATCAGCAAGAAACTACAATCCCTCATAAAATCGTCCAATGCGAGCTTCAAAAGAAAAATTGCCAAGGACTCCAAAGATAACCACAAGGCATTCTTTAGCTATAGTAAAGAACAAAAGCTAGTACGACAACCCAGAAATGCCAGTTGACAGCGTACATTTTTAAAACATTCATTAACCAAGTTTTTTAACATAATTTCTTCTGGCATGTGATAATCAATTAACAGTTTCATGTAGCTATAACTTAGCTCAATGTTCAATTGTTGCCATTTAAAAAGAAGGTCAGGAAATCTATTCCCTGACGTGGGCATTTTTAAAATTCGAAGCCCACGAGGTACAATTTTCTTATTTAAGCAAGCTTCAAAATATTGCCTTTGTACCTGTAGCTTTTTTAACTTCATAAAGGCACCTTCAAGTTCCTGTAAATCCTTCGAGATGTTGGGTGTATTATCGGATGTCACATCATTATTACCGAGCTCAATATTTGGTTGAAAATCCAAAAGTACATTAGCGTTGCCGGTCAGGCAAGCTTGAAAACGAGAAACACCCTTATCGGAACATTCCTTCTCAACAATACCAGGAACGTATGGAAGTTCAATATTCAAGTTGGAGGCGTTAGCCATCATCCTTGGTTGCCGTACACAATAATACGTGATACAGTAAAGAACAAAAGCTAGTACGGCAACCCAGCTGAGCTATGTCAAGAATCTAGGTGGCAATGCTCAGATCTGCTCGGAGTTAGTGCAGAATGGCACAAAATACACTAAATGAACTGAAATTGCCAACATCCTGGCAGACAGGTTCAGTGCAAACTTCACCCCCCTCTCACCCCCAAAAGGGCCTATAACCATACCAGAAGAATGTAGAGCCCCCTGAAATCACAGACATTCAGGTTAAAACAGCCCTCTCCATAGCCAAAAACATAGCACCGATGGGACCGGACTGTGTCCCAGGCTACCTTCTACATGACCTCAAAGATGAACTAACCCCTCACCTAAACATGCTGTTCAAACTTAGCTTCTCCACGGGCTACATACCCATAGAGTGGCGGACAGCAACAGTTATTCTTCTCCACAAAGATGGAGCCACAACAGACCCCGGGAACTATCACCCTATAAGCCTGACTAGCTTGGTCTGCAAGGCTATGGAGCACATCATCATGGAACTCATTGACAGAGACCTTGGGGACCTCCAAACACTGGACTCTACCCAGTTCAGCTTTGTTAAGGGAAGAGCATGCCTCCTAAACCTGGAGGACTTCTTTGAGACAGTTACCAAGACTATAGATGAGGGAAAGGTGGTACACACAACCTACCTAGACCTCACAAAGGCCTTCAACACCATTCCCCATTCTGTTATTATACACAAGTTCTCCAGCCTGAACATAAACCCCTATGTCACAAGATGGGTTGCCAGTTGGCTCACTGACAGAACCCACATGGTGAGAGTTGCTGGAGCTAGGTCTGACTCTAAACCGGTTACAAGCAGCATTCTCCAGGGCTCAGTCCTAGGACCCCTCTTGTTCTGCATATACTTCTCAGAGGTACAGGCAAGCACAGGAGGACTATGGCTGACCAAGTTTGCAGACAACTGCAAACTAGGGGCTATAATTGACACTCTGGCTGACACAGACATCCTCCAAAAGGGTCTCACTGAGACGGATACCTGGTGTCAAAATCATGGCCTCAAGCTAAATGCCAAAAAGTGCATAGTCATCCCCTTTGGAAAAAACAAAGTACCCACACACTACCACATAGGTGGTAGTCCCTTAAATACAGAAAATGTAATAAGGGATCTGGGGACCCAAGTAGATAGTAATCTCTCCTTTGCTAATCACATTGCCAAAGTGGTTAGAAAATCCTTCTATGTGGCACACCTAATCACAAAAGGGTTTGCATCCAGATTAAAAGAGGTCATTGTGCCCCTCTACTCATCACTCATTAGACCCATCATAGAGTACAATGCCATATTTGGGATATACCTTACAAGACACCTGCAACAGCTGGAAAGACCACAGAAGTACTTCACCAAGAGGATCACTGGCCTCAAACAGATGCCCTATGCAGCTCGACTGAAGAAACTCCAGCTGTACTCGGTTGCATACTGTCTACTCAGAGGTGATCTCTGCCTGACATACAAGGCCATGTCCAACCCAGAATTGATGGACATGCTCCATCTAAAGAAAACCTTATCCCCTCGAGCCACACGCTCTAGGGTTCTAAACCTCACCACAACAATAAATAGGACATGCTGGAGGGATAGATTTCTGTCCCAGAGACTTCCCATGCTTTGGAACAAGATTCCAGTCTACATTAGGCAGAACTCCTTGCTAACACTCTTCAAGAGAAACCTTGACAAGTGGATGGGAAACAGAAAGTTTACCCTGGGGATCACTTCAGTGGCTCTGCTGGACAGAGGTACAGGAAACTAATCTAAGGGGGCGGTGAAAGCCAACACATTCTGGCTAGGCTTATAAATGCCCTTGGGCAGATAGCCTAGTATCTACCTATGAACCTATGAACTGGACATTGAAGCATACATAGAGACATACAGTGCTGCATCAGCAAGCCCCCCTCAAAATAAATAAATAAATAGATCAAAAAGATAAATAAAAATAAATAGTGATCATTTAAAATTTTATTAAATAGGACTGCACAAAAAAAATAATTTGTTGTAAATCCCTATAGGCAGCCTTGAATCAGTAATTCTACCTTTCACAGGCAATGTTCAAGACAAAGCCTGCTGCAACTATATTCTTCAGCCTGGTGTTATTCATGCATTGAAGGGCAACCTGATTTACCTACCTTACTATATCAATACGCTGTTTTCTATTCTTATGGAGAGTTGTTGATGTGCATGTTTGACTCTCTCTCGTTGTGATAAAAAAAAAAAAAACAATTGAAGTAACATGCTTCAATCAAAGATTACGAAGCCGTACTGTACACTAACAAACTTCATATGCAGTCATCCCCAAGTATCATGGAGCCACTCTGCAGTTAAGTATGTGAGGTTAAATGCAACAATAGAGTAATTTATGTTTCATTTTATGATGTACCCTTCAGCACAAATATAAACTTCCTAAAACTGGTTCCATTTATGCATTACAGTCAAACTATGTACAACTTCCTAAAATTGGTTCCAGTTATGCATTATGGCCGAACTATGTATAACTTCCTAACACTGGTTCCAGTTATGCATTATGGTTGAACTATGTATAGTTTCCTAACACTGGTTCCAGTTATGTATTACTGTTGAACTGACAGGTGTGAACCAAACTTTAAACTTTTTAGCAGTACTGTACATGCAAATAGCTATGTGGAACTTGTACTGATGTGGACAAATTATTATAGATAAAAGGTAAACATGCTTGTTCAAAATGATGATTAAGTACTATTTCCAGTGATGCATATCATATTTATTTTAAAACTATTTTAGCAACACAAATAAACTGGTGCAGGCTTATTGAAAAAGCATTGCAAAGGTCAAACTTTCTGACCTCTTAGTTTTAATCTTTTCCGGAAGTTGTGAGCCGTTAAAATAAGCAACAGATTTTTTGTATTTAACAGAAATCATCCATACAAAATGTACTAAACATGCTTAGATTTCAGTATATACAATGTATCTTCCTAAGTTGTTCAGTGAACATAGTGATACATAGTATATAAGTAAGCATTTTTGCAGACTTGCCTAAGTAACTGCATTTACACTGGTTTGAAGAGTTATGACTTTGTGTCTTTTTCCTAGCTCCTATGTTGGCTTCAGCACCATGTGAAAGAGGAGAGCATTCCTTTCTTTTTTTTCATCAAGACCACACTGGAAATAACAAGCTTCATTTTATTTACTGCAGAGCTAATACAAAAGCCGATCTCTTTATAAGTAACATACCAGGCATAATCCACTGAATCTCCCAGCAGCAGACAGAAAACAGAAGCAGAGAAAAAGGGAAAGCATTTGGTCTTTTATTTACCTTGTCTGAAACCCTTAAATGATAAAACTCTGTCTAGATGCCTACAGAGAAAATATGCATCTCAGTCAGACTTCTGTTCTTTAAATAAGACACTGGTTTCCACAAGAATTATAATTTGGCAAGGATAATTTCTATCTTTATGGCATTCAAGGGGCACCTGTAGAAGTCATATTTCAAGGGATGATAACCCGCCTAAAAGTAAATGGTTCCTACAGGTTCAAAATTATTTTCTTAAACAGTTGTAAGAAACACAACTGCATTTCATCTATAGGCTTGCACCTATGTCTCGCAAATGGGGTCTAGGCAACTGATTACATTTACTATATGCTGAGGATGGACTAAAACAGAAACAGCAGTTTCACTCACTGGAAAAAGTGCAGAGAAATTAAGTGGTGTGTGTGTGTGTGTGTGTGTGTGTGTGTGTGTGTGTGTGTGTGTGTGTGTGTGTGTGTGTGTGTGTGTTGATAAAGTCTGCATGAAACGTGAATTGTCATAGAAAAAAGTATTTGCATTGCTAATAAGAGAAACAAGTGGATTTATCAGTAAAAAAGTTCAAAATAAAAGGCTTTGCAAATTTAGCAAATGTGCATGCATATCTTTTCCAGTCATTCTTTGTTTAGTAAGCAAGAATGCCATACTATTTTAAAAGAACAGTGTTATATAAGGTAGGAGATGGGAAGATGCTTTAACAGCAGTATACAATGTTTAAGATGGTGGGCTTAATTTGGAGATTCATATAAATTAAATATTTTAATGGTATTAATAATGATGATCACAATCATGATGACAGTAATGATTATAAAATGGACACTATATCTGTGGGCACTGAAGCTGATTATTTTAACTTTAAATTATTGGGATTAAACATAAAGTTTATACCTGTATCATGTAGACTGTGATTTAACTGTTTCACTGAGGTTTGATGCATCTGAATATAGTTTGAATGACTGACTCTTTACACTCACCGTTCACTGCACTGAAATACCGAGGAAATTGTGCTTCATAGATCAATTTGTTCTTATATACTTACTAAGATTAGAACCTACAAGTGTTGAACTTGACCTATGACACCCATGTTTGTATGCATTTCACTGTACACCTTTAATTTACATTTCATTTACCAAAAGGTATAATCTGCTAATGCTAGGAAGTCGGCTGTCTGATAAGCGTAAATGAGATCCTGAAGTAAAAGAAGAGGTCCCTGTCTGTATTCATTCATCAATATATCACCTTAATTCCATCAGATCAAACAGAAGCCAGGGTCATACTTGAATCAGCTATTGTATTTTGTTTCTGTATAAATATAAAGCTACTACACACATTAGAATTCTAATTCATCTACAAAGCATGGCTATTTAATGTCGGCAGATTAGCGGAACTTGCTAAGTTCTTTCCTAGAATGCACAACCGTAACACAAGAGGAAACAGTGAGTAGCTCAAAGGCTTCCACATCATCTGTTATAATAACAAAGAGCATTAGGAGAGAGACAGATTTAATTAGAAGTGACTATGCAGGTTTTTACAGACTAGGACAATCTCTTATGAGCAAAACATGCACTGCACACTTTATGATTTACAGACTGAATTAGGACACCATTTTGCAATGGTATACATATATATATATATATATAAACATATATATATATATATATATAGAGAGAGAGAGAGAGAGAGAGAGATAAAGATAATACACACACACACACACACAAACACACACACACATATATATCTATAGGTTTACAATCAAAAGGTTGAACGTTGATTCAGCGAACATGGAAAGTTGAACTTTAATTAGTCAATTTCCGTGTTGCAAAACATTAGGAGATCGAGAGTACATATCAGCGAATGCAAGTGTGCATTCGCTGATATGAATTCGATGTTATGAGTAGAGTCGCAGTACAGTGTGGATTGGGAAATGTATCCCTTTCCTCACTGTAGTGCGATATCGTACTTAGAATCTTTAATTTATAAATTGCAGGGGGGTGTGGAGTGTGCAGGGGGGCTTGCCCCCATGCTAAAAAGTGAATGACAGTGCAGGTGTTTAACTTATGTTTGCACCTATACTACCATCATGGTTGATTTTTGACATAAATGTCGAATCTGTTGAATTTGATCAACAGATTCAACATTTTATCTTGATATATATATATATATATATATATATATATATATATATATATATATATATATATATATATATATATATATATATATGCACATACAGATATATAGATTATATATATATATATATATATATATATATACATACACACACACACACACACACACACACACACACACACACACACACACACACATACACACACACACACACAGAGCTACACAGAGATACACATATATACACAGGTGTGTGTGTGTGTGTGTGTGTGTGTGTGTGTGTGTGTGTGTCTGTGTCTGTGTTTGTGTGTGTGTGTGTGTATGTGTGTGTGTGTGTGTCTGTATAGGTCCCTGTCAGAATATTGATGGACTACAGTTTCAACTTTCTAAAGGTCAAGTCCGGAAACTTGAACCCACACTTAAATGAGTGATAACAACATTGACATATGGTGTTTTGGCAGTTGGTTATGGATTCCCAGGAGAAGAGGAAACTGATGACAAATTCTGGATTGTTAAAAACAGCTGGAGTGAAAAGTGGGGTAATCGAGGCTACGTGTATTTGGCTAGAGACAGACAGAACCACTGTGGAATTGCTACAGCTGCTAGCTATCTTCTGGTGTAATCTCAGTTGAAGCTGGGACATCCCTTGGGAAAAAAAAAAAGTGACAGTGATCAAAATAAGTGTGCCATAAGGCATAGTCTGGTCCGAACACTTGTACACTGAGAACAAGAAGCCTTCACTGAAGTTTTAACTGCATTCCGCTCTTAAAGGTTACCCACTCTTGGAAAAGAGCATCAGCAAGTACTGGACAGTAACTAAGATGGGTGCTGAACTGTGAAGAATAAGCTAGTTTTAATTTTAAATGACTCGGGATAGTAAAATTTACTGGATCAAAAGGTGCCTTAGTCTGTCAGGATTCACACTTGGTGTACTACAACTTATGTTACACCATACATCTCACTCCAGGGGCTTTCCATCTCTAAGGAAAGGAAATGACCACCTGTAACCCCTACTTTTGTGGCATTTAGCACCTGCTCACTCCTGTCTGGTTTATAATTGGATTTTTAGTCCTCCATTGCCTTAGGCTTTCCATTTTAATTTCTGTTATGCAGCAACAAGATTCATGCTGATTTGTTTTTAAGTGATCATGAAATTTACTTTGTGGTTATAGTATTTAATGATTTGTGTTTTTAGCAGTAGGCTTTATGTTGACAGAAGTGCCCATAAAGAGTTGTGCCTACCTCTAAGTGTAATGAGCAAGCACTGTGTATAATGCTTGTAATAACTGAATATTTGGAATGTCACAACATCTGTAACATAAGAAGTTGCACAACATGTGATGTAGCTGGGCCTTTGAAGTTCCAGGTGAATATTGATTTTTTTTTTTTTTTTTATATTGACTCCATTTTTAATTCTGGTAATGTATTTTGCCAAACATGTGCCTGTTTCAAATACAAAGTATTGAGTAGTTCATTAAAAAAAAAAAAAAAGGGGGGGGGGATTGGGAGGATGGCCTAATGGTTAAGGTGTTTGCCTTACAAACACAAAGTACAGGGTTTGAATCTCACAGGGGATAATTGTCTAGGCTTAAAATGGCTCGCAAGGGCAGTTAGCCTAGTATGAATCTATGAAAATCAAAATGTTATGGCAAAAGGGACAGTGTGATGGTGCTTCAGGTACATTTGACAATCCCTGGATAAGGGAATATGCCCTTTTCCACAGGACATGGAGTTAATATACATACAAGTTTACTATTGCATTAGTGATTGAAACAATTTCAAATTCCAGAACAATGAGATCAAAAGATTGAAGCTAAAAATGTCAAGGACCACAGGAGCAAACAGCCAGACATGCTTCCCTTCTGAACCCATATTAGCACTTGTTTCTGCATTTGCACAGGTTGGGAGGTTAGATATTTGACAATGTTTGCTCCTGTGGTCCTTGACATTTTTAGCTCACAATCTTGTGGGCTCGATATTCTGGAATTCAAAATTGTTTCAATCACTAATACAACAGTAAACCTGTATATACATGCATACACACACACATATATATATACACACACACACACATATATATATATATATATATATATATATATATATATATATATATATATATATATGTATATATACACATTGAACTGTGCTTTATTGAAAATCAAATGTTGAAAAGAATTTGACTGAAAAACCCATCTGACTGAAAAGCAATTGTCTGAAAACCCATTTGATTGAAAATCCAGCTGGCTAAAACCCTTCTATCTTTAGAAAGTTTTAGTGTCAGAAGTTATAATGTCCATACTTCTGCCCACCCATCTATTTTCTAAACAATTTGCCCTGGAGAGGCTTGTAGTGATATCAAAATAAGCAAGGTAGACTAGTCACTCCTATCTCTAGCAACAGTCCCCTTCACATCCTTTGGGATTCATAGGTGTTTTCAGGCAATCTGAGTGATATAATCAGTTCAAGGTGACTTGGCTCTGTCCTGGTTCTCCTCTAGTATGCAGTGCATTTCACTCCTTCCACAAAAGGCTTCCTGAAAACATCCTCACAAGATCACTCCCCAAAGATCATTACCACAAATGAGGATGTGACCAATGTATGAATGATATGTTGCCAGCTCTGTCTGATTAGACAGTTCTTGCTCCAGTGTCATAGTGTTGTAGGTTTGAAGTACTGTCACAGCTACACTAATCTGTTGGTCAAATTCTAATCCCATCTAACTTCACTCATGAAAAAAAAAACAGTCTGCAATTCATCTTGTAGGATCCCTAAGTGTTTCTGTATAAAATAATGCACAGAATCCTTTCAGGATGTCCTGGGTGTCCATAATTCAGACTTCAGCAGAGAGCAGTGAAGATACAAAGGCATGCCATACCAAGCACATCACCAGATAGAATGCACAGATTGCTAATTTAACCTGAAGAACATTCACAGTGATGATGTTGTGTTGTAGATCAATGACTTAGAACAGTACCCATCAACAACAAAACAGACCATAGCAAAGGGTTTCAACACAGCAACAAAATCTGAAAGGTAATCCAGCAAGAGAATACAAAGGGTTAATGAACTAAATCTAGTCCTAGCATGGAACCAAGATGAGATATAAGTGAGTGGCATAAATAAGAATACTTTTCATCCTAACATCACTCCCAATCATAGAAGTGGACAACATAAATCACACAAGAAGGAATTAAATCTTTTACCTATATGTAAATGTGTACTGCTGGAATGGGACAACACAGACTGTAAATTAACAGCCAAGAGAATGCAGCACATACATTCAGACATTTTGATATGGTGATGCCACATTAACATTAAATGTGCTACTAGCCTTAATCTGCTGGCACTTCTTATGTATTAAATATTTACATTTTGCTTGCATTTATTAAGCAGACAGATAAAAAGCCTTGATCCATTTAAGCAGAACAGCCAATCAATCAGCCAACCTTGTGCCATTTAACTTTATCTTCTATTCCAAATATTGCCCCCCAGCCCAATGGTACCAGTGTCTATTGGGACAGTAACATGCCAGCTAAGCTACTGAGGTACTCCACCAAACCATTCTCTTATAGCTCCAGTGCTTTGCTGAGGTTGAGCCAAAGAAACAATGGAAGTCAGACTGGTCTTCTCTCAAAGCAGAGCAATGGAGCAGCAGGAGCAATGACTCTAAGCAGGAGGGCTCTGCTACCTCTCAACTGTACACATTTTCACAGAATGTCCAGATTTTTGGCTCATATTTTTAGCCTGTTCCTCTTTTTTCCTGGCAAATCACTGGGATGATCTCAGGATTGAAGTCACTAAATAATGACATACATTTGAGTTTCAGACTTCAAATCCTTCAGAAAATCTTTATTAAAACAAATTCTGTTACTCTAGCAACTTTTTAAGTTTATAAGAGCAGTATTTAAAATATTTCCCTATTTGTACCCCCATTTTGTCAGACTTTGTCCAGATTTTTTGCATTAAGAGGTTGAGATGTAGCCTCTGCGTAAAGCATAGCATCTCAAAGGTATTAAAACAAGCACTTTTCTAGAACAAATGTTGACTTGAATTGGAAATGGGTTGGGTAACATTTTTATAGATCTTCAGCCAACAAAATTAAGAAGTATAAGGCAATCAGAAGGTATAAATAATGACAGAACTTAGCCAGTCCTTTTAACATTGTATGTTAGCTAACAGCCGATGGTGCTGTGTAATTTTTTTTCAGTATTAATCACATTTTTGATATTTATGTTTTTGCTAGCAAAACAGTGCATTTGTATTTTAGTGTTAGTAGATGTTTGTTGGTCTCATATGGTGCTGTAATTAACATATCATATAAGAATACCCTCTTAATCCAGTTAATGTGGGGAGCAGGCCTCCTTTGATCAGGTAGATTTTGAAAAAACAGGAGGAAAGACATAGACGGAGATAGCTAGACAGAAAGATAAATGCAACATACACGCATGCATACATACATACATACATATATACATGTATAAATAAATAAAAGCATTTTTGCAAGACATCGCAACTTTTTCTGCAGTCCCCAATGTGTAAAACTTTCTCTCCCATACTCCCTTACTTCAGTATATCAATCTGATGTTCACACAACCACAGAGAAAAATGAAAAGCCAAAAGAATGTTGGATCTCTGTGTGCACACAAAGAGAAACCATGACAACAGAGATTCCTTTTGGTGAACATTGCTAAGGACCTGGCGAATGAGGAAATGCATTCAATGAGTTGTAGCTGCATCCAGTTTACACTCAGCCAAGGTTACTGAAGTTCAGTAGTGCGGCTGCAATATTTACATTCCCCCTGCTTGAAACACTGCTTCTTGCCTTGCAGATTGGCAAGTTTGTCACTAAAAATTCAGTTTAGTTTTATCTTCACAATATGAGTTAACTTCACTCAGAAGGATGACAGCAGAACAATAACATACTTATTTCACACTGCTTATGCATTAGTGGATGACCTTAATCTGAACTACTGTGTTATATGAAACAGTAACAACATCATTTTTCTGCACATTTACCACTGGACGGAGATGCTCCTTTTATACTATCTTTGAATAAGCGCAAAAGCAAATCAACAGAACAAATGGCACTTAATGACAACTGCATATCATACGTTTGTTGGAGGATGGTCTGTTTTTTTTTTTTTTTTAGGCTATAAAATTATTTCACAACAAAAAGTGCGAACAATGGTCAAAGACTTGCTCTTTCTTCATTATTTGAAATTTACTTCATATGAGACTGCAGAATGCTATCTGATTTATTGTGCAGAATGGTTTCTTACTGCATCAATACTCTGGTATGTCACAAAGATAATCCCTGATAAGTGTAACAAATATGGATGTGCCTGTTGTCTTGATATCTGTAGAGTACATTGAATGACAGGTTCATGGTTCATAACTACTGGGGCCTATGTAAGTCTAGCCAAGCTTCCCAAATGTGTCCCACAAGTTTATGTGTCTTAGAGGTTATTTTAAGGGGTATATGTAAGTTAGGGCAAGATTTACAGGCTGCCTCTGTCCATTAGATGCATACGTGCTGGACCTGAAGTAATACTTCCGATTTCCCAACCACTGGTCCAGGTTTCTTTTGATAGGGAGGAACTCTGCTTTACATGCCAAGAAAAGAGGAATTATCTGAGACATACACCTGTCTCTCCAACATCTTACTTATGTCATAAGTAAAGTTTAAATCCCTAGATTGAGTAACTCTGATGGTACTCATTTTGTAGATACGCATAAGGCCCATCAAAGTGAGATCCAAACATGTCTTGTATACAAGGCATATATTACCTTTCAACAGTCTGTAGGATAAAGAGTATAGAGATAGGGCTTTGAGGTGATCTGCACAAGACACACTGTTTATGCCTTGTATTCTTTTTGTGAGGAACTTCTGTGGACATACCAGTTGTCGCATGTGCCTGGTCAGCTACATACCCAAAGGGGAATTGTACTCAATGTTGGGCTTGATGAGGGATGAATACAGTGGATCTATGACTTCCTTTGACCTAAATGCCATGCTATTTTTTATATGTTCAGCTATATAGAATGATTTCCTAACTGCCTTAGTCACATGTTGGTCGAAAGCCAGGTTACTATCTGCATACTTACCCAAATCCCTGACTACTGGTTCTACTCTTAGGGGTGTGTTACTGATGAGGTAATTTCCTGGGGCAGATGACTTGTCAAAGGGTACTATTATGCATTTCTTGCAACTGAGTTTTAATCAGTTTTGGCAGCAGTCATTTGTCTGTGTTAGACCTTCCCGTAGAATGTTAGTCTCTCGGGGGATTCTATGATTTCTTTTAGCTTGCAATCATCTAAAAACTTGGTCAGCCAGAGCCTATTAACATTGGCCTTGACTGCTGAGAAGTAGATGCCAAAAAGGAGCGAACCCGGAACACAGCCTGGGGGGGACTCCACTAGAGGCTGGCTTCTTCATGGAGGTGGTCTCATTTATCCTAACTTCCTAAGTTATATCTGAGATATAGACAGCTATCCAGTGTGTAACACTATATCTATGTGTTTGGTTACAATACCAAAGTGGGATATTGGATCAAATGCCTAAGCCAGGTCAAGGTAGGTAGTATGTACAGTTTTACCCTCATCCATTGCCTTGGTGATCTTCTCAGAGTAAGTCTTCCAGGTTAAGTAGGCATGCCCTGCCCATAACGGAACCAAACTGGGTTAAATCCAGTGTCTGAAGACTTTCTATGTCCTTATTAATCATTTCCATGATAATTTTTTCCATGGCTTTACAGATTAGATGACTCAGACTTATGGGTCTGTGGATCCTGGGTTTCAGTGATGACCCACCATTGTGTAGGAAGATAACCACTGCAGTTCTTTATTTCCATGGCATAAAGCCTGTCTGGAGGTTATGGTTAAACAGTGACTCCAATGTTCCTGAGAGGTCATGTTACAGGATGTTTAGGAGGCATTCTGGGATACTGATGGGCTCCTTTGATGCTGCGTTTTTGGCCTTAGAAAGAACATCTAGGACCTGCTCTTTAGTGATAGTTGGGAGGTTATGTTTGATGGTAGTACCGGGGGGGAGGGGGCAGCCAGAAGATAGATGGGGGTAAAAACTGGTGTTGAATTTATCATGCAGTGGATTTGCTATACTTTCTGGTTCCTTGTAGTTGATTATTTCCAATCAGTTCTGAACACTGTTGTGTGCTGCCCCTGAGGTTTCAGACATGGCTAAACAATGTTTTGTGGTTGTTGTTTGCCTGGGAGGATATCGTTACCTCAAATTTGGTTTTATTACACATAATTTGCCTTCTTGCTTATTTGCTTGTTTAGATTGATGAGAGTCTTTCTATCATGCTGGAAGTGGTGCTTTGTAATCTTGACTATGCCTTCTTTCCTTTTGTTGTTCAACCAGTTTATATTTGGGTTACACCAGGGTGGTTTGTTTTCTGAGTTAGTTCTGGGCTTATTTCTGGTGGGCACAGCTGTCTCTATGCATTTATTGTCATGATTTTATAGGGTTTCACTCAATATTTCTGCCTAGGCAGCTGTGTTCTCCGGGTCTGCAGAGGATTGAAATTTTGACATGTTATCACTTAGTAGAAGAAAGTTTCTCTTAGAATAGTTCCTAAGTGTTATAGGGTTAGCCGGTGTCACAGACATGATTTTTATTATGATGGAGACAGTTTTGTGCTCTGATCTTAAAAGAGAGGACACTAGTCTGGGGGTGAACAGGGTTCTCCCATGTTTGTGAGTACCAGGTTGAGTATGCTTGCTCCCCTAGTGAGCATATGGACTACCTAGTCCAAGTTGTTTGTGTTTACAAAATCTAGGAATCTCTGGGCCTGTAAGTCTGGGGACATGTAACTATCTCAGTTTATAGTGAGATAGTTCAAGTGGCCCATGACTATGGTATTGAGTTGAATGGCTAGAGTTTCCATTAAGTCCAAGTACAAGCTATGGATTTCTTGTGTCATAGATGGTGAATTGTATTTTGGAAGGATATTTTACGGGACTTTGGCTATGGAAATCTGGACATGAAGAAGCTCACGCACATCCTTCTGTTTGACTAGTCTTGAGGTGAATTTGTTGTTAATATAGATGGAGACACCTCTACCTTTAGTCCCAGCCTGTGCAGTAGCTGGCTTAAACATGTGGAAGTCATTCTAGTCCTGTACTACCATGGTGCTCTCCATGGCTTTAAACCATGTAACACTAACTGCACAGATGTCCACATTCTCCAGAGCCTGGAGAGAGTAGAGTTTCTTATTAAGGCTGCTGGCATTGAGCAGTAACAAATATAGATTCCCTTGGGTTTATTTTGCAATGTCTGAAGGTTTGTCAGTTTGACAATGCCTGAAAAAGGCACTATGGGGGAGAAAATGTTTTAACTAGTATTCAGAAGCCTGTAGGGGACACGTATAGACCATCACTGGCGAAGCAATGTGGTCCGTTGACAATATCCTCCCATGATTACAAGTATTGTATTCCCTTGGAATGACACCAGAAACTAGGCCAATTACTGGTCTATCATCTTTTGTTCATATTTTGGTATTGTCCCTGTTGAAGGTAGAATGCTGTTCAATGCTATGTGCATACCAGCCTGAGACACATAGTCCAAGAGATCTATAATGTCTGTCTCCATATAGTCCAGGGAGGTATTTGTCTGTTTATTTACAGCCACATGGACTATGAGTGAGCCATACTGGCACTTGTGGTCTAATGATTTGAGTGTGTGGGTGGTTTGGCAGATCTTGGTCCTGATAAATAAATGACCATGACTTTATCCTTAGAGTGTGATATCTGTTTGTCTCATAATGGAGTCTCTTTAGACTGAAATATTGGGTAGTATGTTGGCTAGCCTTATGGGCTTTGTAGTTGAGGCTTCAAAGGGTGTGGTTGTATATGCTGTGTTAAGCTGGATGTTATTTTAGTGGAGTGTTTATGGGGTTGCTGTGATTTTTTTTTTTTGTAGAATGGATGTCTAAGAAGTCTTTTGGGTTTAGAAAGGTTGCTTTTAAGTGCCTCAGCATATGTTGGTCTATATGCTGGGACAGTACTATGTGAGGTGGGTGTATTGCTTACAATACTGACAACCTGATTGTTATTTTGAATGTTTTTGTGTGGGAGTCTTGCCTTCAGAGACATTGCGTAATTACATCTCTCATATATTGTATCCATTTCTCTAAGGATTAATTGGTTGTCAGTGAACATGTGACAATTCCAATAGTAGATAATCGAACTTTCAAAAGTTTGAGTGTCATATGGTCGACACCATATGATCAAACTTTTAAAAGTCTGAATGTCTAATAAAAAAAAAAAAAACTACACAAATAACCTACCTGAACGTTTTAAGCAGGGGGGCAAGCCCCCTTGCAACCCCCACCCCCCGCTCTTTAAATATACCATCTCTGAGATGACACTACAGTTCAGAAAAGGGAAATCTTCCCATTCCATGCTGTACAGAGATCTCCATTAAAACGTTTGAACTTTCAAAAATTCTATCATATAGTGTCGACCATATGACACTCAAACTTTCAAAAGTTTGATTATCTAATATAGACTCAACAATTCCTACATTGTCTTAGGATACCAATATTTAGCAAGCCGGGGTGGAGAAATGGAGAAAGTGCTCATCCACAGTGTTAGATGAACTGCAAACAGTTGGACAGAAGGGTTTTACAGCAGGCTAACATGGAAGCTGTGACTGAATTTGTGTGACACTGATGCTCAGTAGGTAAACAAGTTGCTCTAGTACTAGATAAAGTTGCGGGAGAAGTTATATAGGGAAAATGTAAGACTCAAAGAAAAGTGCCTAAACTAACTGAAAAAACATCTAGTCAATGAAACAATATCACTTTAAATCTCCCTGTGTGTTGCCCAAGTCGGACAGACCAGGTTACCTTCTACTAGCACTAGAATTGCAGCCCAAGTCTTCTTAATTTAAAAACATGCTTTAGTTGGTCAAAAGTGAAAAGGTACCAGAAACAAATTTATACAAGTAATTATAAGGAGATCCTAAGGGAGACAAGCCAGCAATGAGAAATACGTATTTTGCGGTGATTTCAAAGAACACTAGCAGAAGCTAAACCAAGCAAAAGCAAATAAACTTGATAAAATACACATTGATGAAATGCAGAAAAATGTATAAATAATTGAAAATACAGCATCAGTCTTCAGAAATAATGATGTCCCTCTGTTCCTTCTCTCACCAGGAGCAAAAGAGGAGCCTAATAAAAAGTTGATTCCTCAGGGACATCTCCCTGTCTTTTCAATGACTGGTAGTCTAGTCCTAGATTTCAAAAGTAAGCTGGGAAGAAGGGAGTAAAACTCTGAATATTTCAGCATGCACTAACTGAGTGAGTGGGTGATATGAAACAGAGGTAACATAGACTTTAAGAGTCTTAAGGGGAAGGCCTTCTTGGTCTTTCAGTGCCTAGTAGAATGAGTAGATGTCATAAGATGGGGAGGAGCTTCTAACTCTACATTTACAGTAGGGATGAGCAACTCAAAAGTCACCAAGATCAGACCTACAGATTTCTCACAACAGGAAATAAAAGCAGTAAATAAAATGCATAAACAGAGCAGGCACTGCAGAAGGCAGCTCTACATGGCTAAAAAAGTAAGCGGTGACACACACAAAAAAAATGCTTTCCTGGCTTACTTTCTGATTTTAAAACTCCAGCAAAGAACCTAATGCTAATTGCTTGTCTTATTAAAAGACCAGGCCAGACTAAATTTTTCTGTATTAAATATCAGTCAAGAAGCCCAAATAACCAATGAAATGCAAGTCAAATCTGAAAACCAAGTATTGCAAGTTTCTCTAGATCAGGGAGCATATCAAGTTGTCACCTAGATACACACTCGACACACAGCCTGCCCCAAAACACAGGTCAACAGATTTCTCAAAACAGGAAATAAAAGCAGTAAATAAACTGCATTAACAGAGCAGTCATGGTACAAGGCAGCTCTAAATGGATATAGGAGTAAGACAGTCACAAATAAAGAAAATAAAACAAATAAAGAAATATATGCATAAGGAGAAGAGTGATTTTTTGTCAAGTAATTCTACTTAACACAAATCAGTCTAACAAATTCCAAGTCATATAGACCCGCATGTGTTTCACACTACATTATTTTACAGGCTGTCAAAAGTTAGGGTGATGGGATCCACATCTGTGTTTATTTGGTTGATAGTCAGCTTTTGGTAGATACTATTCTCATGCCTTCCTTATATTTCCTAAAAATTCCTTTTTAAGTGACAGCTGAGAAATGATTGTTAGTCACCGATGGATGGCCTTGTGACTTTTTATTCATACTCTTGTCTCTCTATGCATATTTTGTTGGTAAACAATCATATAAACTCACCTATTGGTTTATGAAATTTTCTAACCCTAGACCTTAGGCAGATAATTAAATCTTGATTTTGTTATAACTTCTTCCCTAGAAAATAATCATAGGGGTATGAGACAATACATACAGTATTCCTTATAATATACACAGTTACACTGGATACTTTTAGAGCAATTTTTTGGGGCATTTTGCTGTTCTTCATATCCCTTCTGGAAAAGCAATGTCTCGTATAAAAATGACTAATATTAACATTACTTTGTTTGGTAAGACAACCTTGCTCAGAAAGTTAATTCTGACTAAACGGTGTACTTTAAACTCATGCAGAAGAATAAAAGTCATACAGTTTTACTTACTATGTCTGAGAATTTGTGTGGGTCCACTTTGGAATCTTGAAAGCTCAAAATCTCGAAATTCAAAAGACTGAGTCCAAAATATCGAAAGTTCAGAATACTGAAAACTCAAAATACTGAATCTCATAATATCATAAAAAATACAGGACACCAAGACTTACTATTCTCCATCACAAGTACATACAGAAACAAATGAAAAACAAACCATATCAGTCTACTCCAACTATAAGCAGGGGGCAAGCCCCCATGCTCCCCCCCATGTGGAGGGCTGCACCCCCACCCCCTACTAAATATATCAACTCTGAGATCGCACTTCACTACACTATGATGTTGTAGTATAGCAAAGTAAAAGGGAACATGACTGAGGTTACAACAGGCGGTCATGAAGCACATAATGGATGTTTGCCATTTTCGTCTGTGGAGTGCGATCTTGGAGTTGATATATTTAAGTATCAGGGGGGTATGGGGGGGTGCATGGGGGCTTGCCCCCCCACTTATAGTTGGAGAAGAGTAATATGTTTCTGCATGCAGTTGTGCGGGAATACAGTAAGTGTTGGTGTACTATGTTTTTCGATATTATGAGATTCATTTTTTTGAGTTTTCAGTATTTTGAACTTTCAAGATTTTGGACTCAGTCTTTTGAATTTCCAGATTTTGAGCTTTTGAGATTTCAAAGTGAACCCGTGTGTATATGTATGCACCTGTGAATTTGTATGTTTGCACATATTTGTGACTGCATATGTTTGAATACACATGTATGCAGTCTGTAGCTTGTGGGTATTAATTTGTTTTTGTATTATTTTATCTCTGTAGTAGATGCTTTTCAAGTTTACAAAATCTACAGAAGCAAATTTATTCTAATTCATGAAGCTCTTTTTTGCAATATACACTATATATTTTTTGTATCTTGTTCCTTACAAGAAAATTGCTTTAAAGGGTTAAATGTATTATGCTGTAGTTAATTGAAACATTCTTAAAAGAAACAAGCATGTGTCACAGATAGCAATAAGGTCTTCACATTTGCTTACTGGGACAGCGATCATGTCAGTGATTACCAGAATATATCTGATTTACCAAATGTTAATCCAATTTTAAGACAAGATATTGCAAATGCCCCAGTCAAAAACATAAAACAAGTAAGAAAAAAAATAGCGTATGACCTAAGACAAGTTCATAACTGATTTCAAAAGAAAGACATAATTTTCCCAATGAGCTAATGAACTGGCGCTGATTGTTTGCTTTGCTTGTACCTAAAGGCAAAGAGAGAGCATTAAACTCTGCTGCAGAGGCATCTAAAATAATCACTAATCTTGATGGGCCTAAAATTCCGATGGGGAGATAAACATTTTGGCACAATTTAATCCTTCTGTGGAACTTTAAAATGTGTTTTAGCTAATATTCTAAAAACCGAGCTTAAATGTGTTTATTTCATTTAATCATTTTTCATCTTTGAGGCATTGGCCTCATTTTTCTTTCTCCTTACATGTTTAGCTACTGCAAGACTCTTCATTTCTTTTGACTTGTATAACACAAGTCGTGTAAGTATTAAAATTTATTATGACATAGCTCAGACAAATTCACACTTTTGGAAACAGTATGTCTAAAACAGAATCAAAGCACAGCTATTAGGAAGTCACAGCGTCATACAAGGGACCATAGGACTGCAATGTTTAACACATGCTTACTTTGCCTATCTATAACACGTATGATTGCATGCTTATTCACTGAAAGGTAGACAGATATGCATATCAAATCATGGGATCTAAAATTAACTGCTTTTTACAATCAACTAATTAGAACTGCAGAACAAGCTTGGTTAGGTTTATAGCACTATTGTATATCCTAAAAAAATAGGAGGATATCTTTAATTTTTTTCAGCGGTTAAACACTTACATTTCCAGTACCATT
This sequence comes from Protopterus annectens, assembly GCF_019279795.1. Classification (NCBI taxonomy): domain Eukaryota; kingdom Metazoa; phylum Chordata; order Ceratodontiformes; family Protopteridae; genus Protopterus; species Protopterus annectens. The sequence goes on from NC_056732.1 coordinate 671,617,096, forward strand.
TTATTATTTCCTACTGGATATAGTGAAATATTTTATGACATGACTGCTCTGATTGTACACTCAAACTAGTTCATGTGGTTTTGGTATTCAAAGTATAATGCAGTCATCAGAACATTTATAACATTTGCATTTCTCCCTTAAAACGAGGTTCAGAAAGTGTGGTACTGCAAGTATTCATGACTATTCCACTTCAGAAAGCTAAATGTCATCTTGTACAAGACCTGGTTTGCCAAGTATTTTCCTTTTTAAAGGCAGGAGATAGAATTAGCTTTACCTGATGAATAATGAATGACAAAAGTAGACGTAATGACACTTTCTTGGCAGTCATGACAGCTCTTGTAGTAACATGATATTATACCTGGAGAGATGAATGATTCATATTGAGCTGTACAGAAATGCATTATCTAAGAATCATTTGCCTCCTCTTTTGTGCAGTATACCAATATGACTACCTCAGTGTTACCAATAAATAGCAGTACATGCAATTAAGTAAAGTACGCCTCTTACAGCAGTGTTACACATGACACACACATGCATGCATTTCTTATGACAGTATTTTAAAGTGTATTTCTTACTCAACTACAGGGAACTAAAAAAAAAGATGAATCTCATGTACTGTAACTGTCCATCTGTACATTCATAGTATATGTTTTGTATGCTGGAGCAGAAGCCATTTCATTTTACAGTGAGTTGCATTTATTTTTGTAAAATGTTCAGACTTACAGAAAAGTGAGCAACAGTAGATACAAACACTAAGCCAAAGTGGACTGGATAAGCTAGTATAACTGCAAGTGTTAACTGACCATACAATATTATTAATGTAATATCATGAATTATCAGTATTTTTCAATACATCTCAAAATTCTCGTTCCTGTTTTTGTCAAATTTCCTTGTTTAGAATAAACAACCTTTTGGTATAATTTATACGCAGATGTCAAACTTGAAGAAATAGTAACAAATCCAGCATACCTTTTTGAATACGATAACCAGTAGGTATGTTTTGGTTGACATAGCATGTTTGCAATGACTAACACATTGTTGTAATTTAAATTTCTATAACTACTATTAAGAACTCTGGAGATTCATTAAGTCTCATTAAGCTAAGATAATATACTGTGAACAAGCTACACTCAGTTACATTGTCAGTATGCTAATCTAGCACAAAAGCTTTTCATAAAATGGATGAGTATATTCCTAAACTGTACCATCTCTTCAGATTTAAATACATTTTAAAAATGTTCTGATTCCTGAGGCAAAGACAATTTTCTAAACATTGCTTTACAGCCAGCAATCCCTTTGGCATAATTATAGATTATTTTAACTAGCCAGTATTACTTCGGGCCAGTGAGAGGAAAATGCACTGATTGCATACTTTTTTAAAACCCTTAGTGATGGTTTACCTGCATTTCATCTACTTGTAAGTACACATTGGAGAAATATTGCACCTTTTATCCCAAGGAAGGCATTGACGTTAAGAAGGAAATTAATTATAACAATTTAGATCAGCATCACTGATTGGTCAGTGAAGACACAGTGATGCACTTGATATAATTCAGGCTGAAAGAATTTAACCTGAGTCACCAACTGGCAAAATGTAATTTGGGAATGTAGCAAAGTCAGGGCTGCATAACACTGTATGGAAGTGGGCCATGAATTTAATATTGAATGTGTGCATGCATAATCCAATACAAAGATTAATTATTAAATCTCAGTAAAACAAAACTTATGCTCTTCTACCCCACTAGAAATGCTTCTTCCTCTTCAACCTTCCACATATTCAATAAAAACAAAACCATGATCACTCCTACTCCCTATACCAAATTGCTTTAACAATAACCTTAAATTTGATCTCCATATAGACGAAACCCTCAAAAAAAGTTCACAAGAAACTTGGCCTCCTATACAGAAATAACCAATTTCTAACAAGCAGTACTAAAATGACAATCGCCAGGACACACCTTCTAACAACACTGCTATATGCATCCCCAGTCCTAACAAACCTCTGCAAAACTGACCTTGCCAAGCTTGAAGCCTGCTACAATAAAATCCCTAAATTTGCTACCAATGCTTCTTACAAGTCACATCATTGCCTATCACTCAGACAACTTGATTGGCTTGAACTCCCTCTGCTCCTTCAATTTAATCAACTAATGTTCGCTCATAAAATTCTACACCACCCAGAAAAGACCCTGCCCTCAAAGATATTATTCAACCATACTCTGCTTCTAGATCCCTTCGCTCTAATGATAAACTTCTCCTCCAAGTCACCACAGCAAAAAAACGCAGTAGGTGAAGCTCTCTTCTCCAACTACATTTCCAAACGGGTCTATATTAGAAGAACAAAAAGACTTAACATCGAACGGCCTAAAGGTCGAAAATGGCAGACCTCGAACACGCTACTCTCACTAAATATATATACCAACTCCAAGATCACACTACAGTGAGGAAAGGGCAAATATTCTGATCTTCACTGTACTGCAATCTCACAAAAAGCACTTCGAGGTCTGGCATTTTCAGCCTTTAGGCCATTCACTGACTAGTCTTTTTGTTCTTCTAACATAGACCCTTCCAAGCTTTGGAACTGCTTGCCAAATTCACTAGTGACTATTCCACATCCAAATAGTTTAAAAGGCATCTAAAAACCCACCTTGCTAACTCCTGGCTCTGCTCCTGTAACACCCCAGGTTAAGCCCCCTCTCACATCCCCCTGCTCCTGAAGTCCCTCCTTCCAACCCTTTGTGCACTGCTATACTATACCACTTCTAAAAAGCAGAACTCTCACTGCTCCCTGTAAAATACTATCTGTGGCACCACAACTGTCAACCTGGACTCTCTATTTGAATTGTTTTCTCTACTTAAATTATGTACATTAAACATAACTACATGCTGTTATAATTAAATAAAATAATAATAATAATTAAATTAAATATTAAAGTGTTAATGTACTACATTAATGTCTTACAGATTTTGATGTACATTATAAGTTTCAAGTTATGTTTTTCAATATACTATGTATCTGTATTACACCGAAGCTTTTCTCCCTGGTTCTCCACTGAAAAAGGACTCATGTCCAGCTGGACTTTCCTGGTAAGCAAATGTAAAATAAATACATAAATAAATAAATAAACATGTTTAACAGTATTATTCTGTTTTCCTTCCATTTTTTTCATAAAATATGACCATCCACTTAATACATATTTACTAAAACAAAATTCCTTTACTAATGTTATAGAACAAATGCTTTCTCCTCAGAAGTTTTCTTCATTGTAACTTCCTGGTAACAATGCTTAATATTTTCTTTCAGTTAATTAATGTTATTATGAAATTCTAGTCTGGAAATATATATCATATACTAAAGCAAACAAAACATCTGTGCTTCTCGGTTTGATCATTACACACAGAAGATGACCTACTTAGTTCATGGAAGAAGTAAGTTTTTACAGCTTCTGCCATCATTGACAATGTTATAAATAGTCACTGAAAAGCAAAGAAGAAAGCCATTCCCTGAATTACGTAACAGTGACTTCAGTGGTCTTCAACAGATCACAGGCAACAATCTGTCCTTGAAGTAAAGTTTTATGGTCGTTGTTGTGTCTTTCGGCTTTTTTAGGTTAGGGGTCGCCACAGCGGAACTCCGGTCCGCAAATGATTGGCAGTTGATTTTTATGTGCTGAGTTGCCGGCCCTAACGCACAACCTTCAACGAAGGTACGCCCATTCACGCATGTCTCCACAGTAGATGCTCTAGCTGAGAATCGAACGGGACAACGTCTTGCTGTGAGGTGTTTTATGGTAATTTTATATATTAGGTTTTTCTGCAGTTTAGTGAGCCCTTTAAAAGGCAACAAATTAACACCTGGTATTTAATCACCATCTCACAATTATGAATCGTACATAATGTAGAGAACAACATTTGCATTTTATCTCATTTGTGGCCATATAATCTTGAATATAGTTATCAGTACCTCTGTAGTGGATGTCATGACAGTAGTACACATATTGGAGTATAGCCATTACAGATCCCTACTAACCTTAACTTGGCATAATGGTAAGATATTTACCTCACAGGCAAGAAGTACAGGGTTTGAGTCTCACTAAGGGAGTTTTGCTAGGCTTAAAATCCCTGACTAAAGTAGCTAGTCTAGTACTTACTTACTGTATGAGCATAAGTATATTGTTAACTGTTTTAAACGTTCTGACATGTCAGTTCTCTTCTCTGTTTCCTCTCAGCTTAACTTGTTAGGTTACTCTCCCTTTCAATGTATCCAGTGCTTATGTTAGTTTCATTTATTTATTTAGATTTTGTTTCTACTTAGCTGAACACCTTTGTTATTCATGATACTGCTTTGGATTTCTTTCTATGAGGCTTTGTAGTCAACCACTTAATTTCAACTCAATTACATCTTACTCTTTTTTGAGTTTACTACCTTAGAATACTTTTTCCTTTTTACTATTTCTCTTTAGCTTATTTTTTTTCCATTTTATTTTTCTCTTTTTCTTGATACAAGTATAATCCAAATATAGCTTCAGAAAGGTGAGTGAACTTATCATTGGATATACTTTTCTTCCAAACAGCTGGGATATCTCTACATTGCCAAAATAAATAATGATTAGGTGGACACTAGAACTACAATGAATAAAAAATAAAAAAGGAAGTCACTTACAGTAGTGTGTGTGTGTGTGTGTGTGTGTGTGTGTGTGTGTGTGTGTGTGTGTGTGTGTGTGTGTGTGTGTGCATATATATATATAGGTTCATAGGTAGGTACTAGGCTATCCGCCTGAGGGCATTTATAAGCCTAGCCAGAGTGTGTCGGCTTTCGCCGCCCCATTGATTAATTAACTGATGCTCTGTCAAGCAGGGCCAATGAAGTGATCCCAGGGGTGTATTTTCTGTTACCCATCCACTCGTCAAGGTTTCTCATGAAGAGTGTTAGTGAGGGGCTCTGCCTAATGTAGTTTGGAATTTTGTTCAAAAGCATGGGGAGTCTCTGTGACAAGAATCTATCCCTCCAGCATGTTTTATTTATTGTTCTGGCAAGGTTTAGCTCACTAGAGCATGTGGCTCACAGTGACTTGAATTTCTTTAGGTGGAGCATGTCCATCAATTCTGAGTTGGACATGGCTTTGTAAGTCAGGCAGAGATCACCTCTGAGTAAACGATATGCCACTGAGTACAGCCAGAGTTTTTTCAGTCGGGCTGCATAGGACATATGTTTGAGGCCAGTAATCCTCTTGGTGAGGTACTTTTGTGGTCTCTCCAGCTGTTGGAAGTGTCTTGTGAGGTACATCCCAAATGGAGCATTGTACTCTATGATGGGTTTGATGAGTGACCTCTTTATTTCTAGATGCGAACCCTTTAGTAATTAGATGGGCCACATAGAAGGATTTCCTAACTACTTTGGCAATATGATTGTCAAAGGAGAGATTACTATCTACCTGGGTCCCCAGATCTCTTACTACCTCTTCTGTATTAAGGGGGCTGCCACCTATGTGGTAATTCGTGGGTGTTTTGTTTTTCCCAAATGGGATGACTATGCATTTTTTGTCATTTAGCTTGAGGCCATGACTTTTACACCAAGTGTCCGTCTCAGTAAGGGCCTTTTGGAAGATGTCTGTGTCAACTGGAGAGTCAATTATGGCTCCAGTTTGCAGTCATCGGTGAACTTGGTTAGCCATAGTCCTCCTGTGTTTGCCTGTACTTCTGAGAAGTACATGCCGAACAGTAGGGGGTCCCAGGACTGAGCCTTGTGGGACACTACTTGTGACTGGTTTAGAGTCGGACCTGGAGCCGGCTATTCTTACTGTGTGAGTTCTGTCTGTAAGCCAGTTGGCAACCCATCTCATGACGTAGGGGTTTATGTTCAGGCTGGTGGGTTTTCTATAATTCCTGAGTGGGGAATGGTGTCAAAAGCCTTGGTGAGTTCAAGGTAGGCTGTGTGAACTACCTTCTCCTCATCTATGGCCTTGGTGACTGTCTAGAAGAAGTCAACCAGGTTTAGTAGGCATGATCTGCCCTTAACAAAGCTGAACTGGGTCGGGTCAAGTGTTTGGAGGTTCCCAATGTCTTTGTTAATAAGATCCATGATGATGCGCTCCATAGCCATGCAGACCAGGCTTATGGGGTGATAGTTACCAGGGTCAGTTGTGGCCCCTCCTTTATGGAGTGGAATAACCATTGCTGTGCACCATTCTATGGGCATATAGCCTGTGGAGAGGCTGAGGATGAACAGTGTATTTAGGTGGAGGGTTAGTTTGTTCTGCAGTCCATGCAAGACGCAGCCTGGGACACCATCTGGCCCCATTGACGCTGTGTTTTTGGCTTTTGAAAGGGCTATTTTCACCTGTGCATCTGTGATTTCTGGAACACTATACTTTTCTGGTATTATTGTGGGCCCTTTTGAGGGGGAGAGGGGGGTGAATTTTGCACTGAATCTATCTGCCAGGATGTTGGCAATATCAGTAGGTACAGTATATTTTGTGCTATTTTGCACTAGTTCAGTGCATATCTGCAAGTTGCCACTTAGATTCTTAACAAAGAAGGCTTTGTGTTTATCTTTTGATTCCTTGGCTATTTTTCTTTCGACATTAGCCTTGGATGATTATATGAGGGACCTTAGTTTCTTACTGATACTGATCAGGGATGTCTTTCCGCCTTGGGATTTGCTTTTTTTCTGAACTAGTTTCCCCCTTCTATTGTATAGCCTGTTCATGTCAGGGGTCCACCAGACTGGTTTCCTTCTCTTAGGGGAGTGAGTCTTGGTTTTGCTAGGGATGGCACGATCCATGCATCCTTGTAGGTGCTCATAGAGTGTATTTGTAAAGATTTCTGAATCTTGGGCAGCGTTATCCTTTAGCGTGGGGGATGTGAAACTTACCGCCTCTGTCTTAAGTAAGGTGAAGTTTTCTTTAGAAAAGTTTTTTACTGTGGTTTCCTTAGTTGGGGGTGGTGGTGGGGTGTGGACATCAAGAGTGATTCGTTTATGGTCTGATCTAACCAGTGACGGGTTGACCTCCGGTGTGGAACACCTGCTGCCCATGTTTGTGATGACCAGGTCCAATATGTTTTCACCTCTGGTAGGGGAGTTTACCAGCTGATCCAGGGTGTTTGAGTTGATGAATTCCAGGAAGAGCTGGGCCTGGGAGTTTGTACTCAATTAGTTTTCTCAGTTAATGGTAGGGTAATTGAAATCACCCAATATCAGGGTGTTCTGTAGGACCTTCATGTTTTCCAATGTTTCCAGAAAGGTGGAGTGGTGGTCTTGGATCTTGGAGGGTGATCTGTAGCAAGCCACAATTTGCACTACAGATTTGCCCGATGTTAGTTGTACATGGATGATCTCAGAGGTATCATGCTGCGCCGCTAACCTGGAGGTGTAGGTATCCTTGATGAATATGGATACATCCCCTCCTTTTGTGTTTTTGTCCGTGTTCTGTGGCCGAAACATGTGGTATGAGTTGTAGCCCGGTAGTGCTGGGGTGCTCTCTGGAGCCTTGAACCAGGCTTCAGTTACTGCACAGATGACATTCTCCATAATGAGGCGTGCTTCAAGCGCGTGCATTTTGAGATTTAAACTCCTGACATTGAGTAGCATAACCCTCAGTTTTTTGTTAATTGTGGTGTTTACAGAGGTGGGTTTGACTTTTGAGCCTTTCCTAAAAAAGGCACTATGTGGGCAGCAAGAGCCTTGGTCAGTATTTGAAAGCCTAGGGGTGACAGGTGCAAGCCATCTCTTGCGAAGCAATGTGGCTTGTCGAGCATGTCGTCCCAGGCTGACAGACACTGGATCCCCTTTTAATAACACCAGAAGCTTAGCCAAGTGTTGAAACTGATCATTTTTTCTTTATACTGAGGTATCATTCTTGGTGAGGCCAGAATGCTACTCAAGGTCAGGGTCATACCAGCCTGGGCTACATGATCAGAGAGCTCTTCCATGTCTCTTTTCATGTAGTCCAGGGAGGTACGTCTCAGGTCATTCACACCAACATGAACAATGACAGAGTCATAGCTGTATTTGTTCCGGAGTGACCTGAGTGCTTGTGTTATGTGGCGGATTCTGGCTCCCAACAGGCAGCTAACAGTAACCTTCTGCTCTTCCAGCCAAGTGAGTGGGACGTCAGTGTGCCTGACTAAAGAGTCACCTATTACTAGTGTGTTAGGTATGTTATTTCGCCTTAAGGGCTGTGATTGTGCGGCACACTGATTTTGTGTTTTATGTGTTGTCTGGTTTGTGACGGGAAGTGCAGGTTATTTGGGTGTCTGCTTTGGAGGTCTCTGATGCTTTTGCCAGTTTTTATTTAGAGCTTCTGAATGTGATTTTGTGTATTTATGTGTATTTTTTGCCAGTGCTGGTTTAATAGGTCTGTGTGTGGCTGGAGGTGTGGTGCAAGTGTTAACCTTCTCCTCTTGACTGTCTGTTTCAGTCTTGGGTGGAGACAGCTTAGCCACCAATTTGGCTGTATAAATGTATCGCTCGCATAAGCTAGTGTTTTGTAGTAAGAGGAGAGGGTTGTCTGTGTACATGAGGCAGTAGTAACATTACCTCAGGATACCCAGATTCACCAGCTGGACAGGAGAGTATACCTGAAATTTCACTTTGGTCATGCCTGAATAGTAGGGTGAGCTGCTTAGTCGCTTGGTTGTTGAGGGGTGAATAAAGAGCCTTGCCCTGCTGGGCAATCAAGTGTCAAGGTATATTAGTGCTTTCTATTAGGTCTGAACAAGTGCTGGGCTGTAGGATGCTTTTTGAGTGCTTAGTTTGAGAGTTAGACTAGTTTCAAGGGAACTGAAGAGGAGACTTAGTGGAGCCGGGAATAATTTAACCCTAGCTAACCGGCACTGCTCGGCGCACAAAACCATACAAACACATTTTTTTATAGCAGGGAAATGAAAGAGATAGGAATTACCCCAAAATGTCCAATAAACTACTAACTTCTAGGCTGGAACCACTCCTCCAGGGACAGATAGGCTGCTCAAAGCTCCCCTCTCTCACAGGTGAACAAAGAAATTTCTTTCTATCCAAGTAAGGTATGGGCAACTCAGAAACTTGTAACGCAGCCCTGAATTCAGCACTAGCCTGAAAACTGGACTATACTTATAAAGGGAGAAACAAGGAATATTTTTTGGGCTTTTTTGTTTTTTTGAAAAGATAAGGCAAAAACAGTAAAAAATACACTTAAAACAGCTTTAAACAACTACAAACGATCAGAAAAGGCTATTGCACTTTACTGTGTAGCCTAGAACCATTAAACAAATTATTTAAACAAAAAATGACTTTTTAAAAGTGCAGGCATTCAAATAAGTACAATATGTGAAAAAAACAAGCTTTTGAATCACAATAAATGCTGGAAAATCGGTGTTTAGGTGGAAAACAGTTAAGTACAGCAAGAAAGTACAGAAAACTGATACTTAATCACTCCAAAGTCTCTTTTCTAAGCTAGAAGGCTTGTATCAGTTTAAGGCTTTCTAGTGCTTCCCAGTAGGTTAGTTACAGGAAAGATGGGAAACAAGTGCAGATGTGGTCTTTTAAACCAGAAAGTTGAAAGAGATGGACAAACTGTCCAAATGGTCAATAAACTACAATTTCTGGGCCAAGAACCTCCTGTTGTGGTAGACAGGCTACCTAGTGCTTACCACTCCTACTGATAAGCTAGAAGGCTTTCCTCCAACACAGAAAGGCTTGAGGGGCTCAGAAGCTTACCAACAGTCCTGGATACAGCAACTCTGTATCTGGACTAGGCTAGTTACAGGAAAGGCAGGAAACAGGCGCAAGTGCAGCTTTCAAACCAGAAAGTTGAAAGAGATCGGAAACAATTGCCCAAAAGGCCAATAGCTACAATTTCTGTGCCAGGAACCACTCCTCTTCTGGTAGATAGGCTACCTAATGCTTACCACTCCCACTGATGAGCTAGAAGGCTTCCCTCCAACATGGAAAGGCTTGGGGGCTCAGAAGTTTACAAAGAGTCCTGGATACAGCAACTCTGTACCTGGACTAGACTAGTAACAGGAAAGGCAAGAAACAAGAGCATACCCAGGCTTTTAAATCAGAAGGTTGAAAGAGATGGAAAAGCTTCCCAAACGGTCAATAAACTATAATTTCTGGGTCAGAAACCACTCCTCCTGTGGTAGATAGGTTACCTAGTGCTTACCACTCCCACTGATAAGCTAGAAGGCTTCTCTCCAACACAAAAGGGCTTGGGGGGCTCAGAAGCTTACCAACAGTCCTGGATACAGCAAATCTGTACATGGTCTACACTAGTTACAGGAAAGGTGGGGACCAAATGCAAATGCGGGCTTTTAAACCAGAAAGTAGAAAGAGATGGAAAAACTGCCCAAACGGCCAATGAACTACAATTTCTGGGCCAAAACCCACTCTTCCCATGGTAGATAAGCTACCTAGTGCTTACCACTCCCACTGATAAGCTAGAAAGCTTCCCTCCAGCACAGAAAGGCTTGGGGGGGGGGGGCACAGAAACTTACCAACAGTCCTGGACACAGCAAGTCTGTATTTGGACTAGACTAGTTACAGGAAAGGCAGGAAACAAGCTTAGAATTATTTTTTTAACAGAAAAGCAGCTAAAACAGCAGTAAATACAATTCAAATTGCAGCGCAGGCTAGCATACTTGAGTGTGTAGCAATATTACGGCAAATACAGTTTAAATAAAAGCAATTAAATTAACAAATGACTAAAACACAAGTGCAGAAGGCAGTAAATTAGAAGGCTACTAACAAGCAGTAATAAGTGCAGAGTAAGAGCGACTGAACATATAACAGCACGCAGAACAGCAACTAAGACAGTTACAGTAAGAGCAGCTGAATAAAATATGTATATATTTTATTTATTTATTTATTTATTTTTAAATTATCTTTATTAAACATTTTGAGCAATACACAATACAGAGAAAAAAAAACACACACCCTCAAACAGAGTCAAAACAAACATCAAACTAATACTCCTTAATAAAGAAAAAAAAAAAACATATGTACAATAAGAACTATATACACTTATACATTGCCCAACTAAGAATAATTCGGTATAGCACATTAAGAGGTATTAGAACATAAAGTAGTATATACATTCATTTAAGAATATGATCAAATAAGATTCTCCAGACTTCTTTAATTATAGGTTTGTGATTGATATTGTGGAACAGGTATTTCTGAGCTTTTAGGTGTTTGATAGCTATAGATTTAAAGCCATCCCAGGATGAAGTTTGCCTGTTTTTCCAATTCAAAGAGATATAGTATTTGATTAACATAAATAATGGGATTAGCACCTTATATTTCCGCTCGGAGAGATCAAAAGGAGGGATATGTAGAATGGCAAATTCCCATGAAAGGGTAGATTTTTTGTATCCGATTTTTTCGAGCATGACTCTCAATGCACACCATAACTTATATGAATATTTACAGCTCCAGAAGGAGTGTAGGATATCATCAGTTTGGTTGGGGCAAAATTGACAGTTGGAGGAATAATCGGGAAAAATTTTATTAAGTATGGCAGGGGTGAGGTATGCATTATTCATTATCATGAGCTGTGTATACAATAGCTTTTTAAGGGGTATGTGTTTAGAGCTAATCTTTAAGGCTTTAGATATCTGATCTTGATTAATGGAAGGATTAATTTTTAGCCAATAGTTGCAGAAAATTGGTTCATTATGAGATTTAAAAGACATAATAGCTTTGTAGGTATTAGATATCATTTTTTCTTCATAAGAAACAGGTTCCACAATGTTTTACAAATTGATATATCCTTATCAGAAACTTTGGGGTGATCTAAAAAAACTTACAAGTTCTCGAATTTGTCTTAAACTAATCGTATATTTTTTGGGTAAACTGAGGTTGTATCTCATACTACAAAGTGACTGATGTTTGAAAGGAAAAAGATCTGAAATAAGGGTGTTCTTAAGAAGGGGGTAATGTTCCAGATTTAGCATGTGATCGTTCAATCTAAGATTAGAGTTAAGGTGAAGTGGTTGTAAAGTGTTAAAAGAATGGGTTAAATTTAAGGAATTAAAAAGGTTCTGAAGGGGCCTTATGCTAAATGAAATACTTTTTATTAACTTAAGGGTGCCTAAACTCGTTTTGTTCAAAAAGGAGAGCGCTGCAGGATTGATGTTCAGGGCCTTGACATAGTTGTAGTAAAGGATAACCCAAGTCTGGACCCACGATAGGTGGTCTTTATGATAAGTGGTGATATTTAAGATTCTACTTCCATTTATAATCTCATAGTATGTTTTAAAGTCTGGTAGACCTAGACCTCCTTGATCCTTAGGGAAGGTAAGTTTTGAATAACTAATCCTTACTGATTTAGGGGTCCATATAAATTTTGAGAGAAGGGAAGAAATATTTTTAAAGAAGTTGTTGTGTAAGATGCAAGTGGTAGCATTAAAAAAATAAAGAAATCTCGGAAGAATGTTCATTTTGATAATAGCCATTCTGGCTAAAACCAGGAGCTTAAGTTTTGCCCATCTACTAAGATCATTTTGGATATTATGCCAGCATTTAACTATATTATCTTGATAATGATTAGAGTTCCCTTGAGAAAAGGATATGCCTAAATAAAGGAGTTGTTGCTTAGTATTAATACCTGTATTGTTGAATATCTCAGGCAATGCAGAGTGAATATTTATCGGGAAGATTAAAGATTTATCTTTATTAAGTTTGTAATTAGCGAGGCTAGAAAAGGTGTTTATAGAAGAAATGATCTTAATTAGATCCGAGCATGGAAGGGTAAAGTAAATGTTTAGATCGTCGGCATAGGCCAAGAAAAGGATATTTGAGTTGAAGATAGAGGGTGGATGGTGAAATGTTTTCTGTCTGATAAAGATAAATAATGATTCCATGTATATGTTAAACAGTAATGGGGATAAGGGGAAACCCTGTCTAACACCATTAAAGATTTTAATCCTATTAGAAATCTGCTTATTAATTTGTAGAGTAGTGTAAGCATTAGAGTATAAGGTTTTAATCATGCTAATATATGAGTTAGGAAAGTTAAAAAAAGGGAGAGAATCAAAAAGAAATTCTGTACTGATACGATCAAAGGCCTTGGAAGCGTCAACAGCTAAAGTATACATAGAAGATTTCTTAATAGAAGAAAGGTAGATCATAGTCTCTAAGGATAAAGTGTGGTCATTAGTTTGCTACCAGGAATAAAGCCAGATTGTTTCTTTGACACTATAGAAGGGATGACAGCTTTCAAACAATTGGCTAAGACTGTGGCCAAAATCTTCATATCTATGTTAACTATAGAAATTGGTCTATAATTCAAAGGGTTTTTGGGATCAGTATTATGTTTTGAAATAAAAATGGTTCTAGAGGCATTTAAATGGATATCTTTGAATCCATGAAGAATGATATGGTTAAATAACAAAAGCAAAGTCTTAGAAATGTTTACAATAACAGATTTATATAGTTCGGCCGTAAAACTGTCTGGGCCAGGAGATTTGTTTGGTTTGAGACTGTTGATGGCCTCGGTGATTTCCTGAATTGAGATTTCTCTATCATGAAGCTGGTTTTGGGTCCCAGTTAGTTTCGGGAAAGTTAAATTACTGAAGAAAGATTGTAGAACCTCTTTATTTGGGGGGTTATCTAGAGGTCCAAAAATTTGGGTGCATATTGATTCAAAGACTTTAATAATCTCATCTCTTTCGATAGTCCTTCCCTTGATAATGGATTTCTGAAATAAAAGTGGGTGATCTATTCAGATTAACTACTCTGGCCAAGAATTTAGATGGGAATTGAACTAGGTCTGCATAATTGGCCAGCAATTTGATCTCAAAAAAATTAAGGTTATCAGCTTGTAACGACAAGAGGTCTCTTTGTAACTGAATCATTTGATTCTCTAAATCTGGGGAGTGTTTCTCCTGAATTTCAGTTTCTATCTTCTGTAATTTAGAGGTTAAGTCTAGTTCCTTTTTGTTGAGAAGCTTCTTATAATAAGATGCTTTGTTAATAAGGAAACCTCTTGTCATTACCTTAAATGCAGCCCACTCAAATTCCATAGAGGTCTGTGAGGAACCACTGTATTTTAGAAATTGGTCTAGGTAAGCTTCGACCTGAGAAATAATTTCCTCTTTTACAAGAAGGTTAGAGTTTACATGCCAGCAGATAGCTTTACTCCTTGCGGAACTTTTGTTCAGCCAATTAATAGATAGTGAGATTTTGGAATGGTCGGAAAGGCTTCTAGGGCAGATGGCAAAAGATATGTGTAGATTATGGAACGTTGAGGAAATAAGGAAAAAGTCTAGCCTAGACCAGTTTTTGGTGCAGTTAGAGAAAAAGGTAAATTTATTGCTATTAGGGGAAGCATTTAGAAAGCTATAAGGATCAAACAAATTAAAGTCCTCCTTTAGTTCAAATAGAGACGTGGTTACATGAATATTAAATTTGGCTTTAGCATTAGTTCTATCATTTTTAGGATTCGGTATGGAATTCCAATCTCCCCCTATAATATAATAGTGGTTGGGAAATAAGGCGAGTAGGTTGTAAATCTGCATAATAAAATTCTGTTGGGCTGAACATGGGGCATATATATTAATTATTAATACTGGTTTATCTAGGCAGGGGCAGTTAGTAATAAAATAGCACCATCTGCCTTCGTTATCTGAGTCCGTTCTCACTATATCAAACGAGAAACTATTTTTGATTATTATCGCCACCCCTACCTTATTAGACGCAGTCCCTGAGGCTATGATCCTCTTGATCCGAGGCCTGGCTCTATCGTGATCCAATTGATGATTAAGGAGATGTGTCTCCTGTATAAAGACAATATTAGATGTAGATTTGAGAGTCAGGTGCATGAAAAGTTTCCTTTTATTAGGTGTAGGTAACCCTTTGATATCCCACGATTCTATGTCCCACATGCGTTAATTATAAAAGATAGCTTAAAGTAGATCTGAAGAATGGAGAATTTGAAGTTGACTGTTGTTTCCTAAAGGGATGAGATATATATAGTTGGGCGAGTATAACAATACCTTCCTGCTTAAAACCCGTGCCTACCCACATCCCACAAATCCTGGAAGGTTCTGGGAACAGAGAGACTGAGATTAGAATCAAGTACCATTTAAAACAGCTTATTGGAATCACAAGAAGGAGTAAGCAGTATAGTCCCAGAAAAAAGTTCCTAAACCACCAGAAACTAAAATGCATAGCTATCATAAGCAGTACATGGATACACTCATAGCTCCACTATAGTAAAATGTAAAAGCATAATATTAAACAGCACTATTAATATTATTATGAAATGAAAAATGATTGAGAGGAAACTAAACAAATTCTTATGTGTATTATTGTCTATTTTGTATTATAAAATGGAATACAGAGTAAATGGAAAGATGACTAAGGGGGGAGAACTAAATTCCCTAAATGTAATAAGAACCTTTGTAGCATATTACAAGAGTTATATCTAAACAGTATTCACGAATTTGTAAAGTGAAATATCAACATTATTGATTCCTCTTGCAATCGGAGTGTATGCATAGATGTCATAGTGTTAACAGAAATATTGACCATCTGTGTCTCACTAATGCCACAGCCGTAACAACTAAAAAGCACATTAATATCAGGTAGTGAGTCATGTTATATATTGTATCTCCAATAACTTATAACAGATTCCAAACAGGAACAGCAGAAACTAAAGCTCAAATATGCGGCTATGCACTCAGCATATTCTAGACAGCAGCTCTTATTATTTCACAGTACCTAACTCTATAATTTAAGAAACATAGAGAAAATAAAAAATGAGCTCCTATGATTTCTATATATAAATACAAGGACCCCAAAGGTGAAGAGGAGTTATGGAGGGTAGCTCCATTCTTCTATCAGGGTTAGGGGCCATGAGGGGATTAATATAAGTACTCTAAATAATTTAGAGAAGTGCTCTCAGATTTCAGTGTGTACATAACTATCATTTCTGCAAGATAATAAAGAGGGTAGGTGAAAAAATAAGTATTTGTGAGACTTTATGAAATAAAATTCTAGTAATGAGCTCTGTACCTTCAAATAGAAATAGCATCATACCTATATATAGGGAAATTAATATATGGTTCGCTCGGGGAGGTCACAAAGGGGTGACGGTCAGCATATCCAACCCACAGCGGAAGTCTCATGAGACCGGACCTGATCGTGGAAGTCACTTTGTCCGAGATTGAGCGATACCCCAAGACTCCAGTGGATCTCCTGTTGAGTGTCTACCATTAAATGAATTATAAAACCCCAAGTTGTCCCTCGGTGTAGAAGCAGGTATAGTGCTCTCCCGGGACAGGGCAACGCACAAAGCTATCCGCTTGGACCCAATAAACATTACAGCAGCTCAGATGGAGATAGATGTATCTACTAAGTAATTCTCCGCTGCAAGGGGTCAGGAGAGCAAGAAGATTGCTCTCGACAATGCTCAACAAGAGTCACTACCTAAAATAAAATCACAGTTAACTAGACTAAAGGTTATGTTATAGTTGGATTAATAAAAATACAATTAAGCTATCCAGTATAAACAGTAAATTTCACATTACAATAAACATTGTTCTGCACTAGGTAACTCTTCAGAGCAGACCCAAAAGCAGGTTAGAGTGATGCCAATATTAGCAATAGGAGGGACAAAATAGGTTTGTTAAAATATTAAAAAGAATCTATTTAAAATCTATAGCCATAGTAAAGTTTCACTATAAAATACACACTCTATATAGGACAGGATAGATGCTTTAAATCATGCGCTGAGGATTGGATACTAACCAAAATTATATAAAAGTTTACACATGTAATGGAACATTAATCCCATCCATCTTGGCAGGAACAATAAAACGCTGGCTAAGCAACTGTAAACCTTACAACACTAAAATATCAATTAGAAATATATCGCACTTCTAGTTGTATTTTCAAAAGCATTTTCTGCAATGAAAGAGCTGAAATCTGTGCTCTAATCATATAGACCAAACAAAATTACACATCAAGTTGCTGTAGATGCAAACTGACAGCAATCTACTAACCACGATACTCACAGCGACTTAAAGGGAGAAAATACATGTTACAGAACTAGATATGGATGCAAATATTATATCCCAAAGTGGCAATGTTGATTTGTTACTACATCATAAACAGAAATAAGAAGTTAGATGTAAGACATGACAACCGTTTGTCGCATGCAGCACCTGAGGCTATAGAGTAAAGCAGTCACCTCCTTTTTAATGTATTTTGAGAAGCGTTTGCTGTTTGATGTCTGCAAGTAAAGAAAAAGCTGCTAATCTTCGGGGTTAAAATATGAACCATTCTTTGACCAGGAACCAGTTGGAATACGATAAGTGACTCTTCCGATTGCTTCAGTGTAGATTCAGGAACACAAAAAATGCAACGCTCATGTATGCGAACAGGGGGAAGGCAATAAAACACCATTAAGGAACAGGAGTAGCTACCCCTTTAAGAAAACTCACTGCTCATGGGAAATATGAGGTTCAAAGTTCCTGAGAAACAAAAAAGCAACATGGTGGACCGGCGTACTCAAGAGCACATTCTAAAGGATGCCACGAGGGAGTAGGACTGTGTAGGGGCCTAAAAAGACGCTGAGAGACCACTGAATCAGCAAACCTTTAAGGTGAGTTGTAAGCAAAGCCAAACACGTTTTTTATTATTTAGCGATCAGTATAAGCCAAGTGCTATAGAATAGTTACTTGTTCTGCGCTGCTGAAACCGGACATTCTTTGAATATTTGAATAAATATTGTAGATACTTCCTTGCTGTTGTGGGCTAATAGTTTGGATCCTTGATGAAAGAAAATAAGCATATTAGGGTATCTCATCTGAAATCTGATTTGTCTCTTGATTAAATATTCACAGAAGGGGGCTAGTTTTTGTCTCTCCATTTTAATCGGATCAGATGAGAGAGAGATTTTGGAGCCATTCCACTCAATTAATTTTTTGTTTCTGGCTGCAATAAGTAATTGGTTTACATGTTGAAAGTTGAGTATTTTCACATAGACAGATCTCGGCTTGGATTTGTCAAGAGATGGTCTAAGAGCTCTGTGTGCACGTTCAATTATTATTTGATCTGAGAAAGGTGCCTTGTCTAGAAATGACTTAAATATTGTAGGTAAGCTCTCCAGTAAAACATGCTGGTCAATATGTTCCGGTATTCCTCTTAAAATGATATTATTACGTCTGGATCTAGCTTCAAGGTCTAAAATTTTCTGCTGGATGTCAAGTATATTGGCTGCATTATTTTTTTGTTTTTTTTTGTAATTGTTAAATTTTTAACTCATTGTCAAACACCTTAGCTTCAGTTTTATCAATTCTTGTCAGGATTCTGTCTATGGATTCACCAAATGTTTTAAGTTGAAGTGAGAAACTTTGGATTGCTGTTTGAATGGGTTGCAGAGCAAGCTTCAACTCTTCCATGTTAGTGGGATCAGTTTTCACTTTTGCTGGTAGTTTTGAGTTATCTTGTTGCTTAGCAGTTCTAGCCCTTTTAGAAGTTGCATCCTTCTCTGGAGATGCTATGGCAGAAAATTTTGCTTTAGTAATTTGAGTTTCCATGGAGTCCAGTTCCTGTGGCATATCTGTATTTCTTCTTTGTCTCTTTTATTTACAGATGAAAATAGGCCTTAGGGATCCAGGCCACATGTACTGCAATCAGCAATGAGGCAAGAGACAGCAGGAAGGGCCAAAAAGAAACAATGAAATCCAATCCTCCAGGTAAGTACCACTGTAGACCAAACCGGATACAGGTATTTGAAGTAGGTAGGTTCCTTTACACTTCTGTAAGGTTATCGAAAGTTAAAGTAGCCACACTCCCATTGAATTTGGCTGTTATATTTTTAAAAGTAGCAGAGCTATAGAGTTACACTGATTACAGGATGGCAGCCATTTTGTACTCTCTATTTATTTATTTTTTAGGGAGGGAACAGAGCAGGATTAAGAGGATACAGGAGTTGTCCTTCCCAAATGCTCTCTTTGTAGACAGTAGGAGTGCCTAAAATCAGAATATGATCTCACTGCACTCAGCTGAGTGAGCAAATGAGATGGCCCCAGAAAGAGTATCCAAATACAAATTTACAAGAGGAGCAGGCAATTTCAAAGCCACCAACATTAACACCAAAACAAGAACAGGGAGTGGGGAACTAACTGTACAGACACAGCCACAACTTTCAGTTGAGTTAATATTCAGTGAGAAACACAAATAAATTAATTAAATGCAAAACTATATGATAAAGTGCAGATAAAAGTGTACTTAAATTCATTTATACATCCATATATATATGGGTCTACTTTGACACATCAAAATTATGTTTCAACGAAACGTAAACAGATGAACTCTTTTTTGCAAAAGTGCATTTTCACAAAACTGCACTTTCACAAAATGCAAATAAACCGGGAAAAAAAAACACAACATGAACCATGTTTATGCGGGAAGGCAAGACCCCTTGCACCCCTTATGTGGGGAGCTGTGCCCCTCACACCCCCCCCTGCTTTTATATTCTCATTTTGAGATCGCACTACAGTGGGGAAAAGGGAATATTCCCTTATCCCCACTGTGCCGCGATCTAAGCAACAGCCCCCGTTGCTGTTTGCTTAGTTGCCTTTTCGCAAAAGTACATTTTTGTGAAAATGCACTTTCGCAAAAAGGAGTTTGCCTGTTTACATTTTTGTTGAAATGTAATTTCAATTGGTTGAGGTAGACCCATATCTATATCTATATCTATATATATATATATATATATATATATATATATATATATATATATATATATATGTCTTATATATATATGTCTTCTGATAAACAGGAAATGACCCAAATTTTGACTTTCCTAAAGTCAACCAAAAATCGTCGCATTTGCAAATGTTGACACATGTCGAGCAAAAAATCTCAGCACATGCAATAAACTGTTAAAGAAAAGCAGTAAAACATAATTTTTTGCAGCAAGGAAAGCCCTCTAGCATCTCCCATGTGAGGGGCTGCACCTCTACACCCCCTGATAATTACATACACAGTCCCAGGGAAAAGGCAAATTTCCCTACCCTAAGAAATGTGCTATCTCATGCAACTGTCGACCATCTGTGTAGTTGACTAAATTTTGTCGACTAAACAGATGTCAATCAAAGGGGAACTCACTCAAAATCAAAATTTTGTATACAAAATATATGTGTTGATTTGTTGATTTATCAAAATGCAAAGGCATCGACACTCAAGTGATCAATGCCAGCATTTTGAACATCAATATAATGAAAAAAAAAATGCAAAAGGAAGCCATTTCCTTTTGCAATCTGACCGCCAAAACCTCATCACACATTCAGATATAATTTGTCGAAATAGTTGTATTGCTATGATAAGATGTAGTAACACAGGGTTAGGAGGGTAGGCAGGTGTAGGATTATGGTTAGAAGGCATTAGTTCTAGCTCTTCAGCTTATGTTTGAAAAAACTTCCCATAACATTAGCACTAAAAAAGACACATGGACACACACACACACACACACACACACACACACACACACACACACACACACACACACACACACACACACACACACACACACACACACACACACACACACACACACACACACACACACACACACACACACACACACACACACACACACACACACACACACACACACACACACACACACACACACACACTCGCACAAAAACATACACACACATTCATGTAGCTGAAAGTTTCAGCATTAGTTTTCCAAACCCTCACTTCCCTTATCTGCATGCATGTGATGTTCCATTTATCCAAATGAATGACAATTATATATATATATATATATATATATATATATATATATATAAATCTTTTTACATATCAGATCAAAGAGAAAGCATCGCAAATAGAGACAAGAATTAGCAAAATTATTTTATGGAGGTGGGGAGCCCCCCTTCATCCACCCAAATTGGGGGCTGCACTCCCCACATGCCCTGCAACATATATATACCCACTCCCTGCTGCACTGCAATCTTGCACACACTCCTATCAGCAAAGCTACCAGCATCAATGCACAAAATGTTCAATATTCTAAACATTCAACATTAGTAATTCCATATATAAATAAAATATACATGCATATAAAATGCAATTTTAATATGAGCCTTTGACAGTTATGCAGTGTACAAATCAAACATCTATCTCATGTTAGAAAAATGAATTTCCCCTTGCTTTAGAAATGGAAAAAAACAATGAATGCCACAGTTATATTAACGAGGTTCAAAACAACAAAAAAATGATGGCACATAGTGGTAAATAAATGCATTCAGTTTGACAATTTTTCTTTGCAAACATGAAGTGGTTGTAAAATAAATAAGCAGTCTACTTTTGCATATGTACAACCATTTTTTAAATAACCTCAACCTATACTCTGACAACAATGTTATGCAAAATATATGCAATGAAATATATGATTCATATGCAGTAAAATGCAACTTCCTACAAAGGGGCATTCAGATGCTGCAGTTAGCTAGTGTCCCACTGTATAGAAATATCCCCTCAGTAGATGGACATACTATAAGGAAAAAAAAAATAACATTGCAAAAATTACCTTAAGTACAGGAAAAATCCATTCTAGATTAATGGGCTAGCAAAAACAAAATTATAAAGATTGTGTCTTGCCTTAATGCAGTGACCAATATTTCATGAAGTTCTTCTACGACAGGCAGTAATAAAATTCGTAGCGTTATTCATGCAAGAGCATTACAATTAAATAAAGTGACTGATTACTTCATTAGTGTTCGTTGCCTGAATCATTTTTGTGTAGCATGAAGTAAAATCACCATAAACAAAGCAGTCATAGGAACAGTCTTTACAATACGATCAACCATCCATAAGAAAGCAAGCAAATCTTAGATTGCAAAACGTTTACCCAGCACACATTAAGTTTGCCTATATTAAATATTATGTCAAACAGGCTATGCCATTTTCTACCAAAAGAAACACACAGGACAAGTGAAATACTGGACGAAATGGAAAATTCATGCTACAACATGTATCATATTTGGATATGAGAGCAGTGGGGTTATTCAAGCAATTGTCACATTCTACTTATATTTATTTCTGTCAGTACTCACCTTTTTGTATCTTTAACTAAATATATCATGGTTATTTAAATTATAATGCTTTTCCTGCTCTTTCGTATTATTACCCTGTACTCTGTAATCTGAAAAGTTGCATGCGAAATAGATGCGTGTCGTTAACATACTTATACATTCTAATAAGTTAAATATAAAAAGAGTCAAATAAAATGTAGTAAAATCAGAGAATTTATTTATATTTGTTTATTTATTTTTGTATTTCTTTGTTTATTGTCACATGTTTACCAGGAAAGTCCGACGTGGCCTAGAAGACCCATTGTCAAGCCCAGAGAGGAAAGGTCCAGATATATAAACAAACAGTATATATTTCAAACAGTAGAAACATTTGCAGTTCACAATCAAGGAAACAAACTGAAGTTATACATTCCCTAGAGACCTTCAAACAGAGAGAAAGTTCATGGGGAAAATGCATCAGTACAGTATTTTAATTAAGAGTAAGACAGGAAATGTGGTTCAGAAAAAGCACTTGCTACCAGAGGAGAAGGAGGGAGATAGTTAAGAGATTAGTCAGGACTGGACTGGAACAAGAGCAGAGCCAGTTGTTGGATAGGAATTCCTTTAGATAACCTTCAATGATTGCAGGTTCTGGTTACATCTAATGGTTAGTGGGATGGAGTTCCAGTTTTTACAACAGTGTGGAAGTAGAGGCAGAGACCAGGAGATTTACTGGGTTTGTAGATGGAGGGGAGATGTTTGTTATTAGAGCAAAGGGGTCTGTTATAGTGGCAGCAAGGGAGAATGTTTTTGAGAGCAGGACAAGCAGGAGGTTTATAAATTATGTTGTGTTGTAATTAGCTGACAGTGGTTAAGGGTTGAGGAATTCTAGCCAATTTAATGAACGGAGAGCAGTGCATTGCAGTGATGAGTCAAGTGTGTTGAGTTAGATGAGAACTTTGCAATTTTATTATATCATGCTTTGAGTTTAGATTTTAGTATGGTTTGGATCTTTGTAAGAATTGGAGCTGCATACAGGAGTGAGGGAAGGATGTATCTAATTGCAAGGGTGAATTTTGTGCTCAAATTTAAGAAATGTTTGTGATGGTAGAGAATTCCCATTTTTTATGATTTTTTATGTTGCTTTGGATGTGAAAATTGAATTTGAGACTATCATCAATTATCATGCCTAGTAGTTTTGTGTGGGTGACTACTTCTACTTCTGTTTTGATGTTATTTAGTGTAAACATTTTAAACTTTTGTTTGCTATTACAGTAGTTTTTTTCTGTTTTTCATTTTGAGGAGAAGAGAAGAAGCTTAGTTTCTATGGCATTAAGATGAAGTTGGACATTACAAAGCTAGGTCTAACTGAGCTAAATGACTCGAGTTATTTGCAAGAGATGTGACAGACTGTTAGAGGAGTATATAAGTGTCATCTCTATACTGGAAGCTTAGTTTCTATGGCATTAAGATGAAGTTGGACATTGCAAAGCTAGGTCTAACTGAGCTAAAGGACTCGAGTTATATGCAAGAGATGTGACAGACTGTTAGAGGAGTATGTGTGTCATCTCTATATTGGAAGCTTAGTTTCTATGGCATTAAGATGAAGTCGGACATTGCAAAGCTAGGTCTAACTGAGCTAAAGCACTCGAGTTATTTGCAAGAGATGTGACAGACTGTTAGAGGAGTATGTGTGTCATCTCTATACTGGAAGCTTAGTTTCTATGGCATTAAGATGAAGTTGGACATTGCAAAGCTAGGTCTAACTGAGCTAAAGGACTCGAGTTATTTGCAAGAGATGTGACAGACTGTTAGAGGAGTATATATGTGTCATCTCTATACTGGAAGCTTAGTTTCTATGGCATTAAGATGAAGTCGGACATTGCAAAGCTAGGTCTAACTGAGCTGAAGGACTCGAGTTATTTGCAAGAGATGTGACAGACTGTTAGAGGAGTATGTGTGTCATCTCTATACTGGAAGCTTAGTTTCTATGGCATTAAGATGAGGTTGGACATTGCAAAGCTAGGTCTAACTGAGCTAAATGACTCGAGTTATTTGCAAGAGATGTGACAGACTATTAGAGGAGTATATATATGTCATCTCTATACTGGAAGCTTAGTTTCTATGGCATTAAGATGAAGTTGGACATTGCAAAGCTAGGTCTAACTGAGGTAAAGGACTCAAGTTATTTGCAAGAGATGTGACAGACCGTTAGAGGAGTATGTGTGTCATCTCTATACTGGAAGCTTAGTTTCTATGGCATTAAGATGAAGTTGGACATTGCAAAGCTAGGTCTAACTGAGGTAAAGGACTCAAGTTATTTGCAAGAGATGTGACAGACTGTTAGAGGAGTATGTGTGTCATCTCTATACTGAAAGCTTAGTTTCTATGCCATTAAGATGAAGTTGGACATTGCAAAGCTAGGTCTAACTGAGGTAAAGGACTCGAGTTATTTGCAAGAGATGTGACAGACTGTTAGAGGAGTATGTGTGTCATCTCTATACTGGAAGCTTAGTTTCTATGGCATTAAGATGAAGTTGGACATTGCAAAGCTAGGTCTAACTGAGGTAAATGACTTGAGTTATTTGCAAGAGATGTGACAGACTGTTAGAGGAGTATATATGTGTCATCTCTATATTGGAAGCTTAGTTTCTATGGCATTAAGATGAAGTTGGACATTGCAAAGCTAGGTCTAACTGAGCTAAAGGACTCGAGTTATTTGCAAGAGATGTGACAGACTGTTAGAGGAGTATATATGTGTCATCTCTATATTGGAAGCTTAGTTTCTATGGCATTAAGATGAAGTTGGACATTGCAAAGCTAGGTCTAACTGAGCTAAAGGACTCGAGTTATTTGCAAGAGATGTGACAGACTGTTAGAGGAGTATATACGTGTCATCGCTATACTGGAAGATAATGAAAAGGAGGGTGTCCAAGAACGGAACCTTGTGTTACCCCAGTGGTGTCAGGAGGGTAAGGGGATTGAGACGCTTGCCATTTTACTGCCTGGTGTCTACCAGATAAGTAGCTATGGAACCAGTTTAGAGCATGAGTACATTGACCAATGCTAGACAGCTATTGCAAGTGTTTAAGGTGAGACACCATGCCAAAAACATAATACAGGTCAAGGAATAGTGGGGAGAATATCTAGAAAGTGTCTCTTGCTGTCTTACAGTGTCTATAAAGGCAAGAAGGACAGAAGTTGTAGTATGACCAGGCATGAGTCCATGCTAAGTAGGGGGTTAAGTGTTGATTTTGTAGAAAATGTTGGAGCAGCTGGGGTGGATGCATTTTTTTACTAGCTTAGAGAGAGGGGGACTGTACATGCTATTGGGCCAAAGTTAGCAACTTCAGTTGAGGTCCCAGCTTTGTTTAAACGGGTGATATGAGCTTTTTTGCATATGGAAAAAACATGGAGTTTTCATATGGATCTATTAATAAGATACTAACTTGGTAAGCCATGGCATGAGCAAATGGATTACGATATTTTGAGGAAGTTTGTCAACTGCAAGGGAAGAAAGTTTAAGTAGTACTATATTTATCATGAAAGTGGGGACTAGTTTGACTGCAAATGGAATGGACAAGTAGCTTGTGGTAAGTTATTGGAAGTGATGTGTGGAATTTGGTTAGGGGGAGAGTGTTTAGAATGAGGTGTGACAGAGATGGTGTGTGGAGAGATTGGTATAGTTTGGAATGAAGGGTTGGGTGACAGAGATGAATTTATAGTTAAGGAGGAGCCCTCCTCTGACCTACGCCAGCCACCCATGCTAATGGTGAGAGGGGTGTATGTGCCCCTATTGGCCTGTGTGTGCCTGCTGTAAAGCCCAGCAGCCCTGGGTCAATAAGCTACTGGCTGGCTGGTATCCTGTTTCCCAGCGTGAGTTACCTGTTATAGGTCTGTTGAGCAAAGGCTGGACATAAAACCAGTCAACCTGCCAAAACATGAACTATGAATTGCTACACTCAGTGTAGGTTCATTGACAGGATGGCGCTTGGAAGTGGATGACATGATGGTACAGAGGAGGCTGGACATCCTATCAATCCGACAGTCAAGATGGAAGAGCAATGCGGTTAAGCCAGTTGGCTTGGGATCCAGAGTCTACTATTCAGAAGGAGAACAGGCTAGAAATGGTGTGGGAATTGTGGTGAGAGAGAGGCTTCTGAAGGCAGTGAGGGATGTCATCAGAATTAGTGACAAATGCATGGCAATCAGACTCCAACCTAACAATAGGGCAGTATTCATAATCTCAGCCTATGCCCCACAGCAGGGTTGTGATAGTGAAGAGAAGAGTAAATTCAGACAACAGTTGCATGGCCTACTAGATGAAGCAGGACAGCAGGAACTGGTGCTGATAATTGGCAACCTGAATGCATATATTGGAATAGACAGAAGAGGATATGAGGACTGCCTTGGTCCACATGGCTGAAGTAACAGGCATAAAAAGAGAGACCATTCTAGACTTCTGTCTGGCAAATGGCTTGATATTAGCTAACATATGGTTCTGAAAGAGAGACAGTCACAATGCAAAACTGGCCAAAATGTAACTCAGGTAGATTTCCTTGTAGTAAGAGAATGGCACTGGGGTAAATCAGTGATTGCAAAGTCATCTCTAGTGAAGCAGTCATCCCACAGCATAAACCACTGATTGCCAAAATCAGCTGCGAGCAGTGGCCATAGAAGGCTCTAAGGTTAACAGAGACCAGGCTGTAGACCTGGAAGTTGACTGGAGAGAAGTACAACAGTTCAAAGAATTACTCAGGGCTCTAGCAGCCCAAGAATAGGAGGAAATAGGTGGAGCTGAAGATGAATGGCAGCACCCCAAAACAGCATGTGTGTGGACTACAGAACAGACAGTGGTCAAGTCAGGTATGGTGATAAGGTAGATAAGGAAAGCTAGTGGTGGAGTGCAGAAGGCCAGGAAATCATCAAATGAAGAAAGGATTGCAGGAAAAAGTGGGAGATAGAAATGACAGACCAGGCTAGAACAGAGTACTGGACTGCTAACAAAGAGGTTAAGAAAGGAGTTGCAACAGCAAAGAACAGAGCATCAGAGGCATTCTATCAGCTTCTAGAAAGTGACTCAGTAGGTGGCACAAAGAAACTATATCAAGTTGCAAAGGAAAGACAGAAAGATAAAGAAGGTAGTCAGATACCCTTCATAAGGGATGCCAGCAACAACCTGCTCACCACTCCACAGTAAGTCAAAAACAGATGGAAGGAGTATTTCCAGCAGCTTCTGAATAATGAAAACTCCGGAGAAGCAGTACTGCTCCAGACACAGCCTAGAATGAGAGAAGAAGAGCCCACTATAGCAGAGGTAAGAACAGCACTGAGGAAAATGAAGTCAAGGAAAACAGTACGGTCAGAAGAGGTCACAGCAGATACGATAAAGATGCTGGTAGAGAGAGAGAGAAGAAATGGCTCCTGAGAGTACTCATAGCAGTGTACAGAGAAAGGTGTATCCTAGATAACTGGAGAATAAGCATACTCATGCCAGTGTAAAAGAACAAAGGGGGACATCTACAAATGTGGGTAGTACAGAGGTATAAAACTCCTGTTACATTGCATGAAAGCTCTGGAGAGGGTGACTAATAAACTGGTACACATGGTAGTAGAAAGTAAGATGGGTAATTAGCAGTTGGGTTCAGATCAGAATGCAGCACAACTGACCCAATGTTTGCAGTGAGGCAGATAGTTCAGAAGCAGCTAGAGATGAGGAAAGAGTCCAACTGCCCATTCCTAGGCTTGGAAAAAGCAAATGACAAGGTCCTAAGAAAGCTGATTTGGGCAGTTCTGTGGTGTTCAAAGTCCTAGAAACATTGGTAGAATTAGTACAGGCTATTTATAAGGACTCAAGTACGAACAGCATTTGGCCTTACAGAGTGATTCCCAGTGGGAGTGGGTGTACATCAGGATTCAGCTCTGAGCCCACTGCTATTCATACTGATGATGAACGACATTAGCAAAGAGATCAGAGGGGGCAGATCAACAAAGTTGCTGTATGCAGATGATGTGGCATTACAGGCAGACTCTGAGCAAAAACTTTAGCAAAGAATAGGGGAATGGAATGCCAAACTGAAGGCACCTGGAATGAAAGTGAGTACAGATAAGAGTGATAATGGCAGCAAATTAGGGAAATCAGAAGAAGCTGAGAAATGAGACAGAAGGGAAGACATTGGAACAGGTTAAATGCTTAAAGTAGCTGGGAGTGGTGACTGAGGAGAAAGAAAGTCTAAATGAAGAGGTCAAAGCTAGAACCAGGGGGGCTGCAGCCAAATGGCATTGAGTGCCAGGTGTAGTGTATGACAGAAGAATGCCAAAGATGCTGTAAAGTAAGGTGTACAAGACAGTGGTGCGACCAGTACTACTGTATGGTTCAGAAACCTGGGCAGTAAAGGCAGAGCAGATGAGGAAGCTAGAGGTGATGGAAATTAAGTGTCTGAAATGGGTGGTAGGATGCAAACTGTCAGACAGATGAAGAAATCAGAAGAAGGCAAACTAGCTCCTATTGTAGAAAAGGTCAAATAGAACAGATAACGGTGGTTCAGGCACATGTGCAGAAAAGCAGAAGATAATATGGTGAAGAAAATTTGGGCAGATAAGAAGAAGGCAAGAGAAAATAAGGGCATCCAGCAAAGAGGTGGATGGATTGTATGAGAGAAGGCCTGCAACAGTCAGGCATGAGTGTCAAAGAAGATAGAAGTGTTCCATTGAATCATGGGAGACGGAGACAGTTAACAAGACACCGAGACCCCATGTAGAAAATGGGAAAAAGGGGGGTTGATGATGATGATGACAATGAGAAGGAGGTGTAGTCTATACAGTTAGTGCTGAATAAAATTGCAGTTTGTTGGGGTGATTTGTTAGAAGAAGAATTAGGGTCTTTTTTGTTGTCAGAGTTCAGTACAGAGTCGATAGAAGACCAACATTTTTGGGGTTGTGCTTATGGTAGGTTTGAAGATGAGCACAGAAGGTGTTCAGTTTTTTTATGTTTCTACAATTGTTCCACAGCTATGCCCCTATCCTTCATAAAGGTTTTGGTTTGTTTAGAAAGTGAGGGATCATGAGTTGCTATATTTTTTATGCAGTGGGGCTAGACTATTGTGTTCAGAAATACTGTGCTGAAATGGTTGATAGCGTCATCTAGGTGCAGGGATTTTCAAGGAGTTTATAGCCAGTAATAAATCACTGAAAGACTGAGGGTTGAAATTAGAAAGGAAAGGACTGAGGCTTGAAATTAGAAAGGCTATATGTTGCCTTTAGCTCTTGTTTTTTAGTTTTGCAGGTATGCGTTCTTTGGATGTAAGCAGGGAGAAGGTCAGTTAGAGTATTAAAAAATGTATATGACCTGTTCCTTCTTTCACTAATTTCTGCAATGTCCCAGCTCATAACAGCAAATATATATATATATATATATATATATATATATATATATATATATATATATATATAAAGATAGATCACACATGGGCAATATATACATATATCAATCTATCAATCTGTCTATCTTTCTATATGCCTATCTGTCCATCTATACGTATTATACAGTTTCTTTTATCCCACACATAGGCAAGAGCCTTCTCAAGATTATTTAGTGGAGCTTACAACATTTCTTTGAACAAGAGTTATCAGAAGTGCATGGTATTTTCAAGAAACAGAGAAGTACAACAGAAAATGTCACTGATGCTGGATTGATCCCTGCAAAGGGTAAATAATATCTAAGAGATATCTACACGTTTCATTGTTTATAGCAAGCCTTTTACTGTGCCAGCCATAAAAAACTCTGGACCACACTAAGAAACCTCATTGTACCAGTAAACCTGATACTTCTCTTGCACAGTCTTTATTCCAGTCAAAAAGTAATAGTTTACACAAAACAAGAAGAAACAGAATGGCTTAGAACTGGTAAAGGTATATATGTAGAACAAATGTTCGGAGTAGCAGGGTTATATGAAGAAACCTGAGGCACAAAAACTTGTGGAAAAATTATCAACATTCTTTATCATGCTGATGATTCCACATTACTGACTGAAACTGAAGTAGGTCTGTAGGTCTAAAGTATTTGCTTATTAAATAATATAGTCTTAAAACAAGTTTGAATCTTAGCATGAAAAAGAGAAAGGTCCTGACAACTGGTAAAATCAATAAATTTGCTCTTGATAGAGAGGAATTGGAAATAATTGCTTTAGATTGCTTGGATCAATGATCAATAGGAAGAGTATAACATGTTGACAAGAAATGACAGATGTGGGTAAACATGAATTGTTATGTACAACTAAGTCAATGTTGATGTTCCTATTCAAGCGCTACTTGGATCTATGGATGGGAAACAGGAAATTTACTCCAGGATTGTCTCCTGTACTACTAATAGACAACAGAAACTTCTAAATCCTATATCCCATGCATGAGTCCCCTCAACTTATCTATGGTATGATCCCAGTTATTCTCATTGAGGAAATATGTAATTATTGACCATGGGATGGATAAGACCAATCTATAATTAAATGGGAAAGGTTATAGGCACAACAAGGGACATTGGCTAGGCTTAATATGACCCACAGGGGTGGCTAGCGTATTACTTAACTATGAATCTGTAAGAAATCTGATGACAAACTGCTGTTGTCAAAATGGTCATGGAGGATCTACACAAGACCTTCAAGTACAGAGAATTAACTTTGCATGCATTTTCAACATTTAACAAATGTTAAACAAAAATAAAAAAAATAAATAAATAGCAGCATTGGGATGGCAAAAGTAGAAAGCGAATAAACATGACATAAAAATACTCACGGCTTTAAATTATGTCATTGGGGAATATTGCATATCCCACGTACTGCCAAAAAATACTCACGGCTTTACATTATGTCATTGGGGAATACTGCATATACCACGTACTGCCAAAAAATACTCACGGCTTTACATTATGTCATTGGGGAATACTGCATATCCCACGTACTGCCAAAAAATACTCACGGCTTTACATTATGTCATTGGGGAATACTGCATATACCACGTACTGCCAAAAAATACTCACGGCTTTACATTATGTCATTGGGGAATACTGCATATCCCACGTACTGCCAAAAAATACTCACGGCTTTACATTATGTCATTGGGGAATACTGCATATACCACGTACTGCCAAAAAATACTCACGGCTTTACATTATGTCATTGGGGAATACTGCATATACCACATACTTCCAAAAAAATATTGTAAGAGGCAAAACTTCAATACGCTCTGCAAATTCAGACATGGCTTTGACTTTTATACATGGGACACATCAGGTAAGAGAAAGATCATTGCAAAAAAGTCATCATACTTGCAAGGCTGAAAGTCAGTGCAAAAGTGGTACACATAAAATGTGAAGGACTAATGCAATAACTGCAGAGATGGATACCGCTTTGTCGGTGATTAGTCATCTGACTGAAGACAGAACACAGTTCAGGAAAACTGTCCAGACAGTCATCATGCATCAATATTGATTGACTTAGTTGTACCCATATAATATATGTGTACCCAGAGGAAACATAAAAAATGCAGACACAGGATGGACATATAAACTCTACACAAGTTAAAGCTCTGACCCTGAATGAGATTACCTTGCTCAGCCAGTATAACAGCACCAGAACCATTACTCTGGTAATCCTTGATTTCCATCTGTGTGTAGGATAGTTCAATTGCACAACAACACGGTATTTTGAACAGAACAGGATTCAATGTTTACATAATACACATACATTTCTCGTTTCTTACCCAGATTTCACACATATGCTTATGATGTGTGTATCATGTCCTTACAAATTATTAAACTGTTTCTATTAAATTATTTTTACTTATCATCCCAAAGAAAAATATAAACTCCATTTTACTCTAGGTAAGTCTAGAGAATGGATTTGATTGGCTCGATCCACTCTTCAACCACAAATGCATTTCACAAACTGTGGGAAAAATTCAGTATGACAACTGATGAAAAATAAACCATTGTTTTATTTCTGTAATGACAGGAGAAACTATTTAAACCAGATTGAAAATATCTCAAAAGGTTCAATGTCCCTTTAAAAACCTTATAAGAAATAAACAAAATTTGCCAAAATGCCTAGATATTTATGAGTCATAATACTCAACGCACCCTGATACAATTCACACAGTGTAACAAAACAATAAAGCAAGTAAGCCAGTAAATATCTGATTCTATGTCACACACAAATAAAAAAAAAAAATAGAACTCGTGTGACAGCTTTGATACCTCCCTCACACTGTGCAAAAAACTGGTTATAAATCACTAATTTTTCTTCTAAAGAAATTATTTGCACCAAATAACTTATTTACACTGAGCTTAAATCTTTTCGGCTCCCATCTGTTTATTCAGACTTAAAATATGTTTCAGCTTTCATTTGGGATGTGTAGCAGCTAAATGGTGCTTATAAGCATCCAGGTGTAAGACAGCTACAAATGATTGATCTTAAGATACACTTGCCACTGTATTATTTATGCTTGGATTTTCTCCTGCCTGTTATCTGAATTTGATTACTTTGTCCTTGTCGAAAACTAACCATGTTAGTTGTGAGTAAACTTAGCATAACCTACATATTAGCATGGTATAATGACATGCAGTAAAGCAGATTTGAAGGATGAAGAACACAGGTAGATCACAAAACCTCAGAAACGGAGTGCAGGTTCTGACTCAAATGTTCTGCATGCAAAGGATACAGACCTTCTACAAAAATAAATAGCTAACGAAAGTAAATATTTTAAAAGACATAGGACTGAAATTTGAATCTGGTGAAATGTACTGCAGAAGAAATGGAACTGCTAGGAGGTAGTGCGAATATGTTTGGGAAGGGGGAGGGTAGATGTAAGATCCTGTGGAACTGTGAAAGGCTTTTATTTCCTTAATAAAGTAATACATTACTGAAATAAATTTCCTGCAAAGGCTACAGAGAGCAAACTAACTCAAAGAATGGTATCCTGTTTACCTACACTTGTGTCTGCTCATCCAGGGCAACGCCCAGTAAATGTCAAAACACAAAGAGTGATAGAAATTGTCTCCCTACATTGGAAAATTGGGCAGTGCAGTCGTACAGTAGTTAGCATTGTCGCCTCACAGCAAGAGCTGTCCTGTTGATTCTCCTAGCCTTCTGTGCAGAGTCTACATGTCCCGCATTGGTTTCCTCCAGGTACTCCAATTTTCTCCCACATTCCAAAGACATGCGAATGGAGCATTTCTCCCTGGCCTCCACTGAAAATGGACACCGTCTCAGTCAGACTTTCCTGTTAAAAAATGTTAAATAAAATGAAATAAAAAATGGTAACAGGGAGCTGTTGTACAAGTCTAACCACACTTGATTCAATATTGTTAAAACAACTAAAGTTCAGTGCCGGTAACTGCTTGAACTACAGTGTGAATTTCCCAAATTCTGCCTCTAACGTTATTCAGTAATGTAGTCCATATGAGCTAGACATGGTATAATATAATTGGACAAGTTATTCTTTCCTATGTACAATGGTTCTTTTATATTGTGATAAAACCAATATGTATGAGTACATAAGGTATCATTTATTCTGCAGAAATAACTTGGTTCAATAAAGAGATATTTTAAAAAACATATTTATATATATATATATATATATATATGTATATATATATATATATGTATATATATATATATATATATATATATATATATATATATATATATATATATATATATATATATTACATAACTCGTAGTACAGCAGACAGGTGATTGCAATGCCATTAGAGAACGTAGGCATCCATAGGCTGCTGGGAACCCATTTCAGTTGAAGTTGAATGCATTATTTAAAAAATGAATGGTCCCAAATAAAAATAAAAGGCAAGCTACATAGTACAACTGAAATTAGCACATTAAGTAACTGCAGGAAAGAACCACTGCTCCATCCGAGGTGATGTTATAAAATAGAAAAGGAACACTCCACAGTTTGGCTGAATTGTGTGATTCATGCACACATGCTATCATATGCTTGACAAATCATGAAATAATGTGACAATGTACTAGTTCTTCTAATCAAATCTGAAACAATGTACTGTAGCAGCAGGTGTTTTTGTTTTGGGTAACATTGATGGGGAAGGTTTAGGTAACACCACACCTTTCAATGCATTGAGGCATAGAACCTCAATGCTAATACATTCTGCTTCCATTCTATTCTGGGTGAAGGATTACTGATGGCTGAGATTCAGGGAAAATACTGAAGCAGTTAAACATGGGTCTGTATCACAACATCGAATTCTAATAAGTCCAAACGCCCTTTGTTCGAACCTAAAAGTCCGAAAACCCTAAACCGAGAACTCAAATCAAAACTTTAAAACAAACTGAAGTGGGGGGCTTCGACCCCAACATCCCCCAATATGGGGGGCTGTGCCCCCCACAACCCCCTACTTAAATATACCAACTCCGAGATCGCACTACAGCGGAGCAAATAGCAAAGCCCCGAAGATGGCCAACTGATTTTTTTCCCTGGGAAAAAAATCGATGTTCCATTATTTCGCGGTTTAGGGCATTCGGACTTTGCGGTTCGAACAAAGGGCGTTTGAACTTAACACCATTCGATGTGGTGATACAGACTTGTTAAACATGCCTAAGGCAATGGAGTATAGGAGCAGCTGGGACATTATTCCGTGACACACCGCTCCTACAACTGGAGGATATTGCTGCTGCTGAACCATGTATATTTCATCAGTTCGAAAAGTTTTATCTGTTTCATGTAGTTGTCTAAAGGTGTTTGAGAAGTAAGTTAAAATGTATGCTTGTCATAAAGCTCATTATTTCACAGATACTGCCTAAGTTATTATTCACGGTGAACTAAAATTAAAATAGGTCAAAAGTACACAAAAGTGGCAGTCTTCTGCAAATACAGTGAGAGGGCATATATATTAATTGAGAAACTCTACTAAGTGCATAACTTCATACTCAATTAACATTGGACCTCTTAAGAAACTGTGCATCCCAGCATTAAATATAAATCTGGCAAAGAATGACATTTATGATCATGTTATACATGATGTTCTACCCTCTCTCTGTATACGTATATATATATATATATATATATATATATATATATATATATATACACACACACACACACACACACACACACACACACACACACACACACACAGACACACACACACACACACACACACACACATGTGTGCATGACTTTTATATATATATATATATATATATATATATATATATATATATATAAAATTCACAAATAGTTAAGGATTGCATATTAATGGCAGATAAAAGTTTTATATATGTAAATACGTAAATGTATATATATATATATATATATATATATATATATATATATATACACACATACACATACCCACACACACACACACACACATATATGTATATATATATATATATATATATATATATATATATATATATATATATATATAGATGCAGATAGATAGATATCTATAGCTATATGGGTCTACTTCAAAACAGCAAATACTCACATTATTGAATCCCACTTCATCAAGCCTGACACTCCTGGAACAATGAAAACAAACCCCGGTAAAGGAACAACTCGACCACCAAGACAAAACAACAAACAGGAAAACAAAAAACCCTCCAAGTGGGGGGCTTCACCCCAAACACCCCCGATGTTGGAGGCTCCACTCCCACACCCTGATGAGGGGGGCTCCACTCCCCACATCCCCAACTCTGAGATCGCACTACAGAGAAGGAAGGGCAAAGTTTGCCACTGTGGCCAAGTGGTTCCTTTCCCAGGATTTATTTTCATTGTTCCAGGACTTCACTACAATGAAGATTCGATGAAGTCGGCCTCAATGAAGTGGGATTCGATTATGTAAGTATTCTGTGCTTTGAAGGGGAACCATATATATGCGCACACACACACACACTCACACACACACACAAATATATATATATATATATATATATATATATATATATATATATATATATATATATATATACACACACACACACACACACACACACACACACACACACACACATATATAAATATACATGATTTCTAGACACTGTTGACTGACATCTTTGACTGCTGCAAAGCAGTCCATAAATCAAGGTCTGTCTTTAATTTTCTTGCATTGTCAATGTAAACGATTGCCAGCACATACATATATGAGAGTGGGTTTTAATCATAATTACATAACATTTCATATTATATTAGAGTGGGTTTTAATCATAATTACATAACATTTCATATTGTATGAGAGTGGGTTTTAATCATAATTACATAACATTACTGGGTTTTAATGTATAAGAGTGGGTTACATTAATATTGTATTGAAATTACAATAGGTGCGATTGTAGGGAGTACAAAAAGTTCAGGAATTTGAAACCCCAGCCAGACGTATGTTTAAAAAATATGGACAAGACAATTGTAATTATATGGTAAAGTGGTCTGAGCTCAGTAAACTGAGGGTGGAACTTTTGATAGGATTATTTTAGAAAATCTTAAAAAGAAACAAACAAAAAGGAAACAATGTACCTGCCTCCTTTCGGTTAGCTTTTAATGACTGGCAACTAGAATATAAAACTAAGGAAGAAGACTCTGTAGTTAGAAGTTTGAAATATATTTCTGATAGAAAGAAAATAGCTGCAGGCAGCTAATAGAACAGTAAATGCATTACAGAAATGTATTGAAGGTAAACCTTTAAAACTTGTAGAAAACTGAAAATAATTCAGCCTGATTCTTCTGATGACAACTGACTCCTGATTCCTTCAGCTCCCACTTCTCCTTATGACCATTCTGCTTTTTATGAAGCAGATAGCCCCCATCTCTGGAAAGAGAAGGCAGGAGAATTACTTGAAAATAGCCCCTCTGCTACTTCCCCTGACAAGTCTCAAGTCACTTCTAGTAGTTCTGCCCATCCTAAAGAATTTGTTTATAACACTAGATTCCAGCAGCAGCTACAGCAACACACATTCTGAGCAAATATTAATGAGGATTTCAAATAAAGGTAGACATCTATATCGAAAACACAAGCATGTCTCTGGAACAAAACACACAGATAAGCTAAAATATTTGAACTAGCCAAGTGCACCTCCAGGTGTTTCTGCAGTTACCTCCTACTGCAGCTCTAGGCGTCAAATATTGCTTGCTCATATTTGCATTAATAATTCCAAAACCATGCTATATACAAGGTATCAGAATATGTTATCTTGAAGCATACATGATGGCAAACACAACTGTATTGATATTTGACTTCTGTCAATGAGTATTTGTTAGAACTGTAAAGTGATAACTTCATTTTTTTAAGGCTCAAGCCACATCCACAGGGAGTTAAAGCTACGCATTCAAAACAGCTGTTCTGGAGGGAATTAGTTGATAACAGAACTGTCCCTTCTAAGACAAATACTTTAAAAAAGTTCAAAAGGCTAATTATGCAATTTCCCATACTTATTAATGGAGAAGAATGCAGGTGGAAACCATCTCCCAAGCAAATCTCAGGGGATGCATCAGCTTCTGATTCATCCTCCAATCATAGCCGGCTTTAGGCACCAGTGAACCCTGTGGTCGCTGGGGGCCCCTGTTTCTGGGGGCCCACAACCACAGCAAGTTATCTTACCTTGATATTTTGTAACATATCTGTCAAACCAACAAAATCTAGTACATCAGTCTTGTATACTTAATAAACCAGGTGGGTAATGATGCTTATTTATATCTCCTTTAAAATTCAAACATGTTTTTGGCTATAGTAACAGTGTTTTAGCAATCAAGAGCCTTTACAACTCCATTAAATATTTTATCACTAACTTAGTGCCCATGGCTTAGTTCAACCTTGCTGTTGGACATTCTCTACACTAAAACTAACAACATAGCCAGCTTTAGGTACCTATAATACATGTGGCTGAAAGGGGGCCTCCTTAATCATCCTTCACTGTGTGGGGCCCCACAAAAGCTGCTGCTGGTTGGGAAAATGAGGAGAAAAAATGTATTCATTTCCTGATTATTCTCTTTAACCTGAACAGGGCTGTGATATGACCCTGATAGGATAAAGGTGATAATGGTCTCTGATCTCAACTGCACCCATTCTAAAACCAGCCCCACTCAGATGTGTGTGTACAGAAAGCTGCTGTAGGTTATCTGGGGGGGGGGGGTGACTGTGGTGTTATTCCTCAAAGTCAAATCTTAGAGGTGTCCACATGAGGTCAATAAAGCATGCGTTTGGGCTGAGGACAGTGTGGTCATTGTTTCTTTTACTTTTCTCACATACCTCAAAGGTGTACAAAGAAGGTTACTACAACTTGTGTAGGAGCAACAAAGTAGAATTTGTTACTGTAATCATTATTTTTTCACTTTCCTCACAATCACACTTAGGACACATATACAGGTAGTTGCCTTTGACAGTTTTTGTTGAGGAGCGAGGCGGCATACAATGTATATGTATATCAGCAGTCATTTGAAATACATGACTGTGGTAATTTGAACCTCTGCCTTCATCACAGTCTAACACCAGAGGGATGCAAAAGTAGTCTTTTTTGGGGGGGATTGGGAGGCAGGCAGTTCCCAGATAGGACCTGTGTATCCAGACAACAAAGGATTGTTAATTTACTGTGAGCTACTGTTTTGTCATCTTTGAACATTAAGACTTGGGTACAACTTATGTCTTCCTTGAAAGAAAAAAAAAAATAAACCTGAAATTCTTTTCTTATTTCCTAAATATTTATTACTGTACTGTCTTGGTCAGGAAATGTGTGTTGAAAGGATACAATGAAAACTGAACAGCAACGCAATTTCTTTACTTAATCATAATTTCTGTTCAAGCCATTATTGGATGAAAAGGTGTGTAAAAAGAAAAAATCTTTAAAATGCACTTCAGAACATACAGAAAGTTATAACTTCTTGAAAAAGTTGAAATGTAAGGCAAAATGTGAGAAAAGGTATGGGGAGCTGAAGATGGGGAGGGAGGACTAGGGAAGACTGGAGGCTATTGTGTGTATGGGAATGAGTTCTGAAACAGTAGGCTTAGGGTGCCATTTCACCTAAGTTCAGACCTGAACATACATATAGTTGCTAAAATATATCATTGCTGCAACTAAATGCTAGTAACTGTAAATGTCCCTTTGTGAGATGGGCCAAGACAGTGTAGTACACAAGTCTTGTAATGTAAGAATATTGTAGCAAAGGGTCAGTCTGTGCATACTACTCCTAAATGTTTGCAGCATGAACTAAAAGGTTACTTACGAAGGGTGGCAGTGACAGGGTGATAAGTAGACTGGAAGTACCTAGGTGGGCCCCAGCTTGATATCTTCTGGGGGCCCCCAAAATGCTAACACAGGTCCTGCCTCCAATGATGACACCCCCTCAACCAAAACTCTATTTAATATGCAGATTCATTCTTTGAGGGAGGTACATAACCCTATTGCAGCCCAGAATGGTGATGCTGCTCCTACTATAAAAGCAGTCTGCCCTTGGACAGCAGTAGGTTTTCAAACTATTGTAGATTTTCTTCCTCCCATGTAAACAAATTCAGCTAAACATGATAAAATCTTAGAAGGACATGTATAGTTACAAAATCCTACTATTGGAAATTGCCAGGCAGTTTTAAATGCTTCCATTCCTCCAGATATTTTTAGAGAAATATGGGAAAAATCAGCTATATGAGATAATATTACAAAACAGACAGATAAAGGATTCCTAACAGTAAGAGAAAATGTCCTAAAGGCAATCACTACAGTATGCTCTCCAACACCTAAGTAGACTGGAATTAAAGCAATTGTACAGAAGGAAAACAAATCTATTGATGCATATCTGCAACACATGATAGACACAACTGAGGTTTTTTAAGGCTATCCAAAACCTACAGAAAGAGCGGCAGCCAGTCGACTATCAGCAGTATTTGTAGAAGGCTTACTATCAGTAATACAAGAGCAGATAAAGAAAGTTTGTCTAAACTGGCCCACTTTAGGTGTTCATGAAACTGGTAATCAAGCACAATATGTGGCAGGCAACATAGACAAATTGGAAAAAGAATAACAAAAGAAATAAGTAGATGTTCAACTCCAACAATTCAATACTGATTCATGGGGAATTGGGGCGGGGGAGGAGGAATGGAAAAGGTAGAGGCATCTTTAGATTCTTTCCATAAAAAGCTCCAGGACACTATCCCCAAAATGTGCACCTCCAACAATTCACTTAAGATCCAGCAGGATGAGTCACGTATAGCCCTTGCATTAATTGTGGCCAGAGTGGCCCTTGACTTAATGAGTGTTCTTTCCTTCTACAAACAGACCCATCTTTTCACCTTACCACTCAGATCAATGTCCAAGCCACACAATAAGTAGAAAGACAGTCTCTTACTTGGAGTACCACTTGGCAGCCACCAAAGTGGCAGAAAGATCATTACGGCAGTCATGAACAGGATAAGACACAGATATTGCCTTTGATACCAGTCCACCAGGAAGGTCCAGTTGTTAATATTGCAGTGTGCAATTCTAGTCTTCATTTTATTACTGATACAGGGGCAACCTGATCCACAATACCTTCATCAAATACAGAACGCCTCCCACTCTGTTATTCCTTTGGACTATGCAGAGACAAAACCTATTCCCATTCAAATAGGTTCATTAAAAGATCAACATGCTTTCACTGGAGGAAAAAAATGACCTTCTAAATCTTTTAGTTAGAAAGTTGCTGTGTAAATGTCGATGTACTGTATTCTGCAATCTATATGGAGTTTTCTTAGACATTCCAAACGAGCCTTCCCCTCTGGGTCTGTATTCAGCTCATGTTTGTGCAGATGAAGCCACAGTCTTCATTGTACTTAGATCAGAACAGACCTCTAATGTAGCTGATCTGGAGGGACTTCAAACTGCTCCTCTGCAGCTAGAGAGATAGAGATGCAG
Source organism: Protopterus annectens (assembly GCF_019279795.1). Taxonomy (NCBI): domain Eukaryota; kingdom Metazoa; phylum Chordata; order Ceratodontiformes; family Protopteridae; genus Protopterus; species Protopterus annectens. The sequence continues at coordinate 671,658,015 of NC_056732.1, forward strand.
AACCAGTTAAAATTATTTGAAAGCCTTATGAGCATCTACCAGTGGTAGTTAAGTATCCCTTATCATCTATGGCAGAGAAAGTAATTGAACCTGCTATTTCTACTCCAGGAAGGAATAATAGTCCTGACCAAAAAACCCTGTAATACACCTATTTTGCCATTAAGAAAACACAGGCAAGGACACCTATTGATTTTTACAAGACTTCAGAGCAGTTAATGCAGGTCAAGTGCTGACTTTTCCTGTAGTACCTAACATAGCTACAATAAGTTCTATCCCACTGACTGCTACCAGATCGCCGACACCCTAATGATAATGGACATCAGCTGGGTATAACAGCTCTGTGTTTCTAATGCTTAGTCAAACAGTCCACTTGTGCTGTGCTGATGAGGTCATAACAAGGCTGAAACATAAAACAGCTAGTGGGGTTTGGCTTTATTTGCCTGACTTTGTCCATTAAATGACTTAAAAAGAAAAAAAAGTCATGAGCATTCAGAATCACCATATAGCTGAAACATCTGATGTTCATAAGGGTCATTTGCATATACGAAGGGTCAGTTGGCTTCTTGGACAACTGTTTGGATAGTATGGATCTAGATAAGATCCTGGAGGGGCTGTGTGCTGATAGGGAAGACTTGGCCATTTGTGGTGTTAACCAAGCCCCAAGCAGCAACCCCATCCAACTTGCTATAAATCCTACAGACAATTGTGAAGTCTGTTTTCGGGATTTGGAAAAGGGCTTAAAAGGATTAAGAGCCAATATTTGGCATCTTCGGCTATTTAAAGCCTATCTCCACAAAAATATTGCACCTAGAGGACTACGCATAAAATTGCACCCACTTGTAAGCAGATCTGAAGAGAGGCTTAATGATGAATGGGATGCAGCGCTTAGAGAAGGTTCCATGGTTTTTGTAAAAATCCTAGCTTCATACTATGAAAGAACAATAGAAATATGTCTTTCAGAAGTTAAGGATTTAGCAAACAAATGTAAAAAACATGAATCTAGTCCTAAATATTTGGAGTATTTAGACAGGTTGTCCAAGGAGCTAACATCTTATGACAAAATCATAAGAGATAGAAAAATAAAGAAATTCAACAGAGATAACAATGATTATGAAAAGGGACATCCATTTCAAGTACAACGATCTGTGAGGTTTCAGGATAATGTCCCTATTATAAGCAGGGGCAGGACCAGAAAAAGGCCCAGATCCATATTAAAAAACAGGGATCATTTTCAAACCAGTACCTGAGGGGAGGAGTCATCTAACACTGACGGTGAATATGCCAACACGGTCAATTCTCCACTTAAGAAGAAAACCATCACTCAATACCCTTTAGACATGGTAGGAAATCCAGAGGGGGGAGGAAACATAGAAACAAATATATCTACAGATTCCATGACGGGACTTATTCAGGCACTACTCAAGTAAATACACAAGTTTTTGAAAATGTTTTGAATCTATCTGATCATGTATTAACATTAGAACAAAAACAAGTTCTCAATAAAGGGTTAAACTTTGTTCCCAGCTTTTTTTGTGATGAATACCAAACCTCATTAGACGTCATTGATTTTTGTCGTAGACTCAACCTTAAATTGTTTTTTTCAGAACAGGATAGTTCCAATGCTCAAAGATCTACTGATTTCACCTTTCATAAATCAACATTTCTGCCGCCTATGAACAAAAATGTAGCTATTTTCCAACAAGCAGTGTTAAAGGACCTACATTTTCCCCTTTTTGAAGTTGCTACCAGTAGGGATAACATCACTTCTACTGAAAGAGTGGCCTTGTCGGAACTTAGGAGTAACCAAAATATAGCAATACTACAAGCCGATAAGGGGGGTGCAGTGGTGATCTTGAACATGGACTTCTATGTAAATGAGGGTTTACGACAACTATCTGACAGACATTGCTATATGAAAATGGATATTGATCCAACTATGAAATTTAAAAAAGAGATTGATTTGTTTTTACAATCTGCATTGGAGGAGGGTATACTCACGCCCAAAACTGTTCAACATCTACAGGTCAGGGAACCAGATAGACAAATTTTGTACTTATTACCAAAAATACATAAATCCCTTACACATCCACCAGGCAGGCCTATAGTCTCTGGTCATGGTTCCCTTACAGAACCATTGTCTGCTTTTCTCACCCAATTTCTCAAACCACTATTGTCCCTGGTCAGAGCAAGAATTCAGGACACCACACAATTTTTGCAAATTATTGAGGATTGCCAACTAGAGCCCCATTGGATAATGTGTACGTTGGATGTAAAATCCCTCTATACCAGTATTCCGCATTGGGCTGGGCTTCAGGCTGTTGAATATTGGCTTGCCAAAGCAGAATTGTATTCTCCGGGTTTCAATACTTTGCTTATTTGTCTTACAGAACATGTTTTGACTAAAAATGTGTTCTATTTCCAGGGTGATTGCTACTGGCAACTACAAGGTACGGCGATGGGGGCTTCTTTTGCCCCCATCAATGCGGATCTTTTCATGGCCTACCTTGAGGAATGCCTGATTTACAATCCTTTACACAATTTATACCTGGTGGAAATAGACATATGGAGGAGATATTTAGATGATTGTTGGATGGTGTGGCGTGCGGATACTGATTATCTTCAGGAGTTTCTGGAACATTTGAATAATAATATTTGGGGGATCGAATTCTCTATCACATTTCACAGGGAGATTATAACATTTTTGGATGTCACTGTATATCATAACAGTGACAACACACTTAATACCAAAATTTATCGGAAATATCCCCAGTTTAACACCTTGTTACAAGCTAACAGCATGCATCCACGTCACACCATCCGGAACATCCCTAAATCTCAATATCTGAGAATTCGGAGAATCAATTCTTGTTCACAGGATTATACAGCAGCCAAAGCCGATTTACAAACAAGATTCTTGGACCGGGGCTATTGTACCTCTGACATTGAATTAGCCAGGACTTATTCGGATAATCAGGAAAGAAAGACATTGTTGGAATATAGGGATAAGAGCCAAAATATTAATAGCTCTAAAATTAAACTGATTACTACACTAGGCAAAAATCATCAAACTGTTAGGCAAGCGGTTAATCAAAATTGGAACATCTTATTAGCAAATGACTTTTTGAGGGGGATTTTAGACAATCAGTGCTCATTCTCATTTAGACGTGGTAAAACGTTAGGCACCCTGTTTTCCCACTATAAACATAAAGAAAGTGGGGCAGCTCAATACAAACAACTTACTATAATGGGGGATGAGTTACTGGGAACATTCAGATGTGGACATTGTGTATCTTGTGCCCAAGTCAATCAGCTTAAACAATTTACGAGCTCAAACACCAGTAAAGTGTATGATATTAAGGTTTTTGGCAACTGTTCCACTAGCTGGGTTATATATTTGGCCACATGCCAATGTAAGTCGTTCTATGTTGGCAAGACTTCACGTTCACTACGCATTAGAATTGGGGAACATCGTAGCGATATTCGCAACCATAAGACATCCAATGCACTATACCTACATACAGTCAAACATCCCAGTGCCCAGTTCATGTTTACTATCATAGACAAAATTACAGGTAATAGGCAAAACCAGACAGGATGGCAAGGCATTTTAAGCCACAAAGAAAGATACTGGATCACACATTTAGGAGCCCTTTTTCCTCCAGGTCTTAATGACCATTTATAAAATGATACATTAGTTCATAATATGGCATTTAGCCATGTATCTTCATATGTAATACAAGATTACAATAACATTATGTTTACAAACAGTATGTCAGAACTTGTTTTAGGCTATTTTACAATAAGCATTATTTATTGTCTGCATTTCTAGTGTATTGTAATATATACTTGAATCAATAGTGTCATGTTGCTTTAAATCTGACTCAGGAGCCATATGTGAATGCCCTTCTTTCTATTGGTTCATCACAGTATTTAAACTGACGTTGATAATGGATTTACTAATTATTTTCACTCACTGATGAAGGCTGGTGCCGAAACTAGTATGAGTTTTTGAATTTGGACATGCTTGTCCGCTTTTTTACCTCTTATTAAATGGTGGAACTATCTTGCTGGCTTTTTGTGTTTTCATTTGCATATACCCCATGTGTCTCTAATACAAGAGGTTTGAGGGGTCACAGTTAGTTTTTACTAATTGTTTTTTCTGTGACCTTTTCACTCAGTGTTTTAGTTTGCCCTATCATTTGAGAAAAATGTGTTAATAAGACAACTGATAACTGTCTGTTACATTTCTGAAGTTATCCAGCATTTGTTAAATATTTGTAGTGCATGTTTAAAGTATAATGTGTATAAAAGTGTCCCTGTCCCTACACAGTCTTTGAAAAAGTTGCAGGGAACCTTTTGTTGTGTTCAGTGGGATTCCACTAAACTTCCACAGTGTCAGAATTCAAACATGTTTTAGTAGTTGTAGATGTGTTCTGGATGGGCTGAGGCTTACCTTTGTATTTGGAATGATGTGACTACAGTCATCAAGAAACTATGAAACTATTGCTTGAAAATTTACCTAGAGTTGGTGTTCATTGTTACATTCAGTAAGATAAGATAGCTCATTTTACAAGCCAGGTAGTACAACAAGTATGTCAAGTTTTAATGGTGAACATGCAATATTATTGCCCTCACAGGTCCCAAGCTTCAGGAGTTGTTGAAAGAATGAGTAAGACTTGGACGGCACAGTGGTGCAGTGGTAGCATTGTCACATCCCAGCAAGAGGTTCTCCAGTTTGATTCTCGGCTGGGGTGCCTTCTGTGTAGAGTCTGCATGTCCTCCCTGCTTTTCTGTGGGTATCCTCTGGGTGCTCCGGTTTCCTCCCATGTTACAAAGACATGCATCTGGAGTCTTTCTCCCCGGGCCTCCGCTGAAAACTGGCTTTGTTCCAAGTCAGACTTTCCTGGTTAACAAATGTTAAATAAATAAATAAACTAGACTTGCTAAGTTATGTGCAGAAACTGGTTTTAAATGGCTAGATGCATTGCCTCTCATATTATTTAGTATATGTAGGGCAGTTAGCAGTCATAGAAAATATTCTTCCCATGAAAGTCTTATGGAAAGACCTGTGAGAATGCCAGCAACACCTTTTCCAAAATACATGGAGTTACAAAGTGTTGATGACTCTTTCTTCTAGATTGCAAGTGTCTTTTTTTCTTTTCTGCAGCATATTCACCCCCACATCACTGAAGCTCAAAAGCAGCCTAGCCTTCCTCTTGCCATGATGTTTCCCCTGGAGACAAGGTATTTATCAAATCTTTCTCCAGAAGTCATGTCTTCCAGCCAATATGGAAAGGACTCTTGTTGGTTCTTCTCACAATAGATATTCAGTGTGAAGGATCACTTGGATTCATGTGTCGCATGTCAAGACAGACCTCCCTATTTAAGGATATAAACCAGATTTCAATGTCATCATTTCATTCATTGAAGATCACATTCTGTACCAGAAAAAAACAAAAACAGGGGGACCAACTTATTGAGAAGTGAAGCTTAGTGATTCAAAAACATTATCATGATCGGAAGTAAGGCTTAGCAATGCTTCAGCAATGTCAGCCATACCTCCCAACTGTCCTGGATTACACAGATTTTACCGAATTTTGGGGTCCAAAAAAAGGGTGCCACAATTCCCGAGTGGCACCCCTTCATTTCCGATTTTTTTTTTTTTGTTTTTTTATTTTTCGCATTTTTGTTGACATCATCACGCACTCGATGATGTCAGCTCTGTCAGGGCTACCAGCCTGTTGGAATTGAACTCGCACATGTAGGCTCAAATCAAATGTGGGAATGGCTTGTTTGTGTCACTTGTGCCTGGAATATAGTAGCTCCTGCCTGCTTTTCTCGCTCGCTCTTAGGTTTATTTATATTCTCTCTCACTCAGAAGCTCCTGGCTCAGCCTACAATGGATATATTCATTCTTGCTCGCTCATTGGATTTATAAACTCCTGGGGAGTCCTGGCTCAGCTGCAAGTAAGTGAGGAAAGTGTGAACAACCGGCCTGCCTGTAAACAACGGAGAATAATGCAAGTAAGGAGAGGTGTTTATATTCTCTCTCAGTCTGAAGCTCCTGGCTCAGCCTGTAATGGATATAGTCATTCTTGCTCGCTCGTTGGATTTATTTCTTGTTTTCTCCACTGTAGTGTAATCTCAGAATTGGTATTGAGTTGTAGGGTTGGGAAAATGTGCATGGGACATGCTCCCCTGAAAAAAAAACACTACTTTTTTGTATTTCTGTAGCTTTAGATGAAACATTCCATTAATGTAAAGTTGTCAAAGGAATTTTAAAATTTTAATTGATGTAAGAGACCTTCAACATTTTCCATCCATCATTCTAACATCAGGACACTGTACCATGTATTATTTTTTTTCTTTTCTTTCAGTGGATATGTGTGTATGTGTGTGTGTGTGTGTGTGTGTGTGTGTGTGTGTGTGTGTGTGTGTGTGTGTGTGTGTGTGTGTGTGTGTGTGTTTGCTGTAGAGAAATGCACATATCCTTTGGTCCTGCAGTCCATCATAGGTTGCTCGTTTTTTCTTCAGGACTAAAACTGCTATCATTTTATCACCAGGTCACCAGACACCCTCTGATGCATGCATGTTTTATAGCTGATCTTTTATTTCTGATTGTGATATATATATATATATATATATATATATATATATATATAGATAGATAGATAGATATTTTTTTAACTTTGGGAAAGTGTTTCACCAGGGCTATCATGGTGTGTTGAGGTTTATTTGGGATAGGGGAGTGACTTAAGTTCACATGGAGGGCGGTAGATTTGTTCAAAGGTATAATGTAGGTAACTGGAAACTGCATAACATTTAATTTGGTTTCATTTAATTGGACGTTTTATTGTACTACTTAGGATAGCTGTAGAGAGCATTTTACCACCATGCTGTACCAAAATGAAAGAAAAGTAAAAACATTTTGTCCAGTTTTGTTGAACTGTGTTCTTTGTTGTGTCATTATTATCTGTGAGGGCTATGGGATCTTTGTGTGCATGTGTGTGTGTGTGTGTGTGTGTGTGTGTGTGTGTGTGTGTGTGTGTGTGTACATGTGTGTGTGTACATTTTGCTACAGAGTCACTCCATGGCATTGTCAGGATACTGCATAACAGGTAGAGGTAAGTTAGTGGTGAAAGTGTTTCTTTTCTTTATGGAGGCATGGGGGCAGCTGACAGCAACATGAATGAAAATCATGTTACCCATCAATGTATGTAGTCTATAAGTTGGGTTTGTCATGAATTCACAATTCAAATAAAAGAATGACACAATTATTATAGCTTTGCCCAGTTTTTTTATGCTAAGAGGTTGAGAGCTGTGGTGAGAAGTGAGAAATTAATTCACTAAATGATTGCCATTAAGTTTAAGTCTTCCTATTCTTCAGAAGGCTGATGATTTGGCACAGTGGTAGGTTTTTCTGACTGTAGTGCATAGGGTCCTGAGTTCAAAACTTGCCAGTGAAATGCATGGTGGTAATATAACATTTTATTCTAGCAACTTTACAAAATTAAACAAGCAATGTTTAAAATGCGTCCCTGGTTCATGACCCCCCCCCCCAAAAAAAAAATGAAATTGAAAATAAGTGTGAGATGCTGTGCAAGATGCCTATGGCTTACACTACTGTCATTCTATTTATAGTGTGGGTGTGGAGGTAGACTTTTATGATGGAAGTGTTCTGAATAGGGCAGTTTTGTCATTATTGTTTCATTGCCTACTGTACAGCCTACTGGAAAAATGTTCAAACAATAAATTTAAAATGTGCTCTAACAAGTGTGTTGTATTATACAAGGAATATAATTTAAAATAAGTGTGTTGTATTATACAAGGAATATAATTTAATAAATTCACGGAGGTGTATCAAAGAAAAGAACACATGTATGTTTCTTGTTTTGTGTGCAAGGGGCCAATGATTTGAAAACAGCCCAAAGGTAATCTTTATCCACCACTGGCCAGATGCATTTTCTTTAGACGTGGTATGGGTTTCAGTGCTGTTTCAATGAATGTGAGTTTCAAGGGCAGAGAAGTTTTAATGCCAAGCCTATTTTCATTGTGAGACAGTATTGCTTTGTTTACCAGATGTCTATTAGTGTTTCTGCATTGTTTTGCTGTAAAATGTAAAAATAAAATCCAAATAATCATTGTAGAAGTAAAGCAGTATGCATGCATACATTAGTGTTTATGGTAAATGGGGCGAGATAGCCAGGTAATGGGACATTGGAATGGCTGCAGGGGGACTCTGGTATGGTGCCATATTTTGGTTGTCTGTTCTTCAGTTTGCACCTTTGCGTTTGGAAGTTGGTATCCCACAATTCCATTGGACTGGGTGGGGTTACATTATTATGTATGCAAATTAGATGTTAATCAGCGTACAGATTTGTACTTATTTTCCATGGGACTTGTTCAGATTTTTGATTATTCCAGGTTGAGAGGTATGATGTCAGCATTATCGGAAGTGAGACCTAGTAACATCATCTGCAATGGACAATGAGCAGGAATCAGCCCAGGATTAGGGCAATGAGTCCAGCGAACAACGTCAAACAGTTAAACAATCAGAATGGAGTTTGTTTGGGAAATGAAAACTATAAAAAGAAAGTACATCATCCTTGTTTCTTGTAAATCTTCAAGAATCCTCTCCAGTCCTGACCTGCCCAATAGTCAAATGGACTTATTATTGGGACTACTGATTTTGTATTCATCATCATTTTATTGAACTTTCTTCTTTCATCAGAAGCCATCATAACTCTAAGCAATGAACAGTTTTTTTTTTATCAGAAATAAGAGTTTGGTTAAAAACAGAGACAGATGTTTGGATAAAACTGAGCAGAGAATATCAAACTGGCATCCTAAGTTTCATACTTTTTCTGCTACATTGTACAGATATACCAAGACAATGAACATCAGTAACTGCTGGGTGTGTGCACATACACCAGTGGTACATCATGGAGATATTCCTTTGTTTCCAGTACCTGCAACTCTGGCAGAAATTGATGTAGCATGTTGGACAATCCTTTTAACCAAAAATCAGATAACTAGACATAACTCTTGGCATAATACCACCCCCTTTAAATTGGTTCCACTTCAACTATCAATGACTGTGAAGGGACATTCCTGTTACATTAAAAATAGGACACTTCATGTTGGGTACAGCAACTGTAATATTACTCAGAAATATATGATTTGGTTTGAGGACTGGGTATAGCAGCATTACATTCATTTTATTATATATGTGGAGATCAGGTGTACCCCTGATTACCAATAGACTAGTCCAGATGTTTCTATACAGGTCATGTTATTCCAACTGTTCAACAGACAGAGACTTTACCTAGTGGGAAAATTTACAATGCTCACCAAAAGAGGGCAGCAAAAGACATTAAAAATCCAGTTAAGATAGATGCTTCTTGGGTTTACCATCATAGTATAGAAAAGACTGCATTTAAAGGACTGTCGCACGTGGATTTGGGTGATTGTGTTATTTTAGGAGCAAGCTTCCTGCCTGCTTATGGGGTAGGAGAGTCAATCTGGGAGCTCAGAAAACTGTTCAAGCTATTAGAAATATTAAACAATACCATTTTTAAACTAATACATCAGATTACAATTGAAATAACTGTTATGCACAGTGTGGAGCTGTAGAATGGAATGGCATTTGATTTCAGGGTAGTACATGCGCACTCATTAAAATGTAATGCTACTCGTTTGTCCCAGATAATGAGCATGACATTTGCAATCACCTAGAAATTATACAAAAGTTTGTGGAGCTGTCTCATGCAAATGAAACTGACAGCTCTCAGTGAACATGTATGACTAACCTTTTTTTTCAAGGTTGGAGGTATTTTGAAGTATTTCATCCTTATTGCTATTATAATTTTTCTTTTAGATATTTTATTTATCTACAAAATGTTAATCATGAAGTTTTTTGAATCTCGATAAGGTATTAAATTACAAGGGCATTCTATATCGCTCATCTCATAAGTAAGGGCATTGCCTCCAGACAAAAAGACATTATAACCTCTCTGTACTCTTCCCTCATCAGGTCAGTAATTGAGTACAATTCCCCTTTTGGTGTACCTTTCCAGCCACCTGCAGCAATCAGAGAAACCACAAAAGTTCCTCACAAGGTAAATTCAAGGTCTTCAGCATCTGTCATATGTGGATCGTCTGCTATCACTGTCACTTTATTCTGTTTCATACAGACTGCTCAGAGGTGATCTCTGCCTTGCATATAAGGCAATCTTTGACCATGCTTTATTGGAAATGCTGCATATCTGCAAGTCTAATGGTACAGGGGTTACTCGCTCTAAAGACCTAAGCCTGGTATGTGACATTAATAGAACCTGCTGGAGGGACAGATTTGTCTCCCAGAGGTTACCACACCTTTGGATCAGACTCCCACTTCATGTCAAACAGAGCACCATATTGGCCTTCTTCAAACTCAGTGTGGATGATTGGATGGATAACCATAAATTCACTCCAGGGGTTTCCACCTGTATCCCTCTTGGACATGGGCTTAGGTGCTAATTGTGAAAACAATTGTAGAACTTGGCTAGGTTTGTAAGGGCCCTAGGCTATTAGATTAGTAACTTCCTATGATCCTATGATCCTAAGAGACTGCAGATCCCTTTTCTGTGTCTTTCCTTATTAGGCACAAGTTCTTATCTTCCACGTTGGAACATTCTTTGTTGGCAGTATTCAAGTTGGCAATGAAAGAAAACTAAAGGCAGTCCTAGACTGTCAGGATCTATCTTGAAATGAGATGGAGTCCCAAAAGAGAAAATATTATGCATACACTTAACATTTTTCCAATCTTATACTTCTCCCTTCACAATCCCCTATTTGAAGCTGTGAAACATTACATCGGGTATTTCCTGATAACTGAACAATAATAACAGGTTTTCAAACAGGTAGAAAGTTCTTCACATACAGTCAGACCTTCATCACATGCTGCTTCTGTCCACCCTTGACATGCTTATACAGATCCTTATCAAAAATGGTTTTGTGAGCAATAAGTACATGCTTATGCTTAGATGGAATAAAAAGACAGCTCAAATACCTTTCACTTTCAAACTCTTTTCAAACAGGATACCATAGATTCTCCCCAAATTTTTAAAATACTTTCTTCACTATGATCTTTTTGGTTTGGCATTAGAAGTTCGAAGTGTGACTCTCACCCTATTCTTCTGTTACCAGGGAAATCATCTTAGACTTATTCTCCTCTTGTTTCAAAACTTTTACTATGTTTGGGTCTTGTGAGGTCAGCAGATATGTGTGCAGTCCCAAAATTGCAGATCTACACATGTAATCAATTTCAAGGAGGCATATACCTGCTTCAGAATGGGGAATACATATTCTTGGTATGCACTGATTTTTTAAAATCATTTGGTGAGCATTAAGCATCTTTCTTGTTTTCCTGTCTAATCTATCCAACACATTTTGGGGCCAGTCAATCACTCCAAAACTGTAAGCTAGGACAGGAAGAGCAAATTGGTTTATAGCTTGAATTTTGTTCCTAGATATCAATGCTGATTTCAGGATTAATTTAAGTCTTCTAAAGTATTTCTAAGTTTTATTCTCATTTGTTCATGTTATATTGTTGATACGTCATCAATTCCCAAATATTTATACACTACTTCTTGCTCAAGTTCTTTTATATCATATTCTTGTGCCAAACTGATGTTTTCTTGGTGCTGCAGCTTTCCTGCTTTAAAGGTTGCTTTTGTACATTTATCAAGACCAAATGACATTCTTATATCATCTGAAAAAGTTTTAACAACTTGCAGTTGTGCTTTTAGTTCCTCATCTTATGAACCCTACATTTTTAAATCATCAAAAAAGAGAAGATGAGAAGACTTGACACTTTGTTTTTTTCTAGGAGCCGAATTATAGCTATGGTCTGAGCTAAGTAGACTGCTTAGTGGGTTAAGGGCACGACAGAATAGCAGGAGTGACAAAGAATCACACTGGAATATCCCCCTTTGAATTTTTGTCCCTGGAATAATAATTCTTCTTTTATCATGGCTTATTACAAAGTGATCTGCCACTGTTTTGAGGTCACTGTAATGTAGTCGATCAGTATAAGGTGTATCTTATACATTTCTAAGCACTCTTTTATCCATGAATGTGGGATTGCAATCAAATGCTTTTTTGTAGTCAATCCCTGCTGTATTTAGATTCTTCCCCTCTTTTACAATTTTCCACTATGATTTTACTTAACAACAAATGATCCTTTGTTCCATGTGAAATTCTTTTATTGCCTTTTTGTTCGACTGCCATAATTGAGTTTTCTTCTAAACGACTATAAACTCTGTCAGCATCAATTCCAGTGTAGAGTTTATAAGTCGTCAGAAGGCAAGTTACTGGTCTATCATTTTTAGACAGTTTACAGGTTCACTCTTAAGTAGGAGTATTGTTTTTCCTGTTGTTAGCCAGTTTGATGTCTGTTCACGGTGTTTATATAAATAATTCTGACTCATGGCTAAGTCTTCATCCAAAGATGTTAATACTTTTAACCAGAAGTTAGGTACTGCATCTGTGCCTGGGGTTTTCCAATTAGTGGCTTTTCTTAACTTTGTTTCAATCTCTCTAGCTGTTACTTCATTCCATTTCAGATCCTGTACCTTTAAACATCTTATTCTTTTTTTTACTTCTTCTATCCATTTAGCATCTTTGTTATGTTCCACAGGAGCTTCATAAATAATTCTCCAAAATGTATCTGTTTCTTCTTTTTTTGGTGGTCTTCAATTCCTTTTACGTTCTTTCCCAATTCTCTATAAAACTTTTTTGGGTCATCAATAAATTGCTTATTTTCTACTTTTCCATTATATTTATCTGTGTATCCTCTAAGTTTTTCTGCCTGTGCTGAGATTTTTAATTTATTTGCGAAAGTGCATGCGAGATTCTGATCTCTTCTAATACTGCTCATTGCTTTTATCACATCTATCTTTCTAAGTATTTTTGTTGATCTGTTCCCTATTGTATATTCTTCTAACAGTGGCACTTTTTAACTTAACTGCTTTATAGTTTTCTCTGTTCGATACTTCCATGATGGTATTCAGTTTCTCCCCTTCCTTTCCGTCACTATCCTCTGTTCTTGTGGTAGAAATTTATCAGTTATTAATTTAGCTGCACAGTAATATATCCTGTTTAATTCTATTATATCGCATGGATGTCTATGGCGAGTCTTAATTACTGTGTTCATTTGTTTCATCAAACTTCTGACTTTTTAAGTTTTATTGACCTTCTTCTGCAGTCTATTTCTTTCGTTGATCTTAATATATCTATCTATCGCTATTAAATCAAGCAACTCTTCTCTTAGCTCATTTTCCAATAAGCTGAGGGCACATTTTTTGTTTTCCCTTTCCTGCGGGTATTCTATAGAAAGTTCTATAGCATCTTCCTCTGGCACATTCTGTTCAATTTCATCCTGTGTCATCCATTGCTCTGTCATATGGGAACTCATTGGCCTATCACTCCTCAACATCGACTGCATTAGAGTTTACACAGTTTCCTGATTATTCCCTTGCTGTCCAGCTTCAAGTGAAGGTTTATACTGATTTCCTGTAAAAGGCTCCAAAATATTTTCATATGGCACATGACAAATTGCTTCCTGTTCCAATGGTTTCTCCTTAATTTGGATGTCCATTGTTCTATCCTGCTGTGGTGGTTTCTGAGTTAGATTTTCTCCACTGAATCCTTCACTTTGCAGGTACTCCATAACCTCAGTTTCTATTTCTTTAACTTCTCCATTACTAATTTCCTTTTATACTTTTCCTCTTTGTTATCTTATTTTTTTTGTATTGTAAAGTTTTCCATGCCCAGATTCCTTTGCCTGTATTTCTCTTTAAATATCTTTGGTGCTGCTAATTTTATACTGATTAGTTTTGTGTTCTCTTTTGCATAGATATTACACCATATTACATATTTTTTTCTTTCCCATGTCCATATTTCTTCTTTAGATGTCTCCTGCTCTTCATGTTTCTCATTACTCTTAGGACTTGTTCAGTCATGCTGTGATGTAACCTGTGTTAGACTTTCTACACCAAATCCTTCACTTCGCAGCACTCCAGAACTTCAACTTCTAATTTTTTAACTTCTGCTTTACTGATCTTCTTTTCTACATTCCCTCTTTGTGATGTTATTTTTTATTGTGAAATTTTCCACACCAGGATGCCTTTGCCTGTATTTCTCTTTAAATAAGTTTGTGACTGCCTTTCTTTATATTGATTAATCTGGCTTTCGCCTTTGCATAAATATTGCACCATATCAAATCTTTGTTTCTTTCCCATGTCCATATTTCTTCTTTATGCTTTTCAAAATTCTTTAGGTTTTGTTGTTTATATTTTTGCACTTCATCAGATGCTTTGTTTTCCAAACAGATCAAAGTTTCTTGGTCTACATATTATTTTTCACAAATCTGTTGTATTAGTGAACACAATTTTTTATTGGAAGCTTCTGATAGTTTTTCTTGTGGAATTATTTTTCTTTCCTCTAACTTATCGCTTAATCATTTTGTATATCTTGTGTCTGGAAATTCTGTGGTTTTTGCATAATAGTAATAATACATAATTTCTTTCTTATCCTCACTAGTCCACTCTATCATCTTTATGGCTCTTCTTTGGCCTATCAATTTTTGTGGAATGCTACTTCCTTCTACAACAGGGGCTATCCTCCTGATACCTAGCTGGTGAGTTTGTCAATGATCCCTGATTGGGGGATAGTGTCAAACACCTTGGCTAAGTCTGGGTAGGCTGTATGCACAGATTTCCCCTCATCCAGGGCCTTGGTGACTGTCTCAAAGAAGACAGGCATGATCTCCCTTTGATAAATCAAAACTGAGTAGGGTCAAGTGATTGGAGATTACCTATATCTTTGTTGATAAGGTCCTTTTTTAATTTCTCCACATATTTCAGGTTTCTAATGCTATGATGGGAATGGACCCCATTCCTAAGTCAAAATACAATTAAAGTTCATGAAATTAGCATTGTTTCAAGCATGACAGCAAGAAGTGCTCTTTGCAGCATCTGCAATGTGCCCGGTAATGACTCCTGCAATTCATATGGAGTTACATGCATTGGTAGCATATCTAAGTACAATTTTAGATTATTTTTTATAAGACCTGTTGCTCCTACTACTGTAACTGTCTGGGTATCTTTCTTCCACATTGCTTTCATTTCTGCCTGAAAATCCTGATATTTTATGACTTTGTGTCTCTCTACACAACACACTGTAGTCACTAGGTAAAGCAATTTTAATGATCAATGCTACTTTTCTCTTCTTTTCTTGGACCACTATATCTGGTTTTCTAGCATCTATCTTTTGAACTATTGGTAATGGGTGATCCCATGTGATATAAACTTCATCATTTTCTATGATGCTTTGTGGCTCATGTTTCCAGTGTTTTTCAGCCACTTCAATAATGCTTGCACAATCCCCAGTGCAATAGTCTTGCCACATCATTATGTCTTTCAGTATACAGTCCTTCTGCCATTAGTGTGTCACACCCTGCAAAGAGGTGTGTGACTGTTTCCAATTTGGTTTTACAGAACCTACATTTTTCTATTTCTCCCACATGTTCAATGGACATTGTAAACCACTGTGTACGTAGCCCACTATCTTAGGCTGCCAATATTAACTTTCATCTCTTGGTTTGACCTTGCCTCTCCTTAACCATTCCTGTGTTTGTTCCAGATCAACATGAGGTTCTTCCAGAAGTTTTCTATACTTGCAACTATATTTATGCTTTTTCTACATTTCTTGCCTTCTCATCTGGTCCTTCACCTTATACTCTTTCTTTTGTTTTTTTGGCAAAGGTCCATGATGATTCACTCCATGGCCTTGCAGGTCTATAGTTCCTGGGGTCAGTGGAAGCACCACCTCTGTGCAAGGGAATAACAGTGGCCATTTTCCAATCAACTGCAACTAAGCTGGTGCTTATACTATGATTGAAAAGAATACCCAGTGGTTTGCTAATTCTTGTTTGGCCCATGTAGGTTGTAGCCTGGGATGTTTTCAAGTCCCATAAATGCTGTGTTTTTGGCCTTAGAGAGGGCCTTTATGACTTGTTCTTTAGAAATACAAGGTAGGGGACTGGTGGTAGGGAAATCATGGGATACATGTGGTGGACACAGGGTACTGAAGTTTTCACAGAACCTGTCAATCCACAGGTTAGCTATGTCCACAGGCTCAGTTTATGTGGTATCATTAACTACCAGTCTGACACAAATTTGGGCCTTTCCTTTTATGTTACGGATGTAACTAAAGAATGCCTTATGGCTGTCCTTAGTTGAGAAAGCTAATTTGGATATGTTGTTTGCTTTGGAGGACTTCAGAAGAAGAGTTATTTGCTTGTTTAACTCCAGTGCCCTGGACCAGCTGGTTGACATCCCACAAGGGATGCCGATATCCTGGGCCTGGTGCTTACTAATGTGAGGAACCACTGTAGCACCCCCACTGTGAGGTCTTCCCATGTGAGACCTGACCACAAATCAGTCTCATTCGAGGTAACTATTGTACCTAACCCCCCCCCCCCCCAAGCAGCAATTAAATTGAAAAACTTCTCCAAAGCAGGTTATAACCTCTTACAGGATGGCATAAATATCTTCACTGCACCTCCCCCAATGGAATTGGCAACTATGCTGAGTTCTACACCAATGCTTTATACAAACACCTGTATAACTGCATTTTTTTCAGCCGTGCCTGATAGAACCAAAACAAGCTCCTCAAGGAAGATCAAACCTGCCTGGTGGACAACTGCCATTAACAAGTTTTACAACAAGAGGAAGAAATGGCTGTCTAAGAGTAAGAGAGAGTGAGCACTAAACTGGAAACACTCCCTCTTAGTAAGCAAAATAATACAAAGGTGCTTTGTTTTTAATAGGTCAGTGGCTATAGTTTAATAGATACAAACTGTTTTTCTTAGAAGCTTTCAAAGCATAAATGAAATTAGTTGTGTTCAAGGAGAGAAGACTTTGATTGCTTAGTCTCCCACATGTATATGTGTTCCTCTATAATAAAGGAGATCACTCTGCTCTGCTAAACTGTGTTATGAAGTCATTATTTTTGACCTTAACAAAATGAAGAAATTAAGTTTGAAATCCGTTAGTACAATACTAAACATTTAATTATGACATATGTGAAAAACAAGCCTGGGTCTTCCTTCCAGCACACACATTACTCTCCACATCATCAGACTTGCTCTTAGGTAATGTGTTGCAGCTTCCGCTATGTGAGCACTCAGATTTTGAGACTGCTTAGAGATCAGAAATATTTTACCAAACAGATTTTTTTAAAGTTAGCCCTTGAATTATAAATATGGACTTGACCAGTTATAGCTTTTTTTATTAACTATAGATTTGTTAGTGGGATCTAATGTTAATAAACATATGCAAACATGATACAGTTATGGCAGCTACATAGGATAGGAAAATGTTCTAATCACTCCCTGGACACTGCAAATAACCAGGAGTTAAGTTACTGCCACTAATCACCAAGAAGATATTTAGTTGAAAGCCTTTTCATAATAGAGAGGGAGGCTGTAGAATATGCTGCCCCTACGTGTAAGGAAGGTGGATATACTTGAGTCCTTAAAACCAGTGCTGATAAATAGCTTGGTAAGAGGTTCTATGATCGACTACTGATGAGGTATAAAATCCTTGAAAGTCCCTAAAGAGGCTCTGAGTTTAATTTAGATACATTTAACATTGAATGTTGAACTGTAAAAGCAGCCAACAGAATGGCATTTTGATAGAGGAAGAGTTAGAGTGAGAGAAATTTGGAAAGTGAAGTCAGCTACCATTCTTAATGTACTTACTCTGTTTTTTTTTTTTGTTTGTTTGTTTTTACATTTTCATAGGTTTGTAGGTTCACATAACAAAGAAGGGCACTTATAAGCCTATCCAAGCTTCCCAAAATTTTAAATAAGTCTTGTACAAATCCAGGTGAAGGTGCAGTACACCTGTTTTATCAATATCCTTTTCTTGATCGATTTGTTTCCCTGATGGAACATTCAGAATGACAAGGAGTGAAACAACTTTAGATTTATTTAAAACTTCATTAAGCAGGCAGGTAGGCTGATCATAGGGAACATTTTCAATCAAAACCTGGGAACAAAAACACCAAGAGTAACAAAAGCAATGGCATCGAACATCCACCTGAGCAAACATCTTTCAGTAAAAAGCATTTAAAATATGTGAATTACAAAGCAAGTACATTGAACAGTATCGTAAAGAAATATTAATGCAGGAAATACGCCAGTTAAGTGGATCCTGAAAAGCATGCTAGAGTTATTGCATTATGGATTGCGCAGTGGCGCAGTGGTAGAACTGTTGCCTCACAGCAAGAGGTTCTCCAGTTTGATTCTCAGCTGGAGTACCTTCTGTGTGGAGTCTGCATGTCCTCCCTACATTCATGCCGGTTTTCTCTGGATGCTTCAGTTTCCTCCCACATTACAAAGACATGTGTCTGGAGTTTTTGTCCCCGGGCCTTCACTGAAAATTGGCGTCATTCCAAGTCGGACTTTCCAGGTAAACAAATGTGAAATAAATAAATTATACAGAACATTCATTTCTGCATTAGTAGCAACATTGCAGAGAACAGTTTTTAATAACAGTGGCACAGCAGCTGGTATGATTGTTTATAATTACAATGAAAGACTGCCTACAGAGATAGTTATGAAAGTGGTGTGTGTGTGTGTGTCTTTCGGCTTTTCCCGGTTAGGGGTCGCCACAGCGGAACTCCGGTCCGCTAATGATTGGCAGTAGATTTTTACATACCAAGTTGCCAGCCCTGATGCACAACCTTCAACAAAGGTACGCCCATTCACGCATGTCTCCATGCAGGAGACGCTCTAGCTGAGTATCGAACCAGACAGCATCTTACTGTGAGGTGACAACGCTACCGCAGCACCACCACCGGAGTCAATCACATCAAAATCAGCACCATGATATTTTGCAAAGACTTAACTGTACATGTGTAAATCTTCAGTGCTGGAAGAAATTAATAAAACGTAGCCATTTAAATGTAAATATAGGTAACATAATAGAAGTCCAAACAACAACAGGATAGTTATGGAATATAATAAAAGCAAATAAATATAAAATTTCATCTAAACAACAGAAATAATTGAAAACAAATACAAATGTTCAAGGTTTCACACCCTCCTAAAATTATCATTCAAACAAGGTTGATACAATTATCCTAAGAAAATTATCCATTTTCCTTGTTATTAAACAATTATCTATTTTAGGTTAAAGAGACTATTTTATCTATACCCAAAAATAAATATTTTTCTGCTATTTTTAATTTCTCCAAGTTTTTTGGGTTTCTAATACCATGATGGGAATGGACCCCATTCCTAGGTCAAAGTACGATTAAAGTTCATGAAATTAGTACTGTTTCACTCTTTGATGTTAGCCAAAAGTGCTCTTCACAGCACCTGCAATGTGCCCAGTAATGACTCTACTTCTGCAATTCGTACGGTGTTACATGAATTGATAACATATCTAAATACGATTGTAAATTATTTTTTATAAAACCAGTTGCTCTTACTACTATTGGAACTGCCTGGGTATCTTTCTTCCACATGGCTCTCGTTTCTGCCTGCAGATCGAAGTATTTTATGACTTTGTGTCTCTCTGTATGCAAGACAATGTAGTCACTAGGTGTGGCGATTTCAATGACCAATGCTACTTTTGTCTTCTTTTCTTGTACCACTATATCTGGTTTTCTAGCGTCTATCTTTTGGACTGTTGGTATTGGGTGATCCCATGTTATGTAAATTTCATAATTTTCTATGATTCTCTGTGGCTCATGTTTCCAGTGTTTTTCAGCCACTTTGATACCATAATGTTTGCACAATCTCCAGTGTAACAATCTCGCCACTTTGTTATGCCTTTCAGTATAAAGTCCCTCTGCCATTAGAGAGTTGCAACCAGCAATAAGGTGTGTGACTGTTTCCAATTCGGTTCCACACAACCTACATATGTCTGTTTCTCCCACATGTTCAATAGACTTCGTAAAACAGAGTGTACATAGCCCACTATCTTGGGCTGCCAATACTAATCTTTCATTTCTAGATGTAAATTCACCTCTCCTTAACCATTCTTGCATTCGTTCTTGATCAACATGAGGCTCTTCCAGAAGTTTTCTATACTTGCAACTATATTTATGTTTTTTCCACATTTCTTGCCTTCTCATCTGGTCCTTCACCTTATATTCTTTCTTTTGTTTTTTAGGACATTCAGCTGCTGCCTGGTTTTTATTCACTTCTGGTCTGATTTCCATTCCTGCTTGATGTTGATATGCTTCTGCTAAATTAAGTAGAGATGTCATCTTAGATTTATTCTCCTCATGTTTTAAAACTTTCACCACATTTGGATCTTATGAGGTCAGTAGATATGTATGGAGTCCCACGATTGCAGAGCTATACATGTAATCAATTTCAAGGAGGCCCATCCCTCCTTCAGAACGGGGAATATATAATCTTGGTATACACTTGTTTGTTTGTGTCTTTTGGCTTTTCCTGGTTAGGGGTCGCCACAGCGGAACTCCGGTCCGCTAATGATTGGCAGTTGATTTTTACGTACTGGCTTGCCAGACCTGATGCACAACCTTCAACGTAGGTACGCCCATTCATGCATGTCTCCACGCAGAAGACGCTGTAGCTGAGAATCAAACCAGACAGCGTCTTACTGTGAGGTGACAATGCTACTGCAGCACCACCGCCGCTGATTTTTATAAATCATTTGGTGAGCATGAAGCATCCTTCTTGTTTTAATATCCAATCTATCCAACACTTTTTGGGGCCAGTCAATGAATCCAAAACTATAAGTTAGGACAGGAAGAGCAAATTGATTTATAGCTTGGATCTTGTTCCTAGGTGTCAATGCTGTTTTCAGGATTAATTTAAGTCTTCTAAAATACTCCTTACTAAGCTTTGTTAGCATTTGTTCATGTTTTATTGCTGATCCTTCATCAGTTCCCAAGTATTTATACACCCCCTCTTGCTCAAGTTTTTTTTATATCACATTCTTGTCCCAAATTGATGTTTTCCTGGTGCTGCAATTTTCCTTTTTTAAAGGTTGCTTTTGCACATTTTTCAAGACTAAATGACATTCCAATATCACCTGAAAAAGTTTTGACAACCTGCAGCTGTGCTTTCAGTTCCTCATCTGATGAGCTATACAATTTTAAATCATTGACAAAGAGAAGATGAGAAGTCATTAGACTTTGTTGTTTTCTAGAAACCAAATTATAGCCATGACCTAAGCTGTTAAGTACACAGCTTAATGGATTAATGACAAGACAAAATAGCAACTGTGACAGGGAGTCACCTTGGAATATCCCCGTTTGGATTTTTATCCCTGGAATAGTAATCTGTCCTTTATCATGGCTTAATTGCAAAGTGTTCTTTTACTGTTTCATGGTTACTATAATGTAATCAATCAGTGTAGGATGTACCTTATACATTTATAAGCACTCTTTTATCCATGAATGTGGGATACTATCAAATGCATTTTTATAGTCAGTCCTTGCCATACTTAGATTCTTCCCTTTCTTACAGTTTTCCACTATAGCTTTATTTAACAACAAATGATCCTTTGTTCCATATGACTTTCTTTTATTGCCCTTTTGTTCTACTGCCATAATTGAGTTTTCTTCTAAATGACTATAAACTCTGTCGGCGTCAATCCCTGTGTATAGTTTATACGTCATCGGAAGACAAGTTATTGGGTTATAATTTTTAGGGTAGCTTGCAGGTTCACTCTTAAGTAAGAGCATTGTTTTTCCTGTTGTTAACCAGTGCGGTGTCTGTTCTGGGTGTGCATATAAATAGTTCTTACTCATGGCTAGATCCTCGTGTAAAGAAGATAATACTTTAAGCCAAAAGTTAGGTACTGCATCTCTGCCTGGGGTTTTCCAATTAGAGGCTTTTCTCAACTTCATTTCAATCTCTCTGGCTGTTATTTCATCCCATTTCATATCCTGTACCTTTAAACTTCTTATTCTTTCTTTTACTTCTTCTATCCATTTAGCATCTTTGTTATGTTCCACAGGATCTTCATAGATACTTCTCCAAAATGTATCTACTTCTTTTTTTTGGCGGTCTATCAATTCCTTTTACCTTATTTCCCAATTCTCTAGAAAACTTTTTTGGGTCATCAGTAAATTGCTTATTTTGTGCTTTTTCCTTATATTTATCTTTGTATCTTCTGAGTCTTTCCGCCTGTTTTGAAATTTTTATTTTATCTCTAATAGTGCACAATTGATCCTGGTCTCTTCTAATACTGTGCATTGCTTTTATCACATCTATCTTTCTTAATATTTTTTTTGATCTGTTCTCTCTTCTATAATCTTCTAACAAGGACACTTCTCATCTTAGCTGCTTTATAGTTTTCTCTGTTTGATATTTCCATGATGGTATTTGCTTTCACCCCCCCCCCCCTTTTCCCTCGCTACCCTATGTTCCTGTGGTAGAATTTTATCAGTTAATTTAGCAGCACAGTAGTATATTCTGTTTACTTCTGTTATATTGCATGGATCTCTATGGACAGTCCTAATTACTGTGTTCATTTGTTTTATCAAACTTCTGACTTTTGGGGTTTTATTAACCTTCTGCAGTCTATTTCTCTCATTGATCTTGATATATCTGTCTTTGTCTATTAAATCAAGCAACTCTTCTTTTAACTCTTTTTCTTCCATACTGAGGGCACATCCCTTGTTTTCCATTTCCTGCGGGCATTCTATAGAAAGTTCTATAACATCTTCTTGTGGCACATTCTCTTCAATTTCATCCTGTGTCATCTGTTGCTTTGTCATATGGAAACTCACTGGCCTACCACTCCTCAACATTGACTGCATCAAAGTTTCCACAGTTTCCTGTTCCTTTCCTTCCTGTCTAGCTTCAAGTGAACTTTTATACTGGTTTCCTGTGGAAGGCTCCAAAATATCTTGATATGGCACCTGACCTGCTGCTTCCTGTTCCACTGGTTTCCCCTTAATTTGGATATCCATTGCTCTATCCTGTTGTGGTGCTTTCTGCATTTGATTTACTACACTGAATCCTTCTCTTTGCAGCTGTTCCATTACCTCAAATTCTATTTATTTGACTTCTCCATTACTAATCTCTTTTTCTACTTTTCCTCTTTATCTTCTTATTTTTTTGTATTGTAAAGTTTTCCATATCCGGATTCCTTTGCCTGTATTTCTCTTCAAATATCTTCAGTGCTGCTCTTTTTGTATTAGTTTTGCTTTCTCTTTTGCATAAATATTACACCATATTAAATCTCTTTTCCTTTCCCCTGCCCATATTTCTTCTTCACATGTCTACTGGTCTTCTTGCTTCTCCTTATTATGGGGACTTACTCCATCATGCTGTGATGTAGTGTGTTTTAGACCTTCTACATTAAATCCTTCACTTCGAAGGCACTCCATTACTTCAACTTCTATTTCTTTAACTTCTACTTTACTAATCATCTTTTCTACATTAAATCTTTGTGCTTTTAGTCTTTTTATTGTGAAATTTTCCATAGCTGGATGCCTTTGCCTGTATTTTTCTTCAAATATCTTTGAGATTGCCTTCTGTATATTAGCTAAACCAAAACCAAAAGGAATCACTGCTCCAACGTAAACCAAAAACACTAAAAAGATGAACAGTTCGAAGAAAGCACAAATCCAATCACAAATCCTTGATCCACACAGGGTGCTTTAATAAAATTGACTCTTCAGTCCACCATAACAAAAAAGAATAACATAACTTTGAAGTCCACTGCGTTTTCGTTTAAACAACTTCATCAGATGGAGACAAATGCATACCTACACAAACCACTCCTAATATTCTCTTTCAGATAATTAGAACAATTAATTAATTAAAGCAAACATTAAACCATTTAAAGGGCTAGAACATAATAAACATTCAGCACATACATTAAATATAACGTGATACTTAATTCTCCTTCTACATTAAATCCTTCACTTCGTAGGCACTCCATTACCTCAACTTCTATTTCTTTAACTTCTACTTTACTAATCATCTTTTCTATATTAAATCTTTGTGCTTTTAGTCTTTTTATTGTGAAATTTTCCATATCTGGATGCCTTTGCCTGTATTTTTCTTCGAATATCTTTGCGATTGCCTTCTGTATATTAGCTAACTTGGCTTCCTTTGCATAAATATTGCACCATATCAAATATTTCTTTCTTATGTCCATATTTCTTTTTTATATTTTTCAAATATCTCTAGGTTTTGTTGTTTATATTTTCTCACTTCCTCACAGGCTTCTTTTTTCAAAGAGATCAAAGTTTCTTGATCTATATACTGCTTTTCAAAAATCAGTTGTATTAATGAAAGCAAATTTTTATTTGAAGCTTGTGACAGTTTTTCTTGCGGAAGTATTTTTCTTTCCTCTAATTTCTCTCTTAATCATTTTGTTTATCTTGCATCTGGAAATTCTGGGCTTTTTACATAATAGTAAAAATACATAATTTCTTTCTTATCATCAATAGTCCAGTCTGTCATCTTTATGGCTCTTCTTTGGCCAATCAATTTTTGTCATTTTTGTGGACTAGTACTTCCTTCTGCAATGGGGGGAGGGGCATCCTCCCCCTGAGCCTGGCCTGGCCCCATTGTATGATAGTTTCCGTATTTTGAGGATTCTACACTGCCATTTTTTCCAGTCCTGGCACCAGTGTGCCTACCAGGATTGGGCACTTTTTTATCCTGGGTCTTGTGCACCCAGCTATCTTTTTTTGTTTTTGACTTACTTCTGTCCATGATATATGCTGTATAAATACAGTCTATATATCAGTGTCACCTTGGTGAGATTTTGTGAAAAACAGGGTCCACCGCACAAAGGTACTCACCAAGACTTGAGGATGAATTCAATTTTAGCACAACTACGCTCCTTTGCTTGCTGACTTTTCATCTATCCATCAGGACCCCCTTTCTGTAGTGTGTGTGATTTTGTGTATTTGAATAAAACACTTCTTTCCCGTTACATTTTATATCACTCAGATGTAATTAAATGTTTTGTTTCCATGGAAGTAAGATTTGTTCAACATAAAATAACACTGCAGATGCAAATAACCTAATAAACCATGCACCTGTTTAACAGACAATCAATTTCCTAATTTTAAATGTTCTTTGTGTATTAATAGAAGTATAATGGTTAGACTTCATTACACATTTACAGCTGACACATAGCAAGGGACTTCAATACAACAATGAATTCTGTGTTAGAACCAACACCCTAATGGAATGTCATATGAAGGTTCAGAAGATATCACTGATGTTTGTCACCACATGGGCCTGATCAACATATAGAGATTTCATCATCCCCAGGACACAGAATTTGCTTTTATTTCTCCACAGGGTAGCAACTCTAGTAGGCTAGACTATAACTTAGTGTCCAAGAATGTAGACAGTGCAAAGATAAGAGCAGCCCCACTCCTGAACCATGGAGCAGTCCTTTTATCTATAGATACGACAAGGCCCTTGAGTAGTAATAAACTAGGGATATTAGATCATCTGATATTCACAGAGAGGAATTTGCTGGCTAATATTAAGGGAAGCGTGCAAGATTACATGCAATGTAATCCACCTGGACAGATGACCCTTTATTATGGTTGGATTCTTTAAAGTTCTAACTAAAGGCAGTTGTAAGTTGGCCAAAATGCAGATTTTAGATAAATGGGATACAAAAATTAAAGTACTTGAGGAATATACTCCTTCAAATGGGCAAAGTTGTTGGGATTGTCATTATGCAGAAAAGGATAAAGGTCAACTTTAAAAAAATAAGTTAACAACCTTGAATATGTGAAAAAAGAACTATGTGCAATTATACTTGGAGTAAGCAACATTTTGTAGTTGAGCTGAATGGTATAAACCTGAAAAATGTTTGGCCCTTAGGATCAAACAACATAGAGCAGTCATAACAATAGCAGGGATCTGCTCCAGAAAGAGAAATGTTTTATGGTATTCTTCAAAGACATAAAAGAAGAATTTTGCCAGTTCTATGAACAACTTTATGGTGCAGATATAACACAAAGTAGCTGTCAAATCAGAATTACAGATTTTTGCAAAAATGTAACATTCCCCATGACATCAGGTCTGGATGGTGAGCTTTATAAGGAATTAAAGGAACAAAGTGCTCTTGGTTGAAGTGTATCAGACTTTTCAACAAAACAGTGGAATAAATAGCTCTTTACAAACCTTAGTTATAACAGTCCTCTCTAAAGCAGGCAGGCCAGATGATGTAGTTTATTATTGCACCATATCCTTATTAAATACCAATGTCAAAATCAATTATCTTGGACAACAGCTTAAACCATTAACTGCTCTTGCTAGTATATCTGTTGCAAATTGGGGTTGTAAAGAATTCACAAGTGCAAATCATCACTGCACTATACAACTACTCCTGTATGGTCTGCATACATCCCTAACCCAGCTGTGGCCAGCATAGCTGGTTTTGCCAAAACGTTTGACTCTATGCAATGATCATACCTCTAGCAAGTTCTTGA
>NC_056732.1:671689525-671795669 GCF_019279795.1 Protopterus annectens
AATTCAAATGCCCTGCAGCAGGTAGTCTGCACTCCTACTAGGGGAACAAATATCCTAGATCTGGTACTCACAAATATGGGACAGTGCAGCCCTGCCAGTTGTGATGTCCTCACTGGTAAGATCAGAGCACAAAGTGGTCTCCCTTGAAATAAAGGTAAAACTACTCCCACAAACAAGCCTCAAAACTTTAAGAACTTCTCTAAGGTCAATTACACCCTATTAAGGAATGGCATAGCTAGTTTATAACCTCCCTCAAATGTAGGAAACACAAAAACCTATGCAGAGGCATGCACAAAAACCCTGTATGACCATATAAACAACTGCATAGAAATGGTATTACTAGACCAAAATAAACGCAAGTCAAACCACAAAAACAAACCATCCTGATGGACCCCTGGTTTTAATAGGTTATATAACAAAAGAAAGACAATCCTTGTTTAGAAGTAAGATGGAATGTGCACAACAGAGGAAAACATCCCTCATTAGTCTAAACAAGCAAATCAGGGAACTAATCAAGTAAAAGTAGCCTCCAAAGCTACGGATAACCATAATGAGTTTTTCAGTTATGTCTACAGTCTTAAGGGCAACACACAGTTATGTGTGGAATTAGTTGTAGATGGCATCACCTACACTCAGCTGGAAGACATAGCAGATCTGCTGACTGATAAATTCAGCTCAGATTTCTCCTCCCATTTACCCACAGATCTCTCCCAAGAAATACCCTTCACCACTCCACTGATAATTATCACCAAAGAACAGGTTGCCACTGCACCCTCTAAAGCTAAACATGGGGCATAATGATATTATAGGTAGCCTTTTAAACAGCTTAAATCAAGACTTATCATGCCCATTATGATATTTAGTTAACCACAGCCTCCTGAGTGGCTTTGTCCCAGAAGAGTGGAGGACAGCAACAATCAACCCTCAGCATAAAGGGAAACCATCTACTGAACCAGGAAATTACAGACCCATAAG
Organism: Protopterus annectens; assembly: GCF_019279795.1. Lineage (NCBI taxonomy): Eukaryota > Metazoa > Chordata > Ceratodontiformes > Protopteridae > Protopterus > Protopterus annectens. The sequence continues at coordinate 671,690,501 of NC_056732.1, forward strand.
TTGGAATATTCTGATGTGTAAGGCCATAAGAATAATGGACCTGATAAAAAATGACATAGGAAATCTCCAAACACTGGACCAGACTTAATTCTGCTTTGTCAAGGGCAGGTTGTGCCTGTTGAATCTGGTGGATTTCTTTGAGAAACTCACTAAGGGCAGGGATGAGGTAAAACATGCACCTACCTTGACCTGGCCAAAGCATTTGACACAGTTCCCCACTCAGGTATTATAAATAAACTCACAAAACTGGACATAAATCCCTACATCATCAGATGGATAGCCAGTTGGCTCATGGACAGGACACATGGTTAAAGTGGGTGAATCCAAATCCAGCAAGAGGCCAGTTACTAGTGGTGTGTCTGAGGGCCCAGGGCTGGGATCACTACTGTTTGGAATATACTTCTCTGAAGTCAAGGCTAATGTGGAAGGCCTCTGGATAACAAAGTTTGCCAATGACTGCACTGATGTTGATATCCTTCAGGTGGGTGTAGATCAGACAAATGATTAGTGCCAGAACCATGACCTAAAACTAAATGCAAAAAATGCATTATCTTACTCCTTGGGAAGCCAAATACCCCTACAAATTACAACATTAATAGCATACATCTAAGAGTAGACTCGGAGGTGAGAAATCTAGGTACACAGATAGATAGTAGCCTGAACTTTGACTACCATGTGTCCACAGTGGTGAGGAAGTCTTTCTATGTGGTACAACTTGTAAGTAAAGGTATGGCATCCAGATCGAAAGGAAATTATAGTGCCACTTAATTCAGCCCTCATTAGACTAATAATTGAGTACAATGCACAATTTGGCATGTATTTGACTAGGTACTTACAGCAGCTGGACCAACCTCAGAGGTTTCTCACAAAGAAAATACAGAGTGAAAACAAGTCCTATGCGGAGAGACTAAAATCCCTATCCCTTTACTCTGTCTCCTACCGACTATTAAGGGGATACCTATGCCTAACCTACAAGTCACTCACAAATCCAGACCTGATAGAGATGCTTCACATCAACAAGTCAAACAGCATTAGGGTCACCTGATCGAGGCATCTAAACATAGTCAGCGACTCAAGTAAAACATGCTGGAGAGGCAGATATGTGTCTCAGACTGCCCCTTTTTTGGAATAGGCTTCCTATTCACATTAAGCAGAGCCCTTCCCTGGCCCTCTTCAAATGCAACTTGGATCAATGGATGGGGAATCACAAATTCACGTGAGGTAGTGCCTATGTCCCTTATGGAGATGGACAATCTGTAAGATACTCAATGCATAGGCACAAATCTATGCTATCCTTTAACAGCCTGATTACTAAACTGTGAAGAGTCATGAATATGATATTTCCATGGAAGTGTTAACCTCTGCTACCAAACCCTTGGGAAAAACTCCCCTTGCTTTTTTTACTTTTTTTGTCTCCATGCTTGCTAGTCATCAAGCAGAACTGTAGGTTATCTGTTAGGTTATCTGATGCTGTGTGCAGTTCCCCAATCTGCCACCCCAACTATAAGCTGAGGAGAACAAAAAAAAAAAACTTCAAAACCCCACCTGCCCTGAAAAACAAAAAAAAAAGAAACCTTTAAAGACTAAAAGTAAAAAATCTCTCCCTACTGGACTTTGGCACATTCATCCATAACCGAGCCCCACTCAGAACAAAGTGGACTAAAGCTGTTCACAAGGGCTGTCATTCAGCCATTCTTGAGGATTGTTTGTGTCTTTCTTAGCTTTCTAGCTATGATGACATTTCATTGTCCCTAACCAAACATCTACATTGGGGAACATGTGATTCACATTACTTTGGCGGCCCATGATGCCTACACAATGCTTTGCAAGCATCCACACACCTCTTACTAGTGGATGGCTTTGTCAGCTGAATCCCAACTTCTGGGCTATGATTTGCATCACCATCCCACCTCTGAGGGGAGCTCTGTATGATTCCAATTCACTAATCAAGCTAGGATATCAGGAAAATAGTCACGGATGTATCCCTGCATGAAGCTGCAGCTGTTCACCCCATTATTTACCCAAAGATATGAGTATAAGTGGCCCACTAATTATAGATGGATGTCTGATCATGCTCACAGAGACAGAAATGACTAACAAAAAATACAGAAAAAGTGATATGATGAACCTGCTTGTGAAGTATTAGCATTTCTAGGTAAAGATGGCCACAATTATTCCCAGTCCAAGAGTGATAACATAACCAGTTGAGGAACATGGCCATTTCCAGAGTAAGATGATGAACAAACACATCAATACACATAGAAGGATAACAGACAAGACTGAGAGATTTGTTTACAGGAGAAGATGTCAGATCATATTCAAAACTCAACAAGGATGGCCAACCACATCATTTCAATGGAATAACAGATAGACAAGACAATCCACAACACATGAATAAGCAGGGTCTCTATGTCATACTATCTAAAATTAAGAACACCCCCAAATAACTATTCAGATTACTAATCCTAGTCCACTAGAGTTAAAGAAATACTTTGAATGTTTATTAAGGCAAACCTTTTGTGGCTGAAACTAAATGTGACACTGTATTTGTTTTGTTAGAGTAAACTTAAAAATGCAATTACATTAAATAGTTAGATGTTAGCATCAACAAGTAACTGAGTGCTATTTTTGTTACATCTTTTCTCCCATTGCCTGCCAACCATCAACTATCCAGCAACTCAACTGTCCATTAATTTCCCAGAATAACAGTCAGTTGTGCTGGGCTATCATCAAGGAAGTTGTTAGTTTTTTTTATTGCTTTAACCCTATTGCCCCAGATCACTTTCAGCAGAAGGTATGCACCTTGCATGGCTCTCTATTGGAATGTCGCCACTTGAAATGTAAAGTGTTGACACTCTGAAATAAAAAAAGACCAAAAACACAGGAGAAGAGTGAATCTCAAAAATCGCTCTTCTCCTTTGTACTTTTTTATCAGGGGGCAAAACCCCCTGCCCCCCCAACATCTCCCAAAATTATATATATATATAAACTCTGTGATTGTCATGCTTTGGAGAAAAGGGTATATTCTAAGAAATGGTATCTCAGATTTAGTATATGTAATTCTAACTTATTGGCTATTCAGTTTCTGTGTTTTGGGATTCGATCTAGCAGGTCCCCACATTTCAAATAGTCACCAACTTAGCTGTCCTTGTCTTTTGGTGCATATGAGCTTCCATACATCTTCTGATTCACCCTACAGTGCTGTATGTTTCATTGTATGGAGAGAATCCCTAGTTTTTCCATACAGAATCATCACCTGGCCTACTTCAAGTGGTGTAAAATGGTGGACTACACCACTGCCATCCCTCCAGGATAGGTGAGTAGGCACTGTCTACTTCACTTTCATGCATGGACTAGCTCCTACATAATTTGAACCTCGATCATGTAGGCCATAGTCAGGGCTTCACTCTGATATATTGCAGAGCCATCTCACTCACACGAGATTTGATGAAGATGGCATTCAAATATATCCAATGCAAAAGACAATAATGTCAGCCTAAGCTAAATTGCAAGTGATCCTGAACTGAAGCATGATATTAAGTGCTGTCCTTCTAGTAATATCCATGCTGTTCTGTTTGCTACCAGTGTAGAAAAAAAAAGAAATGCTAAGTACAAGAATCTAAATACGAACCAGAGAAACATGCGTATGTTCACATTGGCTAGTTGCTATACTAAACAAGTTTTAAATGTTTTTATTAATATTTTTAAAAATATTTATGCTCAGGAAATATACCTAATTGAAACAATAAGAAAGAAAGCAAAGTTATTGTTTATTTACAGTATATCTTGTTATTTATAATATTATTGTACCAACCTGACATTTTCAAAAATGAGGAAGGCATATTATACCTCATAAGCAACATTAATCACTAACCAGTGTAATCACTATCAGATAAGTTGAATAAAAATGAATCTTCATCTGAGAGAAATTATTGTAATATTAACAGTGTGCATTCTTCTTCTCTATTCGGCTGCTCCTGTTAGGGGTTACCATAGCGGATCACTGGTCTGCAGAATGAATGGCAGTAGAATTTTACACTAACAATGTCCATAAATATCTTTTAATTTATGTATCATGTTTTGGCTGAAGATGAGTGCCTGTTCACCTCAGTTTTCTTCAAGGACTAAAAATAGCAAAAGTAATGATGATATATGCCTTACAACTATTTACACACACACACACACACACACACACACACACACACACACACACACACACACACACACACACACACACACACACACACACACAGTGCACATGAGATGGAAGCCTATGGTGACTGTATTTTACAACTGTTTGATTTAAAAAAAAGAAATCTGATAACATTCTCAATGTTCAAAGTGTACACCCACTACTATAATCAATTCTTCAGAATATACATATATATATATATATATATATATATATATATATATATATATATATATATAATGTGAATAATTTCATTTTCTGATTAAGGTCAAGATGTTCGTTTTAACTGAAAATGAGATTTTGCATTTGCTGTGAAAAAAAATTCTGAGCAAAATGAGGAATATGGTGTTACTTTTGTATTAATTAGCCAGACAAGCTAGGAATAACTTTTATTTATATAGTGATGATCTGGGAGAATCGCCTGATTAAAATGTCATGCAGAGAGTGATACAGATTCACAGTATGCAAATGGAAACTGAAGAGATCCAACCTAGTACTATAAAAACAAAGGATAACTGGGTCAGTCCCACTAGGCTAACAGCCTCTTTTCTGGGGAGACCCAAGGTGGTATTTACATTTGTAGGAGACATTTGGCCAGGGTACCGGGGAACTTCCTCTGCTCTTTTTCAGTAGCAGCCATGGGAACTTTTACATCTACCCAAGCTACCAACAACTCAGGCAGATACAAAGGACAAATAAATTATTATTTTGCTAATATGTTAGATATTGAATCAGGTATATACACACTCACAGACACAACCATAGATGAACACACACACACACACACACACACACACACACACACACACACACACACACACACACACACACACACACACACACATACACACACACACACATACACACAGGCTCATATGATGCTGTTGGCTTTTAACTGACATGTTAACATAATGATCTTTCTTTTATCTTTTATTTCATGCATGCATATATGCCTTTTATTATTTGCCTTCAGTATTACTTTAGAATTTAATCAGTAAATGACAGTATATGTTCTGAGCCTCGCTAGAATATGCAGGCAACTTTCCCTATATTGGTATGAGATAAGTTTACTAACATATTTTAATTTGCTTGGAAACCTTTTCTCTTCTGTATTGGTTACCAAAGGTTTCTAAGCATCATTATTTAATTTCTCATTTATTGCAGTGATGACGATCTTTGAAATATTTACATCAGTGCTTATTGCTTCCCATAATTTATTTCTTCAATAAAGCAGTCAAAGACATACAAGAATGTTAGAATTATTCAACTTAACTTCACTCCTTAAATACTCAGGCTGTGTGTCTTTTTTCAAGTTTTGCAATTAACATCTCTATCATTCCAGCAAGCCCAGCAAGTTCATTGTTCATAGCCTGCTCCCTGCTGTTGCTCAAATGTCAAGTGAAATGTCAGCTTTTCTCTAGTTCCTGGTTGGATTTATATAAGTTCCCATTAATCCAATAAGCAAAACTGGCAGTAGTGTAGCTGTTATCTCTTTCCTTTCTTTTAGATTCATTAGCTGTATATCTAATTTCCCAGAATTTCCAGCACTTGAACTGGATGTCAGCCATGGTTCTATAAAGGAAAACCACACCCAAAGACTGAAAAAACATGCTTTTTAGCCGATTATGAACTTTTCTGCATGGTTAATGCCTCTGTATCAAAGTAAATGGTTACTGTAATTTTTAATTTGCTATACCCCAAAATGATCTGAAGGAGACTCCCATGGCTAGTATGATTTTGTTTTACAGTCAATAGCTGTCTTCCTGATGTCATGTTAGAGGGACAGAAAGAAATCCTTAAGATGAGGGGACCATTTGCTGTAATTTTCTTGCTTTCATCAGTCGACATCACTGCTCTAACTGCTTACTTTTCACTGTCACTCAACATCAAACCCCATTTTAATTCCTGTTCTTCCTTTGATTTTCATTAGTGGCATCTCTGTTGCAGCATTTTAAGGGATGTTTGACTGACATGCAGGCTTGAAAATGTACCCGAGTTAATTGTTCTTTTCAAAGTAACAGCTGTAGTTCAGTGTTCAAGTGTGAGAAATCTGACCCCTGTGCTTTATATGTGTTACTTGGGCTAAGATGGTTCTTGTTTCATTCAGTTTTAAATATTGTAGCTAGACTTAAAGTCTTTGATGTGAAATCTTCTTTCCCCAACTCCAGAAGAAACATGCACTTTTACAGAAATTACAGTTTAAAAAATGCAAAATCAAATAGTAACAGAAACTAAGAAAATGCTTTGCTTTCTTTCTTTGTGGCACTGAGTTTATTAAAGGGAAAGACACGTGCATCTGGAAACTAAGCTTGAAAGACATGACTTTGTTCAGACTCCAGGCTACACTATTTATCTGAGGTGTGATGCCGGCAATCTGTAACTGATAAGACACATTTAAATGTCATTGTTTTCTTAATGGGTTTGTTGTTGGGATAAGTGACCTAACTTAATTACTGTACTACTTTTAGTGGCAATTGTGATGTAACAGATGGGGCAAATGCAGGAAAGAAAGGCAAACATAATTATTAAAGGAGGACGACTGCATCCACAGACTCAGAAACATGTTTATTTCATCATGGTTTGGTGTTTCCTACATTTTAACACCACTCTGAGAGTATTTACAGATTTTTAATATTTTTATACATAATTTCTGAGTCTGACCACATGGGGTCTAGCATCTTGAAGTGACTGCCTCTAGGTATCCCACAATGCAGTGCTTGTCTGTAAAAAATTACATCATGCAGACCTCTTTCTTCCTAAAGCTCCTGTCACTGCACTGATTTTACATGCATACACTGCTATCTTTCAGTCAGTTAAAGCAACATTTTGTGTTGTTCAATGACTTCTTAAGACAGAAACAGTGCAAATGCCACAGGACAGACTTTCAAAGTGCTTTTTTACTGCTACTTCTTTTTAGAAAGACTAAATTGCAGTCTTTTGTGAGGCCTGAATTACATTACTTCGACTCATCTCCCATCCCCCTTCACACCTAACTTCCATGGCTGTCAAAGTGTTAAGGGTAATTTCAGCTGTTACCTGTTGTGATTGACAGCTCACAGCAGTAGACATGATTCATGTACTGTTTCCTTGTTCTAGCCTTTCCTTTCTGTATGGGTAGGCGAAGGACCAGCAACTGTGACATCATAGCATGGGTGAATTTTTAGGATGGTTGTGGTGATGTCAGTTTAAGGAGGGAATTAGCCAGAAAACTACCTGTATTTATGGGCCTTGATGACAACAATTAATTGGAGACTGCAGCAAGCTTTTCCAGGGCAGGATAAACTTTTTTTTTAAAGTGAAACCACCACAGTATGGTAAGGTACTGTTCTAGTGCGGAGAAACAGTCTATTTAAAATATTTTAAATGCTGTATTTTTGTTTATTCATTGCAGGGACTGTAAATAGGGAGAAAAAGGACAGAGAAGTTGAGCATTTAGTAACAGAATCCTGTTGTTATCCTTTAAATGATGCTTTTCTATAGGTGAAGAGTTTAGTATTGGATTACAGGAAAGGAAAACACTTTTTCAAAAGAAAAACTTGACTTCTGAGTGGAGTAATTCTTTAAGAAAACCAATATATGCATCAAAATCCTTGTTCCAGCATAGCTTGATCATGTGTCTTTTTTGTTCTGCTATAATGGTTGACCATATTTAGTTACTCATACTGCATGACACATTCTGGTCATCCTCCATACGTTATTCCTGTCATTATATTGCTTATCATTAATTATCCCCTTGCTTTTCAGCATATAAATATAATCTAAAGCTATGGGGGCTGCTTTTGCGCCCTCATATGCCATCATATATATGGGATTTTTTGAAAAGAAATTTGTTTATCCCACTTCATTTTTTAAGAACAATGTTTTGCTATATAAGCGTTTCATAGATGATCTCATTCTTATTTGTAAGGACGATCTTAATGACTTTTTTGATGTTTTTGAAATTCTCCATAATAATGAGCATGGTCTAACTTTCTCTTATGAGTTAAGTAGGGAATGTATTAATTTTTTGGATGTAACAATATATGGGGTTGGTGAAGCTATTGGCTATAGGCCATATAGAAAACCAACTTCGGTTAATATGTTTTTACATGCCACTAGTATGCATCCTGGACATTTGTTGAATTCTTTACCATATGGTGAATTTAAAAGGATTTATGATCATACTAGTGATATAAATGAAAGAACTAATGAATTGGATAACGTTTTGTTAAGATTGAGAGGAAGAGGTTATGATGAGGCTCATTTATTGGGATGTAAACAAAACGTACTTGGAAATATTAATGATAGATCATATACATTAGCTACGAATAATAAGTCTGAGGGTAGGATGCATGACACAAAGGATGCTGATGATGATAAGAAGCTTTTTTATGTTACAAGATTTTCTCTATTTTCTAGTGAGTTGATTCAGATAGTGAGAAAATATTGGCATATTGTTAGTGAGGATGAAACTATAGGCTATTTGTTTTCTGAACATATTACTTTTTCCTTTAAGAGGGGGAAAGATTTAAAAGAGTTGTTAAATCATAATTTTGATAAGGGGAACAATAACCTTTTGCCTTTTGGCACTTTTCCATGTGGTCATTGCAGCATCTGTGATAGAGCTATGAATTTAAACATTATTAATGGTAAAACATTTGTTCCTAGGTTCTATTTCAACTGCAGATCGACAGGGGTGGTATATATCCTGGGCTGTTCTTGTATTGATGTTTGGTACATAGGACAAACTAAGCGTATGGTTAGGATTCGGGTTCTAGAACATCTTAAAGACATTAGGAATTATAATGAAGTTAGCCCTGTTGCTAAACATTTCCATGATAAACATGGTGATTCCCCTAGTAGTTTGAAATTTTGTGTGCTTGGTAGGCCTTTTTTGTCTAGAGGGGGTGATTTAGTGGCTAAACTGCTAGAGTTAAAAACTAGGATGATTTTAAAGTTTAAGACTTTAAGGCCCTTTGGTTTGAATCAGAAATTGGGTGTTTAATATTTTATCATTCAACATTTCATATTTTGTATTTACGTTTTGTATTTATTATTGTATTTATTAGTGTATTTATTTATTATGTTTCATACTTATTTGTTGTTGTCATTTAGTTAGCTATATTAATGCTGTTACTTTAAATATATAATTAGTTGATTGAATTATTCACAGCTGTATGATGTGATGGATGTGTATATATATATATATATATATATATATATATCTGTTTGAAATTAGAATGTACTGTGATCCATGAAGGCAAATTGCCGAGGTACCAGATCGCTGGTTTATGAATAAAGAAATGCTGGTGGAGTGCTGGTGAAATTGTGTTTTTCAGTTTCCTTTGCTCTTGGTGTTTTTTGAATATAAATATAATCTGTCTTGACCTCCCCTCCACTGATGGTATACAGTGTGCTCCACTGTCCCCTTTTTGGTGTGTTTGTCTTCTTCTAAGGTTAGTATATTGTTTCTTTTTCTTTTTCTGTGTTATCTCATTCCTCGGTATGTCACACTGGTTGTTTTCATCTCTTTACAAATTATATTGTAGTTTAATTATTTTTTCATAAAATTATACATTTTTATACATCTGTTTATTTATGTATTGCAACAGTTTCTGTAAAGACCAGATGATGTGCTAATATGCTACTTGTGTCTTTCTTTACATGCACTCACATAATTAACTTAAGAGACTCCTGGGAGGACATTGTAAATGTATAAAACCACTCAACTAAGATCTGCTTGTTTAGCATGCTAATCAGATGCTCATACCACTGAAGTCTGTCATTGTTAAAACATTTTAGTTCAGTTTATTTTGATATCAGTTTTCTTATTCTACATAAATCACGTATCCCACCTTCAAAGAGACGTTTAGCTTTTCTAACACACACACTATATTATATTCACCCTTTCATTATGACTGATGCCATTAAACATGCACAAAAAACATCTTTCTTTCACATTCCACCAGGAACTGGCAGTTATTCTTGCTATGTCAAAAAGCACTGTTCAAACAGAAATAAATGCAGCAAGCATTAACACCGTGTTTTAATTGACTAGTCACATTTGTTTAATATTAGGAGGTTAGTAATGCAGAATAAATATTTGTTATGGAAACAAGGTGAACAAAACCCAAATAGTTTTTGTACATGCTAAATATGCAGTCTGCAAATCCATTAACATTTCAAATGCTGAGGCAATATATTACAAAATAACCACTAGCAGAACCATATACATTGTGTAAATTAACATTAGAGTGGATGTTTCAATTAGCTTCCAAGGGAAGTACTTTGTTTTCCTTCAACTTTAGAGTCAATTTAATGGTCATTGTAGAGGTGAAGTCACTCTCTGACTGATTTTCTTTCATTCATACCACAATTCCTAATTTTTATACTAACAAGGTCTAGGGCAGCAAGCCTGCTGTTTTGATGCTTATAGAAAAACAATATATTTAGTTTCACTTATATAATTAGTCTTGTGCTATGTTTTAAGAATTGTCAATCTGATTTAAGTAGCACTAACTCATACCTAATTACATATACAACTGCCTATAATAGTGCCAAAAGCAGTAATGGCATCATATTTCATTGCTTTAGGGCTTGTTCTACACACAAAAGTGCATCACACTGGTTAAGAAACCACAATGGGATGGATGCAAGTGAGGCAGAAATTCAAGATGATATTCTACAATGATTCTGTGAGGTATAAATATTTTGAATTCTCAGTTGAAACACAGATCCATGGCAGTTAGGTAGACAAATGTGTTTGCTTCATATCAGCATAGCCAAAATAGATCTAGCAATAAAGCTAGCTTGCTGATTGATACAGCTCTGCTTTGAGTATTCAGTTCTGACACAGAATTAGGACCTTATAATGCAGTTCCAGTTTCTTCATTTATTCAGTTTCAAATACATACTTTATCCAAGCTTTGCTATTCTCAACCCAAATGTACAACAACAAATCTTAAGAGATTTAACAGAATAAAAAACATCCATTGTTTCAAGTTTCCCATTTTTACACTGTCAGTCAGAATCTGGTACTGCAGCTCTAATTTCATCAGGCATGTATTTTCAGTTATGTGTTTTGCACAGCATGCTAAGTTAATATATCTTTATAAGCTGATGTAGTCTTCAGAATAGACTAGCTTCATTACACATAATTTTACTTGATTTGTCATGATTTATAAAAGTTTAAAAGTTCTGAAGCAATGTATGCCAAGGGTCTCCTGCTCAAAATCATCCCCTCAAAATAAACCATTATTTATTTTGTGAATGGGCAGGTAGACTGATCCAAGCAGCACTTTCTGCCATGGACAGTGGTGAACAAAAGAGATATAAATCGATGACCATGACTTTAAAGGTGGTACCAAACCATACTCTAAAGTAATAATATGAATTATCCCACAGGCAAAAAATAAAAAATAAAAAAATAGGAAACACAGATGTGCTAAATATTTTCAAGAAATTACAAGTGAGAAACTAATGCAATGAACAGCAGTACACATTCAGGTCTCATAATATAAAACCAAGACCACACTTTAAAAGAGATTAATACAGGGCACCGTTCTCTTCAGTTAACATCTGCACCAGAAGAACGTGCCTAACAAAATATCCCCCAAGTATTTTTTTAGACCATCTGCACTATATAATTCATAATTAGGTAGAACATGCAAACCAACTAGTCAATATAAAGCAAGTGATTCATGGTAATATTACTTATAACCATTATTAATCCAAACATTGAAACTGTACCTAGGCTTGTCAATATTTTAAAAACCAAAAGTGAGAAATTTCCAACTTAATTATCAGCCACTGAAAAATAATTCCCACTCTTAATAACTATCGCAAATGAATTTACATAAAACAGCAGATTATTTTCATTTTTAAGCTTGGACATATGATGTGACCATGGAACATGTTACTTTTACCACATATGCAACTTGTGATATTTTCAAACCTTTTTTATGGGAATATCTTTGAAAAATGTAATTCTCAGAGGGAAATATGTTACAGCTCTATGCTGCCTGACACCAGAACCTTGGGCAGTATAATATTTTGAATCTATTCAGAGATAACTGTCTTAATATGCACTTGCCAGCTATTTTCTCTCTTCTCAGTCACCTTGTATGATATCATTTTACTGAGCACACACATCATTACCCACTACTGCTACTGTTTTGCTCCACTGAAAGACCACAGCTGACTATGGAAAATGTTTCTTCATTTGATCATATTACAGGCTTTCAGTTTATACATTTTGTTGGAAATAAATTATGAAATGACTGGAAGAGAAATATTAATCAAAGCTTCATTAGTTTATAATAAATGTAAACTTTTCTCTCAATAATAAACATAAGAATCCTGTGGCATATAAAAATGCATGTGTTTACATTATTTATTATACTTTGTTGACTGGGGTGGCCATACTAGGCAGGATACAATTTAAGAAGTGATAAAATCTCTGATTCAAAGATAATATACCACATATTTGTCAGAGCAAATATAGTCACATTTCTGAAGGTATAATACTCTGCACAGATTACATCTAAACATTTTAGAAGGAGACCTTATATTCTTTAAAGTTTAGATGCAAATAAAATAACCTTTGGAGCTTGGACATACTGAAATAAAAAGCCTACTAACAACTCAGATGGAAAAAGGATTAAAATTATAAAACCCACAAAATACATTCAGATAAATATAGGTTCATAGGTTTATATGCAAGCACTGCACTAGTTGCCCATGTGGGCCTTTTTATGCTTAGCCAGTTTCTGTTTTGTTGCTTGAATTAACCTATCCCATTCGATGTTAGACTGGCCTTTTCCATCACATAGCTGATAATTACATACTACCCTTAATGAGAATAACTGGGATTATACGGTAGATAATTAGAGGGGACCCATGCATAAGATAAAGCATTTAGAAGCTGCTTCTGTTCATTAGTAATACAGGGGGCAGTCCTTAGGTAAACTTTCTATTAACTACCCGTAGGTCCAAGATGAGCTTGAAATGGATAGGGATGAACTTTGTTTTACATGGATGGGAAGTCTGTTCCAGAACAGCAGTATCCCCTGTGAGATATACCAGTCCCTTCAAAGCATTCTGTTGATTTTATAAAAGAGGTTTAGATCCCTGGGCTGTTTTCTTTTTTTTTCTGATGTCATTTGAGTTGTGGATCTGCACTCCATTCATTAGATGCAGTATTTTAAGGTTTTGATTGCTCATATTGGTTTTGTATAATAGTTGGAGGAGAGCTAGACTCAAGTATATCTTATGGGATAGATGGCAGGAAAAGGGCTAAATTTAGAGCTGAATTTATCAGCCAGTAGGTTATCTATAACTTCATTCTCAGTGCAGGTACAGTAGAGAATTGATTATCCGAACATCAATTATCCAAAACGTCAATTACCCAAAAGCAGCCTTACAAAGTTTTTGGGTAGGAAAAATCATAAAGTCTAAATATGTAAACATTATGTGTATTCACTTGTGCATGCTTTTGGAGCTTGTAGCCGGCTCATGTGTGAAAAATATTCCTTATTGTCCACTGAAATTGCTGAATGGTTGAAAAGTGTATTCCCTGCGTGCAGAAAAAAACAAGATTTTTAAACGTTTTTATCCAGTTCAATGTATGTTTGATTATCTGAACAGTTTGATTATCTGAACTACCCTAGATCACAATTAGTTTGGATAATTGACTCTCTACTGTAACATTATTCAGAATGTGTTAAATGCATTGTGCTTCTGAGATTAGAAACATAACTAAAAAGGCCTTGTGATTATTTCTGGCTTGGGTGGCTATCTTAGCATTACACTTGGCTTTGGTGGGTTGTGTTAAGCTTGTGAGTTTTTTTTTTCATTGAGTAGGGTTCTATTTTCTGGGAATTATTCTTCCTACATTTGGTCACAGTTCTCTTCCTTTTATTCTAAAGCTTGTTTATATTATAGCTTCATGGAGGACGTTTGTTTCAGGGGTTTGATCTGCACTTGTTCTTACAAGGTACAGCTGCATTTATGCAGCTGACTACATGCTGGTATAGTGTGGTGATGTACATTTCAGCACACACACACACACACACACACACACACACACACACACACACACACACACACATACACACACATACACACACACACACACATATATATATATAAATATATATATATATATATATATATATATATATATATATATCTATGGGTCTACTTCAGTAGATCATTTAGCCGACTTTCAAAAGACTGAGAAGAAAGACCTGAAACTCCAGAAGACTGACTGCTCAGAACACTGCTAGATGACTATGGGTAAGTAACGCTCGCCCAACCCCGCAAACACACTAAAATTGAAGCAAATAAAACCAACCCATATAGGGGGCTTTTCCCCCACAATCCCCTACACCCCCCAACAAAATATACCAATTCCAAGATTGCACTACCATAGAGGTAAGGGGCAAAGGTCAACATACTGGCCAAGCTGTTACTTACATGTAGTGATCTGTCAGTGTTCCAAATGGTCAGTCTTCTGGAGTTTTGGGGAGTGGTAAGATCAGGCCAGGACCTGCCAAGTGGAAACCATTCAGGCATGGCCTGCCCCTGTTACCAAAAAGCAGATGAGGGCATTCTTAGGGACAGCAGGGTATGACAGAAAGTTTGTCCCCAATTATAGTACCATAGCTACTCCCCTCACAGACCTGACAAGGGAAAACAAGCAGACAAGGTAGTGTGGACCCCAGCATGTGAGTAGGCATTACAGAAGCTTAAAAGAGCTTTGGGAGGACCCCCTGTGTTAACAAGTCCAGATTACAGCAAATAATTTGCTGTGCAGGTAGACGCTTTAAACCATGGGGTGGGGGCTGTACTTAGCTAGATTTCCTTAGAGGGAGAAGAGCACCCAGTGGTATATCTCAGTCATAGGCTCCAACACAGGGAGGAATGTTATGCAGCTGTAGAAAAGGAATGCCTTGCCATAGTGTGAGCACTGCAGAAACTTCAGCCTTATCTGTATGGAAGGAAATTCACTGTAGTTACAGTCCACTATCCCTTAACATGGCTACATTGAGCCAGACAGCAAAATGCCAAGTTATTAAGGTGGAGCCTAGGGTTGCAAGCCAATGATTTGACAGTGCAGTACTGCAGTGGGGTTAGCAATGCCAATGCAAATGGGCTGTCAAGACATGGAATGGGATAAGGTATTATCAGATAGACTCAACCCTCTCAAGCAACATTTCTCAAGGGTCACTTGAAAAACTAGCTTGAGTTTTCGGGGGGGGGGGGGTCCAGACATGTGAAATAGGGAAATATTGCCAGCCCAGCTATCTCGAATTTTGTAAATAATTCTATGTCATTTGAGAATATTAATATGATTTATACAGAACTGTATGTTATGTACTGAGCTAAAATGTAGCCACAGCATGCCCTGCTGACTTAGAACAGAAAATAAGTTGAAATTAGATTGCTTTATGATTGTGCTATAAAAGTTTTCTCTCAGTTTCAGTATAACAGACACAATATCTAGAGCTAGAAGTTTTTGTATTGTCTTGAAAGAGAAGTAATTACTAGATTTAAAATGTAAAAAAATGTTTATTGCTTTATGTCTTCCTAGCAGCTGCACATTTCTGAGAGATATGTATTTTTAACACAGAGATGTTAAATTCTGTTATTTTCTGTTTTAGTATGGGAACTGAAGTCAGGTGACAAAAAGTGATGTCATTCAAGCAAACCCAGCAGTAATATTTGATATTGATTTAAGAATTCTCTCAAAGAGAGACTGTCATTTTGTATTTTGTCTTTGACCCAGAAACATCCACTCATCATCATCATTGCATCTGCACTTGTCTTGCTGTAAGTAATATTTAGGGCATAGTATCTCTTTTAGATATAGATAGGAATATAGCAACGATTAGCTTAGATGTTTTCTGTATTTATTTGACACTGTCCTGTAATTTTGTTTTAAAATATTTCCTGAGATTTTGAACTCTGAAGTTACTGTGTTGATCTGCTGAGTATTGTCTTGTTCTTTTACTATTTATTATTAAATATATTTAAACCTATTTTTGTGGCTGATATTTGTGAGATATAATTAAGCTTTTAGAGTACTTGCATATGTATTTTGCGACACTATACAGGCCACTCCTAAATAGCCTTCCATGTCTTGGTCAGACTACTATTTGGATTAATAGTAACATTACACAGTAAGATTGGACACCCTTTGTAAGGGCCTTATAGTAGATGATTAGTAGGGGTTGGTGGCAATGGAAACTACCTTATAGTCTGGGCAGAAGGTGGCATAGCTAGAAAACCTCTGCCAGCGTTCCCCAGGTGTGTGTATGTATGTGTGTGTGTGTATGTGTGTGTGTGTGTGTGTGTGTGTGTGTGTGTGTGTGTGTGTGTGTGTGTGTGTGTGAGTGTGTGAGTGTGTGTGTGTGTGTGTGTATGTGTGTGAGCTACTTGGGCAGGGACACTTAGCACTGGTTGGACAGAGAGAGTGCTGGAAGTCTTGGCATGGCACCTCAGCTGAGATCTTAACCATATAGCTGTGCCAGTGGGAAGTCTTATTGGGGATCTGGAGTAAGAGGGAGAATCCAGCTCCAGACTAACTGTGATCTCTGTGTGCTCATAAGGGAAATTGCACTTTACTGTGCGTACACTTGTCATGCTCCCAGTGTGTACACCCCCCACTGTTGCCAGTGGTGAGGATTGAGGCTCCTTGACTACAAGGGTGTCACATTTGTTACTAAGACAAAAGCATTTAAATCGATTAACTTGTGATTTCTTTTACACTTTGTGTTTTTGGGATTTTTTATGGTGAGGCGACACTGTTTTCTCCATCCACTTCTGCTGGTATTCAACTAATTTTGCTGGTGTGGTTTGCTGAAGAAGCGTGGTGGTTTTGCTGTATTGCTTTCTAAATATAACTGCTCTTTAATTTGTACATACGTACTATCAATTTGTCACACCGTGCTTCCATTTTCCAGATTTTACTATAGCAGATGCTTACTATATGTATTTCTGTCATGTCTGTCTCTAAGACATTCTGTCACATTTTCTACCTTTTAACTCCATTTTACTCAGGTGAGACAGGGTCTTGACTGAATAGGGACTGTCAGACCAATGAGTTGTATCCATGAATATTACAGAGATCCCATCACTGGATTGCAGAAGGCATCAAGCATTCTGGTAATATAGGATACCAACCATGGTTTTCAAATCTGTGAAAGGAGACTGGCTTATTGGTCTAAATGTACTAATGAAAACTTGTGGGTCATTATGCATTCAAAAGTCAGTCAGCTGGAAGACTTTGATGTCCTTAAGGAGTAGTTTGCTTATCTCTTATGAAGCTTTCTTCAATGGAGGCTTGTAATTGTTTTCTCAGAGATGGCATTTTGTATTCCCCAGGTCTTTATTCAAATAATCTTTTTGTTACATGGGACTTTTTGCTTTTTGAATTGGACATTATTTGGGACTCATCCCTAATGTAATACTTTTTGGTGCTATATTGACAAGCCAGAAAAGGGTGAAACATACAACATATACAGCTGATAAGATTTGGCTTCTGTGGATTGTGTATTCCAATGTTCAGAATGCTGGAACATTTGTATCTTCTTCAGAATAATTTGTTTATTATATATGGATTCACTTCATAATCTCGAAATACTGAAATCTCGAATTTCAGTTTTTTAAACCCATGAAATCGAATCCACACAACACTGAAACACCAAAACCGCGAAGCCCAAAACCGTGGAATTCATAACACCTATAACACAGCACACAGCAGACCACACATATACCACAACATCCACATCACAACATAAACAAACAAAACAACACGCATCCACAAACCTACAATGCAAGTAAGCAGGGGGAGCCCCCCTGCACCCCCCACACCCCCCTACTTATATATACTAACTCCGAGATCGCACAAACAGTAAACAAAAACAAACACTCACACACACACACACACACACACACACACACACACACACACACACACACACACACACACAAACACACATTCTACAGTCCCTCACGCATGCATCACACATATCAGCACACTCACATACACTCAAACTCCTACCGAAAACCCTTACAAAATACTCACTTACCTGACATAACACCTAAATCCACACATGGCACTGTGCACCATCCACAATCCTGGACATTACATAGAGTAAAGCCATAACCGCGAATTCGAGATATTCAAATTTGCAATTATACACTTTCGCTATTTTCATACTTCGACTTTATAGTCGCGAGATACTGAAATTCGACATTTCTGCATTTCGAGATTATAAAGTGTTTCCATACATATATATATATATATATATATATATATATATATATATGGGTCTAAATTATGTTGTCGAACATTTACATGTTCGAACGTCATATGGTTGACACTATATGATCGAACATGTAAATGTTCAAACGTTTCAATGGAGATTTAACTAAAAACAATTCACCACGAAGGCCAAGTGAACAAAACCACTAAATAAAACAAAAAAATTCACTTAACACAGAGGAACCACAAAGTAGATTAGCGTAAAAAAATGTAATCTCCGTTTTCGTAAAACACTTCATCAGAATAAAAAAGTCACAATTCTCAACCAATTTAAACAAAAACGTATCTAATTTAAACTAATTAGCCAATGAATACTTCCATTCAAAAAAGCACATTGCTAAATACACTTAACCATTTACTTTCCTACTCTCTGAAAAACACAATGTTAAGTGTTCATTTAAACCTGGCAGGACATCAGCTCTCAACTTTATCTGCCAACTTACTTCACAAATTTCTACTTGATTCCTAAAGTTACCCCCTTTCTTGTCTAAATGAACCCGCTCTAATATAGTAAATAAAAACTTATGAAAATTGCTGCACACTTTTGAAAGTTTATACAGGGCGTTGTTTTCATCTTTTTCTTTATTGCCCTTAAATGTTCTTGAATTCTGTCACATAGGCGTCTTGTATTCATACCTACATAGAATGAATCACAAGATGAACATAGGGCAAGATACACAAACCCAGTTGTTGCACATCCATATCTATATTTAAAGTAAAAAGTAAAATCCAGGTGAGGCAACAACACAAAAGGGCCTTCGTATATAAACCTACAACTAGTACATCCATTACATTTATAGGTGCCTTTGTTTTTACTGGTAGTAGAATCTATTTTTTTATCTTTTTGATTTATATTTTTGTTCAATGATTGTTTAGTACTGCTAACCTTAGTATTAACAAATAATGGAGCACTCCCTAAAACCTGTCCAACATCCTTATGACCACTAATAATTCTTCAGTTATGTATGATAATATTTTGGATGCTGAAGGTATCAATAGACATCTCCAAACAACAGCGCGGTAACTCTTTAAACGTGTTTAGCTCTATTTTAGACTTTGCTTGGAAACCATCCTTCAAAATAGGCGGAAAATTGCTTTTCCTTTTATCTTAATTTCCAAAGCTGTTTTATCCAATAGCGCTGCTGGATAACCTCTTTGTAAGAACAAGTTAGTAATATATTTCACTTCCCTCAAAAATTCATCATCATCACTGATCGTACGAGATGCCCGAATATATTGCCCCTTTGGAATATTCCATTTCATAAAACCTTTCAAAGTGCAGAAATGGAAGTTTTCCATTGTCTGCACTGTAGTGCGATCTGGGAGTTGGTATATTTAAAGAGCGGGGGGGGTGGGGGGGTACAGGGGGGCTTGCCCCCTACTTAACCTTTCAGGTAGGGTTTGTTTTTTTCTTTGATTTTCAAACTTTTAAGTGTTCGAACATATGGTGTCGACCATATGGTGCTCGAACTTTTAAATGTTCGATAATCTAATACAGACTCTATATATATGTATGTACGTGTGTGTGTGTGTGTGTGTGTGTGTGTGTGTGTGTGTGTGTATATATATATATATATATATATATATATATATATATATATATTATGGATATGTATTTATATATATATATTTTGAAGATTGTACCCTATTTTTTTAGTGTTTTTTTTTATTTGTTTCTATAGGAATTTGCTGCATGGCTTTTTTGCTTTTGTGTTTATACCTCCTAATGTGTACGTTGGACTTTGAGATAAAATATTATATAACTGGCTGCAGAAATTCAGTACAGCTTGCTTTACAGGTGCAGAGAAAGATTTTAATTGCAGGTCCATCTGAATTTTCCTAAGTACATGGACCAAACACAGAGCGCAGATGTCAAACAGTATATTGTTATATGCCAGAAAAAAACTGAGGGGTGGGGCATGGTAATGTGAGGAATTATGCAAAAATGATTAGAAAAGCATAAAGTGAACTACATGAAGCACTCTGCTAGAACATTTTATATACAGTAAAGCCTACAATGAAAAACATTAATACCCAGTGGAAACAAATAAATTAAGCACCATTCAGGAAGTTACATAAAAAACTTTACAACAATGCTTACTGAGAATATGAATAAAACTAGCTTGTCATCGCACATAAACTGGTTATTAAAAATAAAAAGCAACTCCAAACTCCTAAAACACATTAAATGGAAACTGTACTACTCAATGGTTAACACTGAGAAAAAAACATTACATACAAATGATTTCAGAAATCAAATGTACCTCACCTTATGGATAAGCCGAGGTTCTAACAGCAAGTCCCTAAAACATGTCTGAATGACTCATACTAAAGATGCCACAGATAACAGGCAAAAATCAGGCATCATAATGTTCTGTGTCAGAACAGCCAAGTGTTCAAGATGGTGTGTGTGTGTGTGTGTGTGTGTGTGTGTGTGGGGGGGGTGTTGCAAGCTAATCTCATAAGTTAGACCATGTTCTAACTCAGACCATAGAGCTCACATAGATCAGGTGCTGCTATAAGTCAGAAATGTGGTTGGGTGAGGAGCATGTAACCTAGAGAAATGCCCTGGACTGACTACAAACAGACTGAATATTAGGTCACTAATATACTTTATGTATAAATACTGAAGACCACTGAATGTGTATCACAATAAGACACAAGGTAGCCCAGACTGCCTGACAGGGTATAAAGTTGGGGAAAAGCATGAAGACAGACAGTCACTATTGTTAAAAAGTTCCATAGTATGTGGTAGCTGTATTCAATAGTAAAGTATGAAGCTGTCCTTCAGTCATACTCCAATTACTAAGTTTATCCAATTCAGGGTCACACAGCAACTGACATTCAATGGGCTTGATGCTGAGAAGCCATTTTGATCAGAAAATAAATAGCGAAGACCTGCACATATGTATGATATATGTGGGAAATGTCATAGTTCTAATCTGAAGTAGTTTGTTCACTGTAATAAACGAGAAGTGCTTCATCTGATCTGATCATAAGTGTTTTATTTATTGGTGCTGTACCGTGGTTTCTTCCCTGTCTTTTTGGAATTATAGTTCTAATTATCACAGTAACTGAAACAGTCTCACAAGGCAAGAATATTTAAAGTCAAATTAAATCAGAAGTTGGGTTGTAGATCAAGGCTGCATTATGTTTGTGACCCTACTAATTATTTTTACCCATCTTTGTAGAAGTAAGTGCTATAGAGATTAATCAGGGAAGGGAAAAAGTTACTCTGTCATATGTTTTTGGTTCCTACTGACAAGCTACAATACTGTTGCTAACTTAGTCATAATAAGTGACAGATAAAAAAGCTCAGCAAAATAAATAGATATTAATATCAGGTAAATTAATAAATTAATAAAACATCATAAGCTTTCTCACACATTTTCTTGTACAAAAGAATGCATTTTAAAATTAATCACCAACTTCCTTTAGATAATCTGCTGAATGTAGAAAAAAATGGTAGGTTCCTTAATGTAGCACACACATGGTCCTCAATGAATGCTGCCATTATTAAGCAGTATGAAGCAGGCCAAAATCAAATACTTCAAATATTTAAAAGGTTAGTACAGATCACAGTGCAAACATCTATGCTCAGTAGCAGAAGCAACAGTTGAACAAGAACTAAATGAATCTGGGAAGCTTCAGAAGGATGATTGAGTCACTATTTCAATGCAGGGGTGATGGCAAAATTGAATACAACTCTCTATATGCTGTTGTTGTTCTTTCCCCAGTCCGCTAATGATTGGCAGTTGATTTCATGGTGTCTAGTTGCCAGCCCAACACCCAACCTTCAACAAAGGCACATCCATTCAACACATGTTTTTCGAATGCCCACTCAACCACAGGGAGGACATGCAGACTCCACAGAGAAGGCACTCCCAACCCAAGCCTAGAATTGAACAGGAGAACCTCTTGCTGTGAGGCAACAATGCTACCGCTGCACCACTGGGGAATGCAGCTCTCTATGTACTATTTCTAGATAATTGAACAAGGATCGGGGCAATAAGGAGAGAGTCACTGTACAATAGAAGTACACGAGAATGGTCAAATGACATATATATATATATATATATATATATATATATATATATATATTTTTTTTTATATACAATTCAACAGATGGTGATAAAATATCTATCTAATACGTCCGTTTCCACTGTTAGTGATTGACAGCTGGCCCTGCATTCCTTTCCTTAGTGTATCTATCTCACACACTCTGAACAGACAGTAGGTTATCAATGACATATCCACTCATGACATTTGAACCACTCATCCAGTGCAGTCTCTGTGAAACATTACCTCTTTATATGTAGACTAAAAAGTGTGTCTTCTTCCCCATGCCCCACACTGTCTTTTCTTTGGATTCCCTTAGAAACATGCTTGTTGCTTTAGGCAACCATATTGTACCCTGTTTCTTTTAAGACTAAAAAGAATATAACCCCTAATTATCACTCCTTTTGTGAACAAAGCATTGTCTGCACAGACAAATAGGGTACGATGCCTTACTTCTATAGCATGTGTTATGTTTATCACATTTTGCTTGTTTCTCTGGTGTAGTTTATGATCTGTTCTGCAGCTGCTATGTATATGCCCCATCTTTGTAGTTATATATTTTGCTACAATTTCATGCTGAGTATGCATAGCTACTTTCCATTTATACCACAGCATTTAATAAAATGTTCACTTCAAGGGCATTCAACTGTTTTGAGTTTGTTTTCTTTGAGGACATTATCATTCTCAGTAATTTCTTTTCTAATCCTATTCGCCTACTAAGAAAAATTCAGATGTTAATGATCAGAGCACAGTAAGCTAAATAAGAAGTCACGTTGGTTTTCTATGCCTTGATGCCAAGTCTTACTATTTATTACATCTCTGAACTATTTTTCAACATTTCTGCAAGTGGATACACATACATCATACACTACATGCATAACTGTCTTCTTTTTTTGTCTTTCAGTCAGATTTGTGAGGCACAATACATCTTTTTTTGCAGTGCACTATCATGTCACATTCCTAAAATTATTTAAATGACTGCTTTATAGAGTGATCTTGGCCAGTGTTCCTTTGAACAAATTCTTGTTGCAACCAGCTGGAGTTTGGAAGCAGCAAACACGTTTGTAAAAAATGAAGCACATTGTCTTTTGTTACCTAAATCCATCACTAAGCTCTGTGTCTATTGCAGTGCTGTCACATCCTCTCTATACACCTGAGGGTGAACCACATGTATTCCTAGCAATCAGCTAACCTTAAGGTTTTCTAATCTTGTGAGGATATTGTTTGTAACTATTCTACCTGCCTCTGTGATTTGCTCTCCTCCCTGGAACATTTGTTTTGCTGTCAAGTAGGAGTCTTTCAGTTTCTACTGTAAACACCAAATTATTTTTTTGTTGTTGTTTTAAATATATAGTCCCAACAGTTTCTGATCCCACAGTTTACATTTGGCATTACTGCAGAAACAGTAGACTTTAAATACAATATTCAGGCCTCCATTTTCCCCACCAAATGCTGTGCTGCTTTTTGTGGCCTACCATTCACTGGATTTTTGACTAGTAGATACAATTTCTGGTCACTTGCTAATTGCACTCTATGGTCTACAGATTAACCAGCAAAAGGAGCTAATTGCTTTAGCTGATAATCTTTCTCAGGTCTTAGCTGCTACTTCTTCCACAGCTGTATTTAGTAACATTGCCAGTTGCGAGACTGCAACTGGTCATTCGTAGACCTCTGTGGTTAAACTAATTAGTCTGCTCTTGTCAGGAGTCTGATGGAAAGCACTAGACCATTCCATTTCAATGGTACAGACACTCAACAGGCAGCTGCTGGTTGTAAACCATGTCATTTTGCTATGTAGTTATGCGAAAGTATGAAGTATGACATGTAGTTATATGACAGTATTGTGTGATATGTAGTTATATGACACTATATAGTGTGATATTTAGTTATAATACAGTATGAAGTGTGATATGTAGTTATATGACAGTATATATAGTGTAATATTTAGTTATATGACAGTATGAAGTGTGATATGTAGTTATATGACAGTATATACAGTGCGATATTTAGTTATATGACAGCATGAAGTATGATATGCAGTTATATGACAGTATTAAGTGTGATAGGGGCTACTGACTACACATATTCCAAAGTACAATAGGAACTGAGAAAAATACAGACTCCAACAAAGTACACAAAGCCAGGTGAGGCAGTAATCACATGTTATTTAACTGCACATTTAGACAACACACCTATAATATCAATCTTTTGCACATTTAAATACCTAAATGTACAAAATGCTTCAATGAAGGAAAAAATACAAATTTACCTGTATTCTTCTTCAGTGAAATGCACTTTATGAAGACTTTCTTCAAGAAGAGTAGCAACCATCTCTGATCTTAACTGCCAAGGTATTATAGAGGCCAACAAATTTGTCTGCATTAGCAAGCTACGTGCAGTGATTAGTATTGTCACCTCACAGCAAAGTGTTCTCTGGTTTGATTCTCAGCTGGGGTGCCTTCTGTTTGGAGTCTGCATGTCCTCACTGCAGCTGTGTGGGTTTCCGCTGGGTGCTCTGGTTTACTCCCACATTCCAAAGACATGCAGTAGGTGGATTGGACACTCTAAATTGGCCATAGGTGCAAGTGTGTGTGTGAGTAAGTGGTACAGATGAGCTACCACAGCAGGGCTAACCACATGAGGGTGTAAACCATGGCTCAAGATGGTTGTCACTGTTGAAGTGACACCCTGACCCCATCAGTAAAATGGGAAAAAGAGACTGAGGATGGATACATGGATGGATGGATGGATGGATTCCATAAAATTTAACTACTCTTTCTAAACTTCTAAACTCATAATCTTTGCCCAGACTTTATTCTGCTACCACCCCATAACTTAACTGTTTTATAGGTTCATAGGTATTTACTTGGCTAATGACCACAAGGGCCCTTTTAAGCCTAACCATGCATCCCAAATCTGTGGCGAGTTCTAATACCCTTGATAGGTGTAAGCATCGGCCTGGGAGATGAACAATTTACAGGTTACTTGTCTACATCTGAGACGTAGGTGCCAAGCCAGGGATAAATGTCTGGTTTCCCATCCAATTGTCCAAATTACACTTAAATTGGATTAGGGAGGAACTCTGCTTCACATGGATGGGGAGCCTGTTTCATAGACAGGGTAGTCTCTGGGATACATACCTATCTCTCCAGCAGGTCCTATTTATATCACAGGCAAGGTTTAAGTCTTTAGAACAGGTAATTCTGGTACTCTTTGTTATGTGGATACGCAGGAGGTCCATCAGAGTGAGGTCTGACAATGCCCAGTATGCCAGGCATAGATCTTCCTTCAAAAGCTTGTAGGTGACATAATACAGGAAAAGGGCCTTGATGCAGTCTGCATAAGACATATTACTTATGCCCTGTATTCTTTTAGTGAAGAACCTCTGTGGATGTTCCACTTGTTGGATATGCCTGTTTAGGTACATTCCAAATGGAGCATTGTACTCAATGATAGTTCTGATAATTGCCTAATACAGTGGAACAATGACTTCCTTGGTGTTAGATGCCATACCTTTGCTTATAAGTTGTGCAACATAGAATGATTTCCTCACCACTGCAGACATGTGATGATCAAAGGCTAGATTACTATCTATGTGTGTCCCTAAGTCCCTGACTACTGGGTCAACTATAAAAGGTGTGTTGTCAATATGATAGTTACCAGGGATATATGACTTCCCAAAGGATACTGTTATGCATTTCTTGGCACTTAGCTTTAGTCCATGGCTCTGACACCAGTTGTTTATTTGTGTCAGCCCCTCCTGGAGAACATTTGTGTCAGTGTGAGATTCAATGACAGCTCCTAATTTGCAATCATCTGCAGATTTAGTCAGCCAGAGAAACTGATATTGGCCTTGACTTCTGAGAAGTAAATGCCAAAAAGGACCGGTCCAAGGACTGATCCCTGAGAGACTCCATTTGTGACTGGCCTCTTTGTAGAGGTGGACTCCCCAATTCTAACCTCCTCAATCCTGTCTGTGAGCCAGTTGGCTATCCACTGGGTGACATACGGGTTGGTACCTAACCTCTTGAGTTTGTCAGCAATGTCCAAGTGGGGTATTGTGTCAAATGCCTTGGCCAGGTCAAGGTGGACAGTGTGAACAATTTTGCCACATCCATTGCTTTGGTGACCTTCTCAAAGAAGTCCATCAGTTTGAGTAGGCATAATCTGCCCTTGGCTTTACATATAAGACTAGTGAGACTTATGGGTCTGTAGTTTCCATAGTCTGTAGATGGCACACCTTTGTGCAGAGAAATGAATGTTGCCATTTTTTATTCATGAGACATGAAGCCTGTTTGGAGGCTACAGTTAAATAGTAATTCCAGAGGCACTGATAGGTCATGTCTCATGCTATTTAGAAGCCAGCCTACGATATTGTCTGGGCCCATTGTTGTGTCCTTGGTCTTGGAGATAGCATTAAGGAGCTGTTCCCTAGTGATAGTAGGGGGAGTTATATTTGATGATATTTCCTGAGGGAAGGTTGAGGGGGCGAGAGGAGTAAAGTTGGAGCTCAGTACATCCTTGTCTTTTTTCCCGACTACAGGTTTGATGTGTCCCATAACATCTACAGGAACCCGCCTTTTCTGTGCATACTTTTATGACTTTGTTCTGAGTTATCAGGTTTGGCACAGTGCTAATCCACAATACAAACAAATGTGTCAGATACCAGTGCCACATTGGTGCTTTGTAGACTCACTACTCCTGTAGCTACAGAACTCATTCTATAAGTAATTGTTACTTTTTTAAGAGAAATGTGTAGATTTTCCAGAATGCCTAAAACAAAAGGTGAATACACCCTTCTTTTCTTCATCAAGTCCTTGGCTGGAGGGGTTTTTTTTGGTCAGTATTACAATACATAACTGCTGTAAGGGTGCTTTTTGCTCCGCTATGTATATTTTTATTGTACTGTTTAAGGACAAAATGAGCTTAATGGGAATACCAGCTAGGAAGTATATAGAATGTACTGGTGTATGGTGTAAAATGCAGCCTCTTGTTGAATAAATTAATATGTGTAATGTATGAGGTGGCAAAGTGGTATAGCTGTTATTTATAATGCTTGGTTCTCCAGTCAGTTACTAGCTGGAGTGCCCAAAGTCTGCGTACCTTTCTTGAGTTCTCATGATAGGCAAACTGGGATCCCTCTAAATTGCTCATAGTAGAGAGTGTGTGCGTGTGTGTGTGTGTGTGTGTGTGTGTGTGTGTGTGTGTGTGTGTGTGTGCGCATATATGTGTGTGTGTGTGTGTGTGTGTGTGTGTGTGTGTGTGTGTGTGTATGTGTGTGCGCATGCCCACGCGTGCGCGTGTATGTATGTATATGTGTGTGTGTGTGTGTGTGTGTGTGTGTGTGTGTGTGTGTGTGTGTGTGTGTGATGTGTGTGTGTGTGTGTGTGTGTGTGTGTGTGTGTGTGTGTGTGTGTGTGTGTGTGTGTGTGTGTGTGTGTGTGTGTGTGTGTGTGTGTGTGTGTGCACGCATGTCTGTACTATCCAATGGACTTGTCTCCTTTCTAGGGTTAGTTCTTTGCCTTGTGCCATGATCACTAGAGAGATAAGTTCAATCTCCCCAACCAACCCTCATTGGGATAAAGCAAGTATTAGAAAAAGAATGACTAAATGAAGGAATGCAATAATTGATGCCGTTCAACCGTCATCATACTGAACAAAAACTAGGAAGCCTTTCCCCTGGAATGTTGAGCTGCACAATACACAACTAAGTGATTAATTAATAAATGTAGGAAAATGAGGTTGCCCTAATTATGATAAATGAAAGCAATTTCAGAGAGCATTCTCTGCATGCTGCATCAGTGTGCTAGTGTTGCACCAACTATATAGTTAACTACAGTCATATGAAAGAAAACAGTGTTGTGTTGTGGATAAGAGTGACATCTCTGAGAAATAAATGTCTATGGCATAACAGCATCTCATCACTATAGGATATCCTGGCAAGTATGCATACATTCGGTCAGCCATGACCATACTGTTACATGCTCATGCTCACTTACTCTATTCACAAATTTAATCATGCTTCTGGTGTTTGCTCGGCACCTTTGTGAGTGCTCCAGGTATCCGTTAGTCCTACAGTTGTTATCAATATGTTTCTTCTTTGCAGAAACTAATGCCTCTACATAAGCAGATACATTAAAGCCCATATCGTCACACCAGCAGGCATCAAAGCAGAAGCAACATATGTATAAGCAGTATCACTGCTTGTAAAAATTAATGTGTGGAATTTATCACATACTGCTTTCCTGTTACAAAGGTACAAGCTACAGAAAGGGATTTAAGATTTGTATGAAAGCACCGCATTTATTTAATTATCTTTTTTTGACTAGGTTAGTCCCACTAGGCTAGTGGTCTCTTTTCAGGGGAGATCAAGGTAGTATTTACATTACTAGAGTAAATTTGGCCAGGATGTCGTGGAACTTTCACTCTTCTGTTTGATAGGTGCCAAAGGATCTTTTGGTTTCACCTGAGCTACCACTAACTCAAGCAGATGTGACCATGGTTTAATATCTCCTCTGAAGACTTAAGTGTACAGCACTCCCCTTATGTTGCATGAAAGTGTAAGTAATCAATCTTCTTTTTGTGGGAATAGAACCCACAGCCTTCTGCACCAAAAGCACAAAGGCAAATGTTCTACCTGTTGTGCCACTGACACTGCTATCAAATGTTTACATATTTATAAATAACATATAAATATGTCATTAATGTAACTTAATATTTATTGTTTTATGATTCATATCAATCTGTTTTTGGAAAAAAATAAGGGTTTTCTGTTAACATGTTCAGCATATTCAGATTTAATTCATACGGACTATCTGATAGTTATTTTGTTTAGTTTATTATATGAAAAAGAGATAAAAATCTTATAAGCAAAAATGTTTTCTTGATCTGATACATATACATATATATATATATATATATATATATATATATATATATATATATATATATATATATATATATATATACCAAAAATGTGAGGAGATTTAAATGGGTCTATATCATTTTATGAAAGGTTCATTCATGCAAACCTTTGTTCATCGAACCATATACAGTGAACGTTCACTTCCGCGAACATTCAGTTCAATAAATTATTTTCCCATTGAAAGTAACGAGTTGCCCAGCATCAGAAATATGCCCACTGTCGTATGATCTCAGAGTTGGTATATATAGTAGGGGTGCACCCCCCACCTGGGTGGGTTTAAAATACTGTGCTTTGTGTGAGGTCTTAGTGCTAGGCAACTCGTTACTTTCCCTGGGAAAGTAATTAATTGAACTTAATGTTCGCGGACGTGAATGTTTACTGTATATGGTTAGATGAATGAAGTTCTGTGGAAATAACAGTCAATAAAATGATATAGACCCACTTAAAATTAGTTTAAAAAGATTGATAACCTTATTGTAGTGCATGGAGCACTGTGATTGTGCTCAGATATAGCAAAAAAAAAAAAAAAGACAAACCAGTTAGGCTCTTCTGTAGTGCGAAACCCAGTATTAACAATTGTTAACCACCCTTGCTTAAGCTGCTAAGACTGGCTATCACACCAGCCATTAAAATCTGCCAAACAAATGAAAGAGGTAGAACAAAAAGCAGCTCTCTTTCTGCCTTCTGTCTGTGCCAGTAATCTGCCCCTGACTTTCTTTCCCTACTGTAAGATGTGTTATGCTGTCTTTTTGACAGTGCTTGCTAAGTGCTTTATAGCTTTGAAAGTTGGCAAAGCACTTTGCGCTTTTTGTCTGTAACTGTTAAGTACATAGAGCAGACAAAGCTCCATGCGTAACAAAGGATTTTGATCAAGCCTTGATCATAACCCTCTGTTATATGTTCACAGCATGGATGACAAGATTGACCTCGAGTGAATTTCTTGGTATCTGTCAAATACATAATACTGCATTTATGACTGGAGACCCAATCATAATTCTGCATATTAAACAAACAGACAAAGCAGTAGCTATTATAGTGCTTAATAAAACATATCAAACTAACATTTTTTAGTTAGTTTAAACCACACTGAAGCATGAGAAGAAAATTAAAACCTTATGGATAAAATTAGAAATGAGTACATGATGTTACAGGATGATTCATTTACAAATAAGACAGAAATCTAAACATTTACAGAGCAAAATAAAAAATGCTATATAAACTGTACTCTATGAAATATATAGAATTCAGAAAAATATATATTCTTCCTTTTTTTCATCAGATGGGGTTAGTACATGCTCTGTTACAGAGGCTGCTTGCATTTTTATTGACCGCATCATCACAAAACTGTTTTATTTTCAAAACTTATTGGTTTTTACAGTATGACAATTTTAGCAAATTAACAATATTAATGCATGGAACTTTGATCTCCTTATGGCTCTAAATACTAATCATTACACACTGGCAGTGGACACAGAGAAGGTACAGCCTACTTTCACTGCTTGCTATTTAGTCTGAAAATAGTAATTGTTTTATTGAGACTTGTGCATTCTTATGGGAACCTGTTTCTTTTTTAATCATCTTTATGAAAGCATTACACTTTAAGTTGCAAAATGAGTTCCCATTAATACAAAAGAAAAATCCATTATTAATGTTGTGCAGTATCGACTGAAGCACAGGACAGTAAAAATGCAATCATTGTTGCTTTCCACAGAAAATTATTATCAATGCGATTTCAAAGTGTGGATCAACAGCAACTCACTTTTTCAGAAATTTCTTCTTGTTTCAAGTTGGTGCAACCATGGAGTTAGCATATGTAAGTTTGGGGTACAGGGAGCTTGACCCTCACATTGGGCATTACACCCCTCCATAAAACACATTTTACTTTTTCACCTTTCTCTATTTCAGTTAATAAACTGCTGTGTTTCTGATGCTCAGGGTTTTGCTACTCATTGTTTTATACTGGAAGCTTACATAAATTGCTCAGTTCCTGGTTTCTTTAACCTCAATACTCCTCTGAAAATTTTTATGTATGTATTGTTCCCAGAAATTCAATTTATTGCACGAAATGTGTTTATTTCCTTTTCCAAGGATCCCACCTCCAGTTCTCCTATCTCCTATCTCCTTTACAATATTGAGTATGTTCATTATAAAGTACAGTTGTGAACATTTACCATAAATGTAGATGTTCGAGTGTATTCACTGTTGCAGTCATCACATTTGGGTTATCTGCCTGCAGGTAGCCCTCAGCCGACCTGAATACCAGAGTCTTGGATTCCTACATCAAATGCTGTCTCGTCTTCTATGACGTCAGGTCATCAGGGGTATAAAACATGCAGCCGATGCCATTACATCAGTTTTTCTTGCCCCAGATGTCAGGTGTCCCCACAAAGGGAAGCAATTATATGTTATGGTACACCTTCACCAAAAAGCAAATACAGCAGAAAGGTTAAATACACCAAACAAGTAGGAATGGTAGAGCCAAGAGAAGTCAGGGGGCTGGAGGGAGGGTAACCAGGACTGCAACAGTGAATACACTCGAACATCTACATTTATGGTAAGTGTACACAACTGTACTATGTTCTTCATGTTTCACTGTTGCAGTCATCACATTTAGGATGATTCACAAAGCTAAAGAAGGGAGGAGGAAGTTAGAGAGCATTAGGGCCAGCTATTAAGCCCTGCAAGACTGCAGTGGCAAAACCAGCTCTGGATTTAGAAAAAAATAGGCAAGTGGTAATGCTTGGTGAAGGTATGTACGGAGCTCCAGGTAGCAGCTTCTAGGATGTCCCTAGTAGGGACTCCTCTGAGAAAGGCTGTAGAGGTAGATGCAGCCCTGGTGGAATGTGATCTTATCCCCTGTGGGGTAGGTTTTCCATGGTGCTTGTAGCAGAAATTAAGAAAATGGCCTATTCCCTTAGAAATTGTTTGTTTTGAAATGGCCTTCCCCTCTGCCCCTGCAGCAAAGCCAACTAGCAGCTGTTCAGATTTTCTGAGAGGCTTAGTCCTGTCCAAATAAAATCGAAGTTGTCAGTGTACATCCAAAGAGTGCAGTATTTGTTCTCCTTTGTTTTGTGGATTAGGAAAAAAGTAGGCAAATGAATGGACTGATTTAGGGCCACACTAGACACCACCTTGGGCATAAAGGAAGGATTGGTCCTGAGGGAAACCCTGTCTGCATGGAAGATAATGAAGGGTTCCACTGCCATGAGGGCCTGTAATTCAGACACTCTTCTTGCTGAAGTGATGGCTAGAAGGAAGGCTGTTTTCCAAGAAAGGAATTTCAACTCTGCAGTTGCAGCTGTCTCAAATGGAGGGAGAGTGAGCTTTTCCAATACAAATTTAAGGTCCCAGGCTGGAGTAAGGGCTCTCCTGGGGGGTCTTAAATTTTTGGCCCCTCTAAAGAATTGCTTTAGAAGGGGGTGAGAGAAGAGGGGTGGCTCAGTATTATAATGTGCTGAAATGGCAGAGGCATGAATTTTAATTGATGAGAAGGATAGGCCCTTGTGGAGCATTTCTGTTAAGTATTGAAGAATATGAGGTAACCTGGGCACCATTGTGCCCATCCCCTGAGCCTGGTTCCAGGAACAGTATCTTTTCCACTTTTCAGCATAGGATTTTCAAGTACTAGGCCTCCTTGCCTCTAGAATGACATCTAGCAATTGCTTACTGAGGGATGCTATTGGAGAGCTCAAAGAATTAGCCAGGCTGAAAGGTTCAGGGTTTGAAGCTGAGGGTGCAGAATCTGGCCCCCTGCTGGGAGAGCATGGAAGGGGTCAGAGGCAGGTGCCATGGTTCCAGCAGTGTCATACTGCGCAAGAGGGGGTACCAGTGCTGGCATGGCCAGTCTGGTGCAATCAGTATTGTCCTTGGCTTGTCCTGTTTGATCTTTTTCAGAACCTTCGAGAGGAGAGGCAGAGGGGAAAAGGCATAAACCGAGAGGCTTTCCCAGGTAAAGGACAGAGCATCCACTTTGCAAGCTTGACTGTGGGAAGTCCTTGTGCAGAATTTGTCCAATTGGTAGTTCTGAGGGGAGGCAAACAGGTCTATCTCTGGAGTCCCCTCGTCTGCCAATGAGTTTCGCTTTCCTGGCAGGAATTGAGCTTGTAGGTGCACAAGGCTGTGTACCACATAGCCATGGCTAGTCTGCAGACAGGGAATGAGTGGGTTCATCCCTGCTTGCTTATGTACCACATAACTGTGGTGTTGTCTGTCTTTACCAATAACTGTCCTGGAAGAATGTGGTCTTTGAAGGCTGTCAGGGAATTCTGTATAGCGAACATTTCTTTTTGGTTGATATGCAGTTGCATCTCTCTCGGGTTCCATTTGCCCTGAATGCACTGTCCTGCCAAGTGAGCCCCCCCCCATGCATAGTCTGAAGCATCTGTTGTTAGGGTTTGGACGGCAGGGGGTAGAGTGAAAGGGAGCCCCTTGTTGTGGTAGCAGGCCTCTGCCCACCAACGGAACTCTGTCTTTATACAAGGAATGGTAGGAATCATTGACTCCAGGTCCTGAGAATGTTGACACCATAGGCTTTTTAGATACCATCGTAGTTTCCTCATATGCAGTCTTGCATATGGAATTAGTAGAATGCAAGAGGTCATGAACCCCAGGGCTTGCAGAATTTTCCTTGCAGATAGCTGGGTCTTTGTGGCCAGTAGTTTGAAGTAGGTTGTCAAACTTGTTTCTCTGGAGTGAGGAAAGCCATCTGGGAAGTTGTGTTCAAGCTTGCTCCCAGGAATACAATCTGTTGACAGGGTACTAGGTGAGATTTCTTTTCGTTTATGGTGTAGCCCAGTGAGGTTAGAAGTTTCTTTATGAATGCCAGATGTTTTAATAGCAAGTCCTGGCTTTCTGCCTGAATCAGACAATCATCCAAGTATGGGTATATTTGAATATTTCTCTGCCTGCAAAATGCAATGGCTGGAGCTAGACACTTTGTGAATACCCTGGGCACAGTACATAAGCCAAAGGGAAGTGCAGAGAACTGATAGTGCATGGAGCCTGCCCTGAAGCATAGGTATTTCCTGCAAGATTCCCTTATTGGAATGTGCAGGTAAGCTTCCTTTAAGTCTAAGGTTGCCAACCTGGCATCTTTGCCTGGCATAGGAAGCAGCTGTTGAAGTGTTAGCATTTTGAATTTTAGGATTACCAGAAAAGTGTTTAGAATTGAGAGGTCCAGGATAGGACACCAGGAGCTGTCTTTTCTGGGTACGAGGAAAAGTCTTGAGTAAAAACCTTGTCCCCTATGTTCTGCTGGAACAGGTTGAATAGCACTGATACTTAGAAAAGAGAGAACCTGTTGTTGGGCTTCTGCCCACTGATTTGGAGGTAGGTCTGGCCAACCGTTTGGGGTTGGTAGGGTGTGGAAGTGGAATCTGTATCCTTGGGAAATTATATTCAAAACCCATTTGTACTGGGTAATGAGTTCCCAATTTTTTGCATGCAGGGCGTGTTTTTCTCTTAAGGGGGCAAGCAGTTGAGCAGGGCTAGAAAGGGTTAAGGTTAAGTCCTTGTGCTATTTGTCCATAGGGGAGTGACTTACTACTCCCTACTTTGTAAGTGGGAGCCCCCCACTGCTTAGGCCTGTGTGTAGCCTGAGACAGTAACCTAGGTGGTCTGGTGTTCCTGGGTTTGGACTGAGAAGGCCTGGAATAGACTGGAAAGGATCAATTCTTTGAAGGCCAATGCCTACTAAATCTGGGAGGCTGTACTTGTAGAAAATATTTAACAGTTTTCATAGATTTACCTTTTTCCTCCATCTTTTTGAGGACTTCTGCTTTGTTGCCAAACAGGTGGTCTTAGTTTAAGGGAGCATCCAGTAATTTAGCTTTAACATGATCTGCCAAGTTTTGCTCCTTAAGCCAAGCATGCCTTCTAAGTACAGACCCAGTGACAGCAGCCCTGCAAGATGCTTCTAAAGAGTCAAAACCACATTGCAAAGTGTGTTTACCAACTTGTTCTGCAGAATGCATTAAATCCTGTAATTCTTTGTGTTCAGCACAGTCAGGAATCAACATCATTTTCTGTTTAAGTAATCCCATAATATGCTGCTGGTACTTTAACATATGAAACTGGCAATTTAAAGCCCTACTGGCCAAAGTAGCAGAAGTGTATACCTTCTTATCCCATCTGTCCAAGGCTCTAGAATCTCTATCAGAAGGGGTAGGATTTTTGGCAGCAGTAGCCTTAATGCCTTTTGGTCTTTGGGAAATGGTCTCTGGATCTGCAGTAGGATTCTTGAAGAGGAACTTGTGAGAGTCAGGTACTCTGTAATACCTGTCAGTTTTTTTGGGAGCTGGAGGTAAAGTGTCTGGGGAAAGGCTAGATTCCAAAAAAGCATCATCTACAATGTCCAGAACAGGAGGGATAGTGAAGGGCCTGTGTTGAGAAAGGAGTAAGAATTCCCTAAGCCTCTTTTTGGAGTCAGAGTAATCCTGGCTTTCCCAGCAGAAATGCTCCCTAAGAGTGTGCAAGGTTTCACCAAAAGAAAAATCTTCTGGAAGGGAAGCAGAGGGAATGGAATCCTCTGCATCAGAATCCTCATAGGTAGATAAGGGCAAATCCTGGTAATCAGAAGAAACAGAAATATCAGATTCCTGATCAGAAGAATCAGAAGGAAAATCAGTTCTAGGTCTCTTAGAGGGAGAAGGCTGGCTTCCCCTAATTAAGGTAATAAGGTCTTCAGCCATTCTAAGCATTTGTTTTTTAGGCATATGGGCCTGAGCATGCGGTTTGGACATCGGTTTTCTAGTCGTGGTGCGTGTTTTAGGTCTGGATGAAGAAGATGGTGTCAGTTTAAAATGCAAGTCTGTAGGCCTAAATACACCCTCAGAAGCCAGTGCCTGCATAGTGGCTCCGGGCCCATCCAAGGTAGAGACATCCACAGGTTCCATAGTCGAAGATGCATCTCACTGCATACCAGACTCCGAATTGGTCTCAGTAGAGGCCTGCGAAAGCAACTCACTGAGTACCGGCGGACTGGCGACTAGCTAAGCGGAAGCATCATCGGCAGTTTTGGACTTATGCAGTCTGTCTCTGTCTTTATCCTTACGTTTTTTCAGAAGACCGGTAGTCGGATGGCTTAACAAAGCCATTTTGGAGTATGGATACCAAGTACTATAATAATTTGCTGCAAAGATAGCCCAACGACGAATAGTTTGGGGGTTGAACAAGGCACAAAACCGACAGCGAGGGATGTCGTGGTCTAGGCCTAAACAACAAATGCAGTACGAATGAAAATCTTTATGAGTTATTTGCTTTCCACAGGTAAGACAATTGTTAACTTTTACTGACATCGGTTAGAGCAAGAGAAAGGATCCCCAATGGGGTACTTAGCTTTTTTGAAGACTTCGGTTCTGAAACTTGAAAACTAAAATTTCAGGAGTCGGCCGACCGGCACTTGCGAACTGCTTCTGCTTCGGGCACCGCACGGCAAGAAAGACTGGTGTAATGGCATCGGCTGCATGTTTTATACCCCTGATGAACTGATGTCATGGAAGAAGAGACAGCATCTGATGCAGGAATCCAAGACTCTGGTATTCAGGCCGGCTGAGGGCTACCTGCAGGCAGATAACCCAAATGTGATGACTGCAACAGTGAAACACAAAGAACATCTGGTTTAGATTCTGACTCTCATTTTCTAGTAATTGCATTTTTGAGTACCAGTATTATTAAACTTAATAATCCTTAATATATATTTTTAAAGTCAATATGCTGTATTTCATGGTAAATGATATCCTCAAAAGGTAGACACTGAGATATGTGTTCCAACAGCACAAAATCTTGCATGGATTTATCTAGCATATAAACAGCAACAACCAATGGCAATCCAAATTAGATAGACATTTTATTAATGGCAGTCTTTTATTTCGGTAATATCTGTGTGACGTTTTGGAGATATTGAGTAATGGCTATGTATCATTAAGGATAGACTGGCATATTGAATGAAACAGTATTCTTTTTTATTATATATGAACACAATGGCATTTTAGATATTTAGTTATATAGAAGTAATGCAGCAGTTAGCAGTCTACTGCATTAAGATAGCTGTCAAGCTTGAAATGTAAAAGATAATAATCCATAGATACAAATACTTATGGCAGCAAGAAATACTGACTATAATAATAACGATATTTTGACAGACTGAATTAGATGAAACTGAGGATTGCATTATGACAGTATTAGTCACAAGTCACTGAGGAGCCGCGTCACCAAGCATAAATGTCTGTAAAACCACAACAATGAAAAATCAACTGGCAACTGATTTGTGCAGGGTGACAAGCCTGTAGCATCCCCCAACCCCTCACAACAGGGAGACAAGATTTATTTTTGTGTGCAATGAGGTTTTCTTTTTTTTTCTTTTGTCATCAATCTTGTTTATATTAGGATTCCTTCATAGGGGTTATTTTTGAATTCTGCATTGTATTTATTTCTGAGGGCATAGATGGAGCTGTATAAGAATTTACATGTGAACAGAACTTGACAGTAAAGGGGTTTGCATAAGCAGTGGGCTCATCAAGGTGGAAAGGGCTTTTGAATTTAGTTAAATCATCAACTCAGTTTTAATAAGTTAGCTTTTGCATTGCCTTTGAATATTGACATATTGGAGGATGCTTCTGGCTTCATTCTTAAGGTGAATATGAGTGACTTGTGGTCCAATTTGGGCAGGGAGTAGGTTACAACAGGTGGGGAGCAGAGCTGTCCCATACTGGTAATGACGAAGTACAGGATTTTATCTCTTCATTGGGGTGTGGACTAACTGTTCCAGGGAGTTTGTATTTATGAAGTTCAGAAATATCTGGGCAAACTCATTTGAGGATGTGTAAACTTCCAGCTGATGGTAGAATAGCCAAAGTCCGCTAACAGAATGGTGTTTGGCTTAATATACAGGGACTCCATACTGTTTAGGTAGGAGGTATGGCTCATGAGGGACATGAAGGTGGGTCCTATCATTAGCTATGCTGTGGTAAAGTATTTTGTTTGCAGTGAACTGGACATGGAGGAGTTCCAAGTCATTATTTTGTCTAATGAGTCTGGACGTGAATTTTTTTTAAGAGTATAGAATTACCTCCTCTTTTAGTGCCTATTGCTTATCTGGTGGGCCTGCATGAGTGCCAGCCATTGTAGCCCTCCACTGATGGAGTGCCTTCACTGGTCTTGAGCAAGGTCTCAGTGACAATGCATATATATACATTTTCTAGGGTAAGAAGTGCTTGCAGGATGCAGAGATTTTCTGTTAAGTTTCCCAGCATTAAGCAGCAATACTTTAACATGTTCTTTATTCTTCTTAGTTAAGTTGGACTTTGGGGTGGACAAGGTTTTAGCCAATATACAGAAACCTGGAATGTAGAGATATAGGCCATCCCTGACTAAGCAGTTAGGATTGTCTACTATCTCTTCCCAGGCTAAGCTATATATATATATATATATATATATATATATATATATATATATATATATATATAAATAAACATAAATATCTTGGTCTCCAAGAGAATGATACCAAAATCTAAGCATGTTTTTGAACTCACTTATCTTTTGTTTAAATTGCAGCATCATTGTTGGTGATGGTAGAATACTGCGCAAGGCTAGGTAATACCTGCCTTAGACACATACTACAAAAACAACATCAAGTCTGTCTTCATATAGTTCAGGGAAGTGCATCTCAAGTCACTGACACCCATGTGTATATACTACATGTAGTTGCTGTGCAAGAACTTGAGTTCTTGTGTGATGTGGCAAAACTGGGCA
This sequence comes from Protopterus annectens, assembly GCF_019279795.1. Taxonomy (NCBI): domain Eukaryota; kingdom Metazoa; phylum Chordata; order Ceratodontiformes; family Protopteridae; genus Protopterus; species Protopterus annectens. Next base: position 671,729,735 of record NC_056732.1, read on the forward strand.
CTGATAGGCAACTAACAGTGACCTTCTGTTTACATAGCCTGCTGAGTGGTCAGTCTCACTATGGAGTCACCTATGATGAAGATATTGGTATATTTTGTAGGTTTATATTGTGGATTTTTGGACTGAGACTGTGTGACTTCACGATGAGTGCTGTCTGTGATGCATGTTTATGAAGTTGCTGAGGATACTTGCTCTTTGAGTTACATTTAAAAGGCATGATTGCACGAAGGTGAAAAGAGAAATCATACAAAAGGATGGAATCTCTGCTAGCACATGTGTAGGACCCACATGGCAGTGATTTCCTACAGCAAATGGTCATCATTGCACTTCTTGCACCTGCAGCTCAGGAACCAGTTACTCCTGAGAATTTGATCTTGGAGCTGTAGATGTACTGAAACTAGTACTTATGGAATATGGCTGTGTGTAGGCTTTGTTATATGAACATCAGATTAGAATATTAATAGATACACATATAAGAAGATGTAAGTTTTAAAATTAAGGAAAGCATTACATTATTTTGATACACCAAATAATGATGATACTTCAAAGAATGGTTCACATGGAGTTGCTAAAAATAAAAGTAAAACAGGTTTCAATAAAAAACTGCTGAGTCGGTTAAGTAGTCAGCAGCTAAACAGTTTGAAAGCATTTTTAGAAACAAAGGACATGTGCTTCTAATTAGCAAAAGGTTTTCCAGCATGTAGGTACTATGCCAGACTTTATGCACATTGAGTATTACATGTAAATTATAATTTAAATGGCATCTTATTGGAGGTTTGAGATTGCACAGGGAGAGGTCTACCACTCTTGAAATTCAAGTGTGATCCTGCATGAAACCCAGTTAAGTACAAGATCTGCCATTAAATATCACAAAACTTTTTTTCCAGGGGGCAAGTGCCAATACCCCTAAATAAGGCGGCTGCACCCGCATACCCCCTACTTATATAAACTACATCCAAAATTACTCTAGGTTGGAGAAAGGGGAATTCTCCTAGATTCATCAATGTTGTACTTAGTGTAGCACACATATATATTTCACCCTGATCACACTTAACTCCTCTCAGTTTCAGGAGTCACGCTACTACTTCTGGAAACTACAATGGAAATACATTTTAAATATGGCATCTGACAATAAACAGATTAAAAGTTGGAGCACTTTTAAATGGAGGTGTTTCTGTTACAGTACTTGTGTATTTACTGCCATTGTAAGCACTTTTGTTCACTGGACAATAAAGGAATTTATTATAGCAATTGTTAAGAAATTGCAAGTCTAAAGATGCTGTATGGCAGACTAAGTGAAATGTATACATGTCCTCCCATATGGGCTACATGTGGCTGTTTTTGAATGTTCTTATCACAGAGAAAACAGAAATTAAAAAAAATAATAATTTACTGGAGGTCTTGCATAGACAAATTAATACAACCATATGTAATGTATTGTTCAGTTTTGAAATTATGGAGACATGCACGCATATTTGGTGGCAGTTATGTGAGAACAATATTAAAATTCGAAATAAAATGTCAGATTGCTTTGGGTGCTACAAAAGGGTATGGCCATAATAATGTATGTTCGATAAAACTGTTTAAAAGAGGTAAAGATATTAAAAAACTAAATAGCTGCTGTTCACTAATGTTTTTATTGATTTTTTAATTATGCTGAGCTATTTATGTATTCTGATGTGCTGCGGTACCTTAAACCATATATGCCTGAGAAAGACTTGTTGATAGGCGCAGTTTATTCGTTTTTGCAGTCACACTGCTTTTACTACTGACATCTGAGTAGATAATTAGATTATTTTGATACATAATGCAAGTAAGTTGCTCCACATTTAAAACAGCTTTTGATGTGTTTGTTCATGCCTTTTCTTGGGGCTTTTGTCCACCTCCTGCACTAAAAGAAATCATGTATTTACTGTCTTCCACTCATGCAACTGCTGAGCTTACCCCTGTTTTTTTTTATTGCATGACATTATATGAGTATTGTTGCCAGTGAATACTGCAAGGAATGGCCTAGTTATTTAATTGGTTTCCCACCAGTATCACTTGTCTTCCATGAACCCAGTAAAGGCTTGTGACTTCAAAGCAGGGTGGACCTGCATAAAGCAACTGAATTAGTGTGGCTAAGTGGCTTAGGGTGGTGGTATTATATTATAGTGAGGTCATCTTCGAGCATGGTGACAGTTTTACACAAATTACTGTACAGACTATGTAGCCTTTCTCTTTAGGATATATGGCAGAGGAAGTCTGAGACAGTTCACCCCAGATAGATGAGGTGACTGACCACAAAACCCATCAACTCAAGATATAAAACCTGTTGGCCATGATTGTATGAAACTAGATAAGTGAGTACATGCAAGTGAGTTTTGTAGAATGATAACACATGAAACATATGTTACCCCACTGTACCCCTTACTTTATTATTCTCAGTTCAAGGCACTTCAAGTCTAAGAAACAGTTGTCATTTAATATGTTGTTCTTTGTCTAAGACAAGGAGCTCTATGGACAGATTTTCTAGACGAAGGATAGTTTTGGAGAATCAGATCCAGATGCACTATTAGATGTGACACTTGATTCTGTAACTTATACTGCGTCAATTGTTGTATTAACCAATGTATTCTTATAATTCATAATTACAATATTGTTCTGTTCCTTTGCTAAAATGGAGGCAAACTACATAGAATATATTTTTATTGTAATATACTTAACACTTTTTTCTAGATTTTTAATACATGAGTAAAAGGTTTGTATTATGCATTGTAAAGAACTAATTTTATTTCTTTGCTTCTTTCCCAAAATAATAGAGAACTGTTTAGTTGCTTGTGAAGCGTTGAAGAATCTACTTTCTGTCTCACTCCTGTAAGCACTACTGTTGTGGTTGTTGCAAATTCAGCAGGAATTTATACTAGTATTATTTCTTGCACCATAGTGAGAGGCTTTTGAAATGCTGCATTCAGTTGCCAATGATAAATACTTGTACATGTCACAAATCCTGATGGTGGAGTTTAACAGGATTCACTGACCACAGGATTTATAAGAGTACTAGGAAGCTTGTTGTGAAATATTGACAGCTGGGTCAGTGTGCTACTGGCATATCACAGTTGACATATTATGTACAAATGTCAGCAAAACAGTAAATATTTATTATGCTACAAGCATACAGTCATATGATGTGTATACTAAGGGCTTTCAGCATTAAAAAACATCATACCTCTCAACTTGTAAATCTGGACAAAGTCATAAATAACTGGGGGAGCAAAGGCCCCAAAATGGGGACGGACAGATTTTAATTATTGCTCTTGTAAACTTAGAAAGTTGCTAGAATAACAGGCTTTGCATTAGTATGCATTTTCTTAAGGATATAAAGTCTGAAAAGCAAATGTCTGTCATTATTTAGTGACTTCAGTCCTCCATATGTTGCCTAAAACCCACAAATTTTATGAGGAACAGTCCAAAATGTGAGGCAAAAATCTGGGTAGTTAAGAGATATGGGAGACATAAGAGACTAGGTACTACAGGACTTAGTGGAATCCTAACAAAGGAATACATATCCTGATGCTGTCAATACACCTGAGCACAGTATATAACCCAAAGTATAGTTTTGCACCTTGTTGATCATAGGCCAGCAAATAAATATGAGTTGTTATGTATAAAAACAGTATGAACTGACACTAAATAGCAATACTCATAAATGAAGGATGCAAATCCTGCTTGGCCTATACTTGAGGGCAATATTTGGCACAATGTGGTTGATAAAAATCAATTGTTTATTCATATTACAAATGAGTATGTCTGAGTACTTCTGCAAAAGATTGTCTAAACCTCTTTGTAGTGCCTTTTGGATATGTATGAGGTAACAGAGTGAGCATCAGGTCATGTTTAGCTGTTATATGTTACTTATGCTAGCATGGAAGCATACCTCTAAAGCTGTTAGAGCAAGACATCTGTACAAAGCCATAAATAATGGGGCAACAAAGGTCCAAAAATAGGGGGACTTTTTAAATATTGCTCTTACAAATTTAGAAAGTTGATAGAATAACAGGTTTTGCATTGGCGTGATTTTGTTTTTGAAGGGTATGATGCCTGATACTCAAAAGTCTGTCATTATTTTGTTGACTTCAACCCTTAATGATTTGCCAGAAAACCATACATTTATGACCAACTGACAAAAATAAGAGGCAAAAAGCTGGAAAGCTACAACAAACGCTTTTGTTTGCTGTAAGGTAGACTTCACCAGATCTATTTATTATGTACCTAAATATCAAAATGTTATGTTTGACACTCATTGAATAATTTTTAAACTGATTTATCAATACATATGCTTCTCTGCACTTTAATTAGCATACAATAAGATCTTCTTAAATTAAATGGAAGAGTTGGTTAGTTGTGTAGTTTTAATATATGTTTTAAGGCGTAGTCAAATGTTATAGATAGTCATGAAGTACTGCATTTTGTTCATTATTAATATTATTCCAGTATTTTATGTCTAGATACTATATAATCCTGTCTACTGTAGGGTGGAACTTTTTTTGATCAAATAAAAGACTACAACCTACATTATTCTGGGTTTTAAAAGTAATATTTTAGATATTCACCTGGAAACACATCAAAGATTATTTACTATAATATGGTAGTCAATAGTCAATTTATTCAAATAGTCTAGTTGTTTAATTACAAAAAATATTCTTTAGTTAGAAATGTATTAATTATTGTAATATTTTCATATATATTCTGTTAAATAGACTATATTCTAGTTTTAGTGTATATGCTTCTGTTATGGATAGTATATCTTAATTATAATGGTAATATAGGGGCTTGGTATGGCTGGATGTTGGAATTTTTATTTTTTGTATATATGTAAAATATTGTTAGATGTATTTTGGAAAGTATTAATTTTAAGGATTTGCTTATTTTATCTATATATTTCAATGCTTATGGAAATGTTAGTAATTGGGATTCTCTCTTCTAAGGGGTATTGGTGGTTAGGCACTGGGGTTTGGATGAGGGAATGCTCTTTATTTCATACCTGGGCTAATTCGATTGCTTTATGTAAAAAACAAAATAGGTTCACCTTACTAGTTAGATATGCATATTCTCCGGATATATTCTATGTATGTTTCTTTTTTTTTTTTTAATGTTTGAAATCGTATTTAACAATCCCAGAGGTCTTATGAATGTATTCAAATTTTACTTCTCTTTGAAATATAATAATACAGTATTAAGGTAATGAGATGTCATGGTATATAGATTCATGGAATGTTAGAGGCATACGCAACATAGAAAAAAAAAACTTTTGATGCATCTTCTGTTTAAAGCACAAGTGAATGTCTGTTTTTTGCAGGAAACACATTTGTTCATGGAGGATTGGTTGAAAGATTTAAAAAAAAGTTGGATAAGAAACATTATTGCTGCAGGGAACAGTAATAATTCCAAGGGTGTTGCTATATTAATCAAAAAAGATTTTCAAGGACCTATAAATGAAGTCAAGTCAGACATAAATGGCAGATGGTGCTATTTTACTTCTAATCTTCCATATTCTAACAGACCAGTTTTGTTTCTAAACATTTATGGACCATGTTCTGATCAACAATTCTTTATAATGGAATTACACAAGATTCTTAATTCATTTCAAAATTACTATCTTATTGTGGGGGGGGGTTTGGAATGTAATTTTAGATCTTTTAATAGATCGCACAAGTAAGTCTTTGGTGTATAATAATCAAGCCTCACTGGCTCTAGGTGAATTAATAAATTATTTTAATCTTATAGATACAATAGCTTTTAGTAAAATTTCGTCTAAAGAGAAAATATATACTTATTATTCAAAATGTTACAAATCCTGGTCAAGGTTGGATTTATTTCTGATATCTGAAGCTTTCACATATTTTAATCTTATAGATACAATAGCTTTTAGTAAAATTTCGTCTAAAGAGAAAATATATACTTATTATTCAAAATGTTACAAATCCTGGTCAAGGTTGGATTTATTTCTGATATCTGAAGCTTTCACATATCTTGATATAAAATTTTCCATAGACCCTAGATTTTTTTCTGACCATTCTAAAATTTCTTTATGTATTACATTTACTTCAGAGAGAAAGTTAAAATATACATATAATTCCTGGTCATTGAATAATAATTTATTAAATAACAGTGAAATAATTAAAGATACTAAGGAGATGTTGGTGGATTTTAACTCTAATCTCCATCTTATAGACTTACCATTAGACATTCAATGGGCGGCTTTAAAAGTCAAGTTGAGAGGTTATTTGATTAGTAAAGCTTCTTTTTTCAAAAAATCTAATAAGTCAAAAGAACTCAATTTAAAATCAAAACTATTGATGTTGGAAAGACAACAGAGATTAAATTCGGATTCATTTTTAGAAAAACTATTAATAGATACTCAAAAAGAACTTTTGGATTTGCATCAGCAAAATTATTCTTTACATGAACAGAGACTTATAGCTACCTATTCAGAATGGGCCCAAATTCCCTCTAAACTCTAGCAAGAATTATTAAAAGTAAGCAAGAATCCTTGAGAATTCCTATGCTACAATATCAAAATAATATTTATAATTCTGATACAGAAATAGTGCAGCTGTTTCATTCTATCTACTCTGAAGTGTACTGTAGTAATGAATATGGACAATCTAAAATACATATGGTTAAGTTTTTGGACTCTATTGCATTTCCTTCTTTAAATGAAGAGCAAACAGCAATATTATAATCCCCCTTGAAAATCCAGGAAATTCACCAGGTTATTTCTAACCTCAAAGCGGATAAATCTCCTGGCCCAGATGGATATACTACAAATTTCTTTAAAACTTTTAAATTAATAATTTCTCCTATTCTTTTAAAAATTTTTAATTCCTTAATTATCAGTGGTATTACTGATCTGCACTGGAACACTTCAAAAACAATATTGATTTCAAAGAATAAGCAAAACAAAGCTGACCCACATAACTATAGACCTATATCGTTAATTAACGTAGATATAAAGATTTTTGCAGGGATACTTGCCAATAGACTTAAAAAAGTTATGTCTTCCATAATTTCATTGGATCAAACTGGCTTTATGAGTCAGAGACATGTTTGGGATAACACGTTAACTCTAGATGCACTTCTTCAATTGATAAAGAAGGAACGTAATCCAATATATGCTTTGACGTTGGATGCTTCTAAAGCATTTGATAGGGTTAACTGGGATTTTTTATTTATTACCTTATCCTACTTCAACATTCCTAAAATTTACATAGATATGATTAGGAAATTGTATGCAAATTCGTTCACTTTTATTTATGTAAATAAAAAGATGTCCATGCCAATTAAAATTACAAATGGTACAAGACAAGGGTGTCCTCTTTCTCCCTTTTTATTTAATATTTTTATTGAACCATTATTTTTATATCTAGCTCAAAATACATACCACTCTATACCAAGAATTTTAAAAAACAATATAGTGTTTTCAGCCTTTGCAGATGATGTTAATATATATTTTCAATGTCCTAATACAGATCTCTCTAAAATCATAAACACAATTGAGGTCTTTTCTAATTATTCCAATTACCAGGTCAATCATGATAAATCAAGTATTTTTTCACTCAATCCGGTATATCATAGATCTGGTTTATTTCCATATACGTCTTTTGGTATTTCTTATAAACTTAAATATTTGGGTATACAATTTGATCATAACCATAATTCGAGATTACAGAATAATTTTTTAAAGATTTGGTCTAAAATTATTCAAGATTTGAATAGATGGAAACTATTAAATTTATCCCTGCTTTCTAAAGCTGCTGTGATTAAGATGAATGTGTTACCTAGACTTTTGTTTCATTTCTATGCTTCAGATCTCAATATTCCAAACAGTATATATTCTAGGATAGATAATTAGCTAAATTTCTGTGGTTTCCCAAATCAGTCAGAATCTCCTATGCAAAACACTCTTACCCTAAATCTAGAGGAGGCTTAAACTTACCTAATTTACATCTTTATTACAAGATTATATGTGCCAATAGACTTTTAAGGATTTCTAATTTAACTTTAGAAACTTATAAGAGTTCCCCAACTTGGTTGAAATTATGGCATCAATATGTTCTTACTAAAGGAATTAATCCTAAATCTCTTCCATTTCTTTCTGCAGTGACTTGTAATAAATATAGGATTTCATCTACTTTAAAATATAAAATTATGATTTTTCAAAGTTTAATAAAGTCCATTAATCTACAGGATGTTTTATTTTATCTACAACCTTTACATTTAAATCCAAATTTTGAAATTGATAATCTATTGATAGATCTTTCTAATTTTCCATTGATTAAAGATATATTAGTGTGGGATATTATTAAATATAAAGACATGTCTTTGGTTGATATAAGGAAATTATACAAAGCAAACTGGAGATATACAACTATGTTGCATCAATTGAGGGAAATAACTTACATGAAATTATCAAATACTCATAACAAATCTCAGGAAATTACAATATTAATGGAGACTTTGAAAACAATGTCTAGTTCAGGTAAAATGTTATCTAAATCGTATGATCTGATGAATGGTTGGGAACATGACTCGGTCTGTCTCTTCTCAAAATATTGGGACAAGCAAATAACATTATTAACTATGGAAGATAAATTGTCTGCTATAAAGAATACTTTGGAGTTATCTCCTTTTAAAAAACTTTTATATACTCAATTGATGATCTTTAATAATTCCTATTATACACCCCCGAGACTGAATAAATTTAATCCTAAAAACTCTTCTCTATGTAATTGCTGCTCTTCTTCTAAGGCTGATATTATTCATATATTTTGGTTTTGTAATCAGACACACAAGTTATGGTGTTCTCTAAAAGTACGTTTGGAAAAGATGAGATATCAAAAATCAACCCTTTCTTGGGAGGTGGCATTACTTCATGTATCTAACGTAAGAATTCCGAAAATAAAATTTCATGTTCTCATTTTTATTTGCTCACTTATTAAACTTTATATTACAATAAACTGGATAGACCGCTCCAAACTCTCATGGAATGGCTTTAGAGTAATGGCAATAAACTATATTGCAGCACATGAATTTATAATTAAAGGGACTAAGAAAAAAATGTATTTTAAGAAACTCTGGGAAGACCTCTTGGATCTATTATCAGATGAATAATTTCATTTGTAAATGCAGTTAGTAGGAAAATTTTGGTGAGCCTTCATCCAGTATGTTGCATGTCCCCCCCCCCCTTTTTTTTTTTTTTTTTTTTTTTTTAAATATCTTTTATACTACATCTTTTTTTTGATTTTGTACATAGTTGATAGTAGTGGTAGTAGTGTGTGTATTTTTTTTTATTCATGTTATAGATATTTGCAGTTCTAATCTAGGTTTTTTGTTTCTTCTCTTCATGTATAAAGATTGTTTTAATATGTAATCTGTACATCATTGTTCATTAAATCTTTGTATTGTTTTATAATTGTTTTTTTTTTAAAACTTAATAAAAAGTTTATTGAGAAAAAAAAAGAGGCAAAAAGCTGGAAATTCTGTGAAAATCTGTACAGTTGAGAAGTATGCATGGAAAATAACTGGATAAAATATGTGACTATATAAAGTTTAGAAATGGAGTGCTCTGATGACCCTCAGAGTGCTGAAGTTATTTAATTATAACATACCAAGCTGGATAGCTAGTATAAATACTTTTTATTTACTCATGGGGGTGGAAATTGAGGGGTGTGCTTAATTCCACAGAATGCACTACAATGAGTATATAAAACGCGTAATATCCATTCAGAGGTGTGGCTACAGGTTTGGCCTGTCTGTACCTATGTTTGGAGTCGATAGGGAGCGTGGAAACTGAAGTAACAAATAATAATTTGGTTTATACCCTTTATAAACAAATATTTAATTATAATAATGCACTGTACTACAAACTGTGCACTGGATCAGAGCTATTACTTGATCATGGCAAAAGTGTATTACATAGGCATGATACATTTGTAGCCTTTCAGTATGTAATAAGGCTTGTTTCAAAACCGCCTCCATTGATAGAGAGCATAGTGTGGGGCTACAGCACTATTAATTTACTATTATTTATAAAAGGAAACTAAAACCCATTGAACATATGCCCAGACATAATGTCAGTAGTGAACATGAGAACAGCAAAGAAACTATGAGGGCAGAAGACTATATTAAATGTATAACAATTAATGTAGTTTTGAGGAAATTAACTGTCGAAGAAACTCAGTCTGAAACTAATAAAGTACCTGGTTTGGACAAAGCAAAAGGTTTCTGTCATACACCCCAATGGCACAAATCACAAAATAAATAATTTACATTTAAATAGACCAACAGAGATTTTAAATGACGGTCGATTAATGTTAAGAAGGTCAAAAATAATAATGCCTACTTCATTGCAAATCAACCCCTTGCAACTTATACATGAAACACATCAAAACTGTAAGGATAAAGGTAAAGCAAAGTGAGAAAATGTTTCCTGATAATGGCAAATACACTGAATCCACACTTCACTGCTCCTAACCTACCTAATAAATGTACTAAGCAAATGTTCAGTTTTAACAGAGATATCAAAAAAAGCTATCAGAAGCTTAGACAAAAAAATGTGGATATTTATAGTCCTTTGCCCAGTGTAGAATATCTCTTGTGTTCACTGATAGCTACAGAAGGTATTAAGTGGCCGAACCAGGGGCATCTACATCTGATACACAAGTCGGTCCTATAATAGTTAACACCTTCTGATTACTTGTCATATTAGATGTACTCAGAAATTATACTGGCTGCATTCCTAACTGCTATCAATTTTCAGATTTGTATTCTTGTTTTGGGGGGGGATGTTTGAGTTAAACAAAGAAAGAGGAAACATCTTTGGCTTGGGCTAATCGGCTTATAGAAGAACTCATGCATACTTCGGGAAAGGCTCTGAGGATAGCTAATGGAAATATATTGGAAACAAATGTATCTAAGAGAGAATATAGACAAACATCAATCTTCTTTGGAAATTTTATTGTGCATAATTTTCAAAACTAAAATGTCATTTTTTGAGCAAGTTTAAAATTGTGAGGATAGCATTCAAAAAGTCCTTACACTATAAAAATATAAGTCAATGAATGAAAGTTTATGCTGATACTAGAAGGCAATTTACTCAACACTCCTACAACAGTTGAAATCTTCAAAGGGTATGCTTTTATTTTCCATTGAATCCTACAAGGTAGTTATGTTATAATCTCCTAAAATAACACATGAAAAGAATGAGAAGTTAGAATCTTGCTCATTTTGCAAAAACAAATATGTGTGTGTGTGTATATGGGGTCTACCTGAGAACACTGATAGATCGAAACGCCTATGATGAGAGCACTGACACCGGAAGACCGACAATGGAAATAACCGACAGTTTGAAATCCCAATGCTGAAAACACTGGCATGCAAAATGAGCACGACTGTGTAAGTATGCAATAGAGATGGGCTTTAGGGTTAGGGTGCGGGTAAGTGTGCGATAGTGACGGACTGTAGGGTTAGGGTGCAGGTAAGTAAGTGTGCGATAGTGACGGACTTTAGGGTTAGGGTGCGGGTAAGGTAAGTGTGCAATAGTGACAAACTTTAGGGTTAGGGTGCGGGTAAGGTAAGTGTGCGATAGTGACAGACCTTAGGGTTAGGGTTTGGGTTAAGGTTAGTGCATAGATAGTTGTGTATGTAAGGTTTATGTTGTGTTGTGTGTGTGTTGTGAGTCGGTGTTATGATGTTCGGTTATGCAGATTGTCGGTATTGCGTGGTTTTGGTGTTTTGGTGTTGGCGTTGTGGCTGTCAGGTTTGTGGTGTGTTGGTGTAGTGTAGGGGATCCGTATACATATATATATATATATATATATATATATATACATATATATATATATATATATATATATATATATATATATATATATATATATATATATATATATATATATATATAAATATATATGTATATATATATATATTACATGTGTTTAGATTATTAGATTTCAAAGTATGCAACGTTACAGACTGCAAGTGAAAGATGATTAAAATAAAGCATGCCCATTAAATATTACATGTGTTAGTGACATGTTTTAGAAAGTAGATCAACCATAGAATTTATATGTTTTCATAGGTTCATAGATTCATAGGTAGGTACTAGGCTATCTGCCTGAGGGTATTTATAAGCCTAGCCAGAGTGTGTCAGCATTTGCCGCCCCATTGATTAATTAACTGAGACTCTGTCAAGAAGAGCCAATGAAGTGATCCCAGGGGTGTATTTTCTGTTAACCATCCACTCATCAAGGTTTCCCTTGAAGAGTGTTAGTGAGGGGCTCTGCCTAATGTAGTTAGGAATTTTTTTCCAAAGCACGAGGAGTCTCTGTGACAGGAATCTATCCCTCCAGCATGTTCTATTTATTGTTGTGGTGAGGTTTAGCTCACTACAGTGAGTGGCTCGCAGTGACTTGGATTTCTTTAGGTGGAGCATGTCCATCAATTCTGAGTTGGACATGGCTTTGTAAGTCAGGCAGAGATCACCTCTGAGTAAGCGATATGTGACTGAGTTTAGACTGAGCTGGAGTTTTTCCAGTCGGGCTGCATAGGACATATGTTTGAGGCCAGTAATCCTCTTGGTGAGGTACTTTTGTGGTCTTTCCAGCTGTTGGAAGTGTCTTGTGAGGTACATCCCAAATGGGGCATTGTACTCTATGATGGGTCTAATGAGTGAGGAGTAGAGAGGCACTATAACCTCTTTATTTCTAGATGCAAACCCTTTAGTAATTAGATGGGCTACATAGAAAGATTTCCTAACTACTTTGGCAATATGATTGTCAAAGGAGAGATTACTATCTACCTGTGTTGTTAGATCTCTTATTACCTCTTCTGTGTTAAGGGGGCTGACACCTATGTGGTAATTCATGGATGTTTTGTTTTTCCCAAATTGGATGACTATGCATTTTTTGGCATTTAGCTTGAGACCATGAATTTGACACCAGGTGTCCATCCCAGTAAGGCCCTTTTGGAGAATGTCCGTGTCAGCCGGAGAGTCATTTATGGCTCCCAGTTTGCAGTCATCAGCGAACTTGGTTAGCCATAGTCCTCCTGTGTTTTCCTGTACTTCTGAGAAGTATATGCCGAACAGTAGGGGTCCCAGGATGGAGCCTTGTGGGACACCACTTGTGACTGGTTTCGAGTCGGACCTGGAGCCCACTATTCTTACTGTGTGAGTTCTGTCTGTAAGCCAGTTGGCAACCCATCTCATGATGTAGGGGTTTATGTTCAGGCTGGTGAGTTTTTCTATAATTCCCGAGTGGGGAATGGTGTCAAAAGCCTTGATGAGTTCAAGGTAGGCTGTGTGAACTACCTTCCCCTCATCTATGGCCTTGGTGATTGTCTCGAGAGAAGTCAACCAGGTTTAGTAGGCATGATCTACCCTTAACAGAGCCAAATTGGGTAGAGTCAAGTGTTTGGAGGTTCCCATTGTCTTTGTTAATGAGTTCCATGATGATGTGCTCCATAGCCTTGCAGACCAGGCTAGTCAGGCTTATGGGTCGATAGTTACCAGGGTCAGCTGTGGCCTCTCCTTTGTGGAGCAGAATAACCATTGCTGTGTGCCATTCTATGGGCACGTAGCCTGTGGAGAGGCTGAGGCTGAACAATGTGTTTAGGTGGGGGGTTAGTTTGTTCTGTAGTTCATGCAAGACACAGCCTGGGACACCATCTGGCACCACTGATGCTGTGCTTTTGGCTTTTGAAAGGGCTGTTTTCACCTGTGCATCTGTGATTTCTGGGACACTACACTTTTCCAGTATTGTTGTGGGCCCTTTTGGGGTGAGACAGGGGTGAAGTTTGCACTGAATCTATCTGCCAGGATGTTGGCAATATCAGTGGGTTCAGTATATTTTGTGCTATTTTGCACTAGCTCAGAGCATATCTGCGAGTTGCCACTTAGATTCTTGACATAGCTAAAGAAGGCTTTGTGGTTATCTTTCAAATCCTTGGCTATTTTTCTTGCGAAGTTAGCCTTGGAGGATTTTATGAGGGACCTTAGTTTCTTACTGATATTGATCAGGGATGTCTTTCCTTCTTGGGATTTGCTTTTTTTCTGAACTAGTTTCCTCCTTCTATTGTATAGCCTGTTTATGGCAGGGGTCCACCAGACTTGTTTCCTTCTCTTATGGGAGTGAGTCTTGGTTTTGCTAGGGATGGCATGATCCATGCATCCTTGTAGGTGCTCATAGAGTGCATTTGTAAAGGTTCCTGCATCTTGGACACTGTTATCCTTTAGTGTGGGGGCTGTGGAACTTACCACCTCTGTCTTAAGTAAGGTGAAGTTTGCTAAAGAAAAGTTTTTCACTGTGGTTTCCTTGGTTGGGGGTGGTGGTGTGGTGTGGATATCCAGAGTGATTAGTTTATGGTCTGATCTAACCAGTGACAGGTTGACCTCCTGTGTGGAACACCTGTCGCCCATGTTGGTAATGACCAGGTCCTATATGTTCTCACCTCTGGTAGGGGAGTTTACCAGCTGATCCAGGGCATTTGAGTTGATAAATTCCAGGAAGTGCTGCACCTGGGAGTTTGTACTTGAGTAGATTTCCCAGTTAACGGTAGGGTAATTGAAATCTTCCAATATCAGGGTGTTCAATAGGACCTTCATGTTTTCCAGTGTTTCCAGAAAGGCAGAGTGGTGGTCCTGGGTCATGGAGGGTGATCTGTAGCAGGCCACAATTTGCATTGCAGATTTGCCTGATGTTAGCTGCACATGGATGATCTCAGAGATATCATGCTGTGCCACTAACCTAGAGGTGTAGGTATCCTTGATGAATATGGATACACCCCCTCCTTTTGTGTTTTGATCCATGTTCTGTGGCCGAAATGTGTGGTATGAGTTGTAGCCCGGTAGATCTGGGGTGCTCTGTGGAGCCTTGAACCAGGTTTCAGTTATTGCACAGATGTCGGTATTCTCCATACTGAGGAGTGCTTTGAGCACATGCATTCTGAGATTTAAACTCCTGGCGTTGAGTAGCATAACCCTCATTTTTTTATTTGTGCTGTTTACGGAGGTGGGTTTGACTTTTGAGCCTTGCCTGAAAAAGGCACTATGGGGGCAGCATGAGCCTTGGCCAGTTTCGTGTTGAAACAGATAATTTTTTTCTTTATACTGCGGTATCATTCTTGGTGAGGGCAAGATGCTACTCAGGGTCAGGGTCAGACCCACCTAGGCTACATGATCAAAGAGTTCTTCCATGTCTCTTTTCATGTAGCCCAGGGAGGTACGTCTCAGGTCATTCACACCAACATGAACAATGACAGAATCATATTTGTACTTGTTCTAGAGTAACCTGCTTGTGTTATGTGGCAGATTCTGGCTCCTGACAGGCAGCTAACAGTAAACTTCTTCTTGTCCAGCCTAGTGAGTGGGACGTCAGTGTGATTGATTATATAGCTGCCTGTTACTAGTGTGTTAGGTATGTTATTTTGCCTTAAGGGCTGTGATTGTGTGGCACATTGATTTTGTGTTTTATGTGTTGTCTGGTTTGTGATGGGAGGTGCAGGTTTTTTAGGTGTCTGCTTTGGAGGTCTGTGATGCTTTTTCATGTTTTTATTTAGAGCCTCCGGATATGATTTTGTGTATTTATGTGTATTTTTTGCTAGTGCTGGTTTAGTATGTCTGTGTGAGGCTGGAGGTGTTGTGCAAGTGTTAACCTTCTCCTCATGACTGCCTGTTCCAGTCTTGGGTGGAGAGAGCTTTCAAAAAGAAGAGATAATGTTCTATGATATGTATAGTTTTATCTTTAGATAAGCATGTGAAATCATGTAGATTATTTAAATGCCATTCTATACTTAAAAAAGTGGTTATCAAAATGTTACTGAACATTATTCTACAATAATACTGATAGTACTACAGGTATACACAGTTATGTGATAACAAGTGTAATATGACTAGCACATACTGCACACCATTAAATCTAGATAGCAGGCACTAGGCTCCCTTTATGGGATCAATGGATTCCTTATAGATACTGCAAGAAAAACTCTAGTCACCACCTTCTTATTGTCGAATCTGTTACATGCCACTCCTATCTTAACAAATGTGAACAATACTCAAAGAAAGAAACTCGCCTCCTGCTGCAATAAAATACTAAATGTGCCACTGATCTCCCTCATAGCACCCACCATTGTCATAGCTTAAAGCAATTAAACTGGCTTGAACTACACAGCTGTCTAACATATTCATAACTGACTACAGCACACAAATTCATTCATCATCCAGAAAAATGCCGTGCAATAAAAAATGTATTACTACCCTACTGTCCACCAAGGGACCTCTGACGGCGGCCTTAGTTTAACTGGTGCCCTAGGCAAAAAGGCTTCACAGCGCCCCCTACCACATCATCTGATGTCCCCATCCTGGTCTACCTACTCCAAATAAATACTGGAAAAGTGCCCCTGCTAAAGTGGCGCCCTAGGCGGCCGCCTAGTTGGCCTATGCCTAAGGCTGGCTCTAGTCTTATTACTTACAAATCAATCAAATAATGTCACAGGAGGCTCTCTCTACTCCCTATATGATGCTAAACTCTGGAATAGTATCCCCATACAAATAAGACTCTCTGACAATCTCATTAGTTTTAAACTATTGCTTAAACAGCATCTTAACGAATCCTGGGCCTGCGCATGCTCATCACAAGGTTACGACTTGTGTTCACCACATGTATTTACTCTCCTTAAACAGAATACATTCAACTTCTCACTGCAATGACAAAACAATTTTAAAGTATAACTACTGCCTGTACAATACACTAAGTTGCATGTGGGTTTTCTCTTTAGTAACTTTCACCTGTATAAAATCTTAGAATGTATAAATGTAACTATTGTTTTTGTACAAACGTAAACAGAATTGTAACTACTCTGTGCTTAACTGGAACTTACTATAATGCAATGTAAGCAAATGGAGCTTTTCTCCCCAGGCCTCCGCAGAAAATGTGTATTACCCAGTCAGACTTTCCTGGTAAACAAAGACAAATAAATAAAAATAACATAAATAGATAAGTGTGGGAAACATTTTGTTTATTTTAAAGTATGTGGTAAAAGTTATATATTTTCATGTTTGTGAAAGCCCAGTGTAGAATATGAATGGTCAAAACATGTGTTCAAGGAGATTGAGTATGTGAAAACCTGTATGCATTGAGATGAACTTTGTACTACGAACTCTGAGTAAACTGTGAATAGCGGAAAAGTACTGAAAAACAAGAGCCTGTTTGAAAGCAGGAAATGTGCCTTATATGGAAGTATATCCAATTTTGTTTCTCTGCCTAGAGATGTAGTAATGTGAATTGCTTTAAGCCTATGGGTAAACCACTGATTGGTTAACTGTCTTTTGTACTATTTTAATTGGTCTAGTTTATATTTTTGTACTGTCAGCAATATCACCAGCATATAAGCTTATGCATTCATTTGTTCCAGGAGTCTCCCTGGTACTTTCCATGAGGCTCCCACACGTGTGTAATAAATACCACTGACAGAGAAGAAGAAGTGTCTTGTCTTCATTTAAGGTAAAACTGTTAAATGCAACAATTGGTGTTGTTTACTCGGATCTGAATTGATAACGCCTGCGGTAGTTGGGGATTGAATGAAGTACTGCTAGTAAAAGGGCCCATGACAGAATTTTCTGTTCTGGCAGTGTTTCTTTAATTTCCTGTACTTGCCTGCTTTAAAAGTTTGGTATTGATAATCTTATAGAAATGTAATAATTCATCTCATTCAGTTGTTTTGAGGTAAGTGGCATGCAATTTTTTATCTTTGCTATTGATTGTGCAGTATGAGAATGGGTTAAAACGAAACACTGTCGACATAAGAGTGAAAAGAGATACGAGAGTGGGGAAAAATGACGTTTACAAAATGTCACAGCTACATCTGTAAAATACAGAATAGCTTATTGTGTGAAAATGGGAGTGTGTGGGAACCATAAAAGAGCCATAAAGAGGTACACGAGCTGGTTATATGTATTTTTGTGTGTCCCGGGACAGTTGTATGTTTATAAGTCAGTGGGTCGCCCTCACTGAGGACGATGGTAAACTCACCTTTCCAGAGAATGATAGTTTTAATAAAAGTATTTTGCTTAATCTCCAAGGGAAATTAAAGAGAAAAGGGAGAAGAATACCAGGGTTGTGCTGGACAGCATTTAATGATTGGATGACAGAGGTGAAAGAAAGAGAAAAGGATTAGGTTATTAGTAGTTTAAAAGATAATCAGCAGAAATTAAAAGAGCAACTGAGGGAATTACAACAAACTGCTAGTAATTTAGATATAGTAAACGGTAAATGCTTGAAGGACCCACCCTTTAAGTGGCTTTATCTTGTGAAGGAATTAGCTAAATTACAGATAACTGAATCGTCGGAATACGATAATGCTTTGCTCCCCCCACCACCAACTGCACCACTGATTGCACCCCCACAGTATCAGCCCCCCTCGCTCAACAAGGAGCGGAAGCACAGCATCCAGATTCCACCACTAAAGATTCCACCCCTAGAGAAAGAGAACAAGCTGCGGACAGTCACTCTAGTGAATCTGATCCAGACACAAGTGATAGAAAAAAGGGACCAAAAACTCTTAGTAAGACTCACAAAGAAGCAAAAGCTGTAATGTATTTTAAAGCTAAACCCTATTATAAAGGTAAAGGGAAGCAACATTTGCACCGACAAAGGCATTTTGGCCAGTTCCCCGCTATAATTGACAGTGGGGATGGATATTTTGGACCAGATAAATTTAATCCAGATTCAGGATCGGAGTCGTCAGCCGACGATAGACTGTTACCTTTAAGGGAGGTACCTAACCCAGCCCATGCTAGAAGTGCACAGGAACCACCGACCATTGTAGTACCTAGGGCATGATCGGCAGTTGATTTTCAAGCCATTACTAAATCGTTACTGCCTATTTGTACTAATCCAGCTAAGTTCCAGCGTGTGCTGGCGGGACATATTTGTTTACAAAATCCTACGATAGAAGTAGTTGGGGCAGTTCTTCAGTACACCATACTGGCTGATCTGATGAAACGGATTTGGGACCATGCCAATGTCCCTACTCCAATTCCAAAACACGATGCACATGGAGATAATGGGTTCGAAGTGGTCAGACAGCGTATAGTAGATGCCATCACAGTAATAGTTCCACCCACACCTAACTGGTCCAAAATCAAGTCAGTTCTTCAAAAAGAAGACGAACCGGTGGACGAGTATTTAAATCATCTCACTGAAGCCTTTGAGGCTTATTCTGGTTACCCTGAACCCACCGAAGGGCCGGCACAGAACAGATTGTCGGCTGCTTTTGTAGATGGGTTACGCCCACAAGTACGGGATAAGCTAAAGGAAGTATGTTTAAACTGGCCTAGTCTTGGATTGCATGACTTAGTTACATAAGTGCAATACCTCTCCGACCACTTAACACAGGAAAAAAGGACTTACAAGAGAACTTGGTTAAAGTGCAGATTCAGATGTGCACTACCTTCAGGCAGCATGGACGGGGAAGAGGGAGAGGTGGACACCAAGGGGCTGGAAACCAAAATAGACAAAACTGGCAGGAAAATCGATCAGCCACACCCTAAAGCTATAATAATCAGGCAGAGTGTTTCAATTGTGACCAAGTCGGCCATTGGAGAAATGAATGTCCATATCTGGCTGAGCAACCTGCCCCACCCACTGATACAAATTAGACTTCATCCAATCGGCAGTCATCACAATGAAGGTTCCCTGAACGAAGACAACAGCAGTTGTGCCCTTTCGTACCTGTGGATCAAGATGGACCACATGTTATGTTATTTGTCAAAAATAAACCGTTCCCCTTCTTGATTGTACTGGAGCATCCAAATCTATGTTAGCTGGTTAAGCAGCAATAAATGTCCCCCTCTCCAATAACATAACTAGAGGGGTAGGTGTCTCTGGCATTCCCATTGAAAATTCTGAAACCATCCCAGTCCCAGTAACTTTGGGACCTTTACAAGACAATCATGCATTTTAGTAGGACCGTCAGCACCTTTACATTTATTGGGAAGAGATTTGCTCTGTAAGATGGGAGCAACCATCTTCTGCTCTGCTGAAGGAGTATATTTACAAGTACCTTCAGATAAACAAGATAGTATTTTGGCTACTTTAGATGAAAACGTCACTCTGCAAACAATGTGTATGCAGTCTGACCTTGATAAGACTAAGCATTTAAATTCATTACCCTCTCATCTATGGACCACTCATGATAATGATGTTGGGTTTCTAATTTCAGTCACTCCTGTTAAAATAACCTTAAAACCCGGAGCAAAGTTACCTCGGGTACCACAGTACCCTTTGACGATAGAGGCCACATCTTGTATTCCCCACATCATTTCTGCCTTGGTACAACAAGGAATTATAGTACCTACAACAAGTTCATGTAATACTCCAATTCTACCGGTAAAGAAGCCTGGTAAACAAGTTTACAGATTAAGACTTGTGAGAAGTCAATAAAGCTGTCTTGCCTTGTTTTTACAATCGTACCAAACCCAGCTAGAATTTTAAGCTGTATTCCACCTACAGCATGTTGTTTTACAGTTATAGATATTTCATCAGCTTTCTTGTCTATCCCAGTACATGCAGATAGTCAGTATTTGTTTGCATTCACTTATAAAGGCCAACAGTATACTTGGACCTGACTACCCCAAGGGTATGTAGAATCTCCAACCCTATTCTCCAGAGAGATGCACAGACAACTGCAGGTATTGGTTTAGTATGTAGATGATATTCTTATTGCTTCACAAGACACCCAGTCTTGTATAGAGGACTCACTTCTAGTTTTAAGGTTTTTAGCCGAACGAGGTTTTAAGGTAAATAAATCTAAATTGCAGTTTGCTCAAGAAAAAGTACAATGCCTGGGACACATCATTTCTATGGGTTCACATCAAATACTTCCAAGTAGAATTACCTCCATTAAGACTGCCCCCCCCCGCCCTGTAACTCAGAGACAACTCAGGGGATTCCTCGGCCTAGCAGGTTATTGTAGACAGTGGGTGCCCAATTTTTCAAAATTTCAGTCCCTCTGTTACAGCTTCTAAAAAAGGAGGTCACAGACCCTCTGCCTTAGTCCTCTGAACATGAAAACGCCTTTCAGGCTATTAAAATGGCATTGATAAACCCACCTGCCCTGGGGCTCCCAGATTATTCTAAATCCTTTGTTTTCTTCTGTTGTGAAAGAAATAAAACTGCCCTGGGCCTGCTGGCACAAGCGTGCACAGGAGGCTATCGACCTATAGCATATTACAGTACTCAGACCCTGTTGCTTCTGGCTACCCACCTTGTTTACGAGCAGTGGCAGCTGCTGCTGTTTTGATTGACATGGCAGCACCATTGACATTAGGACATGACACTATACTAGCAGTACCTCATGCGGTACAAGCATTACTTTTAAAAACAAAAACTCAATATCTTTCTAATGCTCGCCTCACTAAATATGAGTTAAGTTTATTAAGTAATCCCGCTGTTCAAATTACACGTTGCCCACCACTAAACCCTGCTTCATTAATTCCAACTAGTGACAAGGGTGAACCACTTGACTGTGTGCTTGTAGTTAACACTGTTCTTTCTCCTAGACTAGATTTGCAAGATGTTCCTTTGCTTAATCCTGATTTAGTTCTTTTTGTAGATGGATCCTGTTTACAAAATAATTTTGGCGAACTTCAGGCTGCCTGGTCAGTCTGCTCGCCATCTGAGGTTTTACAAACTGGACAATTACCACCTGGCACCTCCGCACAAGCCGCGGAATTAGTGGCACTTTCGCATGCATGTAAAATGGCCAAAGACAGATCTGTTATTATTTATACTGATTCACGTTATGCCCATGGTGTTGTTCATGATTTTGGTACCCTATGGAAGGAAAGGGTGTTTTTGACATCCTCTGGGGCACCAATTAAAAATTACCTGTATATTGATCACCTCTTACAGGATTTATTATTACCTTCCAAAATTGCTGTTGTCAAGTGTGCAGCTCACCAGTCTAACGACTCCCTAGTAGCTAAGGGAAATAATTTGGCTGACAGCTGCCAAGCATGCTGCTCTTTCTCATAATTTTCAGGGAAAATTTCTGCTGCCTATTTTACAAATGGTTACTTTTGACACTACTGTTTTGAAAGCTTTACAAAGTGAAGCATTGGAATCATAAAGAAAAACATGGTTGGCCCACAGTTGTTTCCAACTCTCTGATTCAATTTGGCAGCATTCTGATGGCAGATTGATTTGCCCTATATCTATGTTAAATTCTCTTATAAAAGCATATAATTTGCCAGCTCATGTAGGAGTACAAGCATTAATCAAACAAATCCAGAAGGATTGGTTTTCCCCAGGACTTTCTGCTTCTGTGGAACATTTTTTGAGCACGTACTCCATTTGTTTACAGCATAACATTTCAAAGGGCACTCTGGATCTCACTCAGCCAGTGCCACTAATGGGACCATTTTGTGCTTTACAATGGGACTTTATTGAACTCCTACCTTGTGCAAGATTTAAATATGTTTTGACTATTGTTGATATTTTTTCGGGGTGGTTGGAAGCCTACCCCTGTGCTAAAAATGATGCTATTTCAGTTGCAAAAAAATTGTGTTATGAATTAACACCTCGTTTTGGTGTTCCTTGTCAAATATATTCTGAACATGGAACGCATTTTACTGCTAAGTTAGTTGAATCATTGTGTACAATGCAAGGCATTACTATGAAATTTCATTGTCCATATAGACCACAGGCATCAGGTATTACTGAACGCATGAATCAAACATTAAAAACAAGACTTGCTAAAATCACTTCAGAAACAGGCTTAACTTGGGTGCAAGCCTCACCACTAGCCTTACTTTCTATGTGGTTACAACCGCATCCTACTAAGAGTCTTTCTCCACATGAAATTCTCATGGGTCTCCCTTTGTGTATGCCCATGACACCACCACCACCTTTTTCTGAATATGATGCATTTGATAATGATATTTTTTTGTACTGCAAATCTCTTGTTTCTTTCCTACAGTTTCATCACCAACAAGTAGCAGCCGCTCAACATCTTCCTGATCCTTTTCTAGCATCTGCTCTGCAACCAGGGGATTGGGTCTACATTAAATCCTTCTCTAGAAAAACAGCGCTCCAGCCACAATGGAAAGAACCCTTCCTGGTTCTTCTAACAACGTCATCTGCTGTGCGACTGCAGGGATCTCCAACTTGGATCCACATTTCACACGTCAAAAAAGTTGTGCCATCTGAAGATCAACAGTCTTTACCTTTTTCAACTCCAGATTCTCCTCCCATTGCTACTTGTACTCACAGTAGAACTGTTCCAGTACCTGACAATGCCTAACATTTACCCTTTTGGAAAACTCCAAATTTCTGACATTACGCAGACTCAACCACCATTTCCACAAAAATATTGGACAATCATTTTGGTGGTCATTTTTGTTGTACTGTTATTTTTGCTGTGGTCATTTTTATTTCCTGCTCCATTGATGCATCACACCAAGTGAGCTATTTGGCACCCACCTTTCAACACCTATCAAGCCATCAAATATGTTTATGCTTCTACATTTAACATTTCTAACTGTTGGATCTGCACTTCCATTCCCTCCGTACATGGGGGATTTTCATTGGCAGCGGCTCCACTAAGTATCATTGATACATGGACTGGCTTACTCGACAAAACTACTAACATTACATCCAGTAAATCTATTGCATTACAACTTTCTCTCCATCACAATGGCAGTCTGTGTTTCCAATGAAATTACTCAAGTCAACATCATTGGACTCGAAAAATGGGACAAAGTATCTGCAACACGACAATTGAATACCAGTGCAATTATACAGAAGGAAAACGCGTAGCCTTGGGCTGTCGAGTTTCATTTGATGCCATTCAGCTGACATTGAGAAATGCCTCATTACTTGGTTCTCGCAATATCGCATTTCTTGCCATATTACATGGCATAACTACGGGCAGTGACCATTCTTCAAACATTACCACCCTGGTGCAGGATTGTTATTTTATATGTGGAAGAAAGGCCTATAAATGGCTACCAGAAAAACTGGTCTGGTAGCTGTTTCCTAGGTTATTTAGTCCCAGCCATCCGACATACATCTGCTTTACCTCAAGGAAAAATTCGAAAAGTTTGAGAGGTTAAAAATTCTGCCAATCCATTAGGCCAAATTGACGCATCATGGATTTATCATCATGACCTAGCTCATGCTGGCACCAAAGGACTATCTCATATGGACTTGGGTGATGACGTCATATAGTGGGCTGGTATAATTCCAGCATACGGAGTAGCAAATTCAATCTGGGAATTGAGAAAATTGTCTAAATTGCTTGAAGTATTAAGCAATGCCACATTTTCTGCTTTAGAACTAGTGACTGATGAACTGACTGCTATGAGAGCTGTAGTCCTTCAAAACCGTATGGCTCTCGATTTCACCCTAACGGCGAAAGGTGGAACTTGCGTTTTAATCCAGGAGGAGTGCTGTACGTTTATTCCTGACAATCAGCACAAAATTGAAAGTCATCTCAAACTCATTCAGAGAGTCTACGGACTCTCTAAGGCCAACGAGGCCGATAACTCAATGTGGGCATGGCTAACCAACCTGTTCTCAGGTTGGGGAGGTGGACTTTTGAAGTTAATTTTATTAATCGCAGTATTAGCTCTTATTGCTTTTCTTTTTGTGTTTTTAATCAAAGCATTGATTTTGAAATTAATGTCTTTTAAGACTACTAAAAAGGTGCCAAAGTTTTATATGCCTGCAGTTATGAATATGGATGATGAAGTAAAAATATGTGACAATGTTGAAGGAACTAGCCACATGGTTATGTTATTCTTATGGCAAATGTATGATAGACTAAATGGTGATGCTTACACAGCATCAAATGGGGGATTGTAGAATATGAATGGTCAAAGCATGTGTTCAAGGAGATTGAGTATGTGAAAACCTGTATGCATTGAGATGAACTTTGTACTATGAACTCTGAGTAAACTGTGAATAGTGGTAAAGTACTGAAAAACAAGAGCCTGTTTGAAAGCTGGAAATGTGCCTTATATGGAAGTATATCCAATTTTCTTTCTCTGCCTAGAGATGTAGTAATGTGAACTGCTTTAAGCCTATGGGTAAACCACTGATTGGTTAATTGTCTTTTGTACTATTTTAATTGGTCTAGTTTATATTTTGTACTGTCAGCAATATCACCAGCATATAAGCTTATGCATTCCTTTGTTCGGGGTGTCTCCTTGGTACTTTCCATGAGGCTCCTACATGTGTGTAATAAATACCACTGAAAGAGAGGAAGTGTCTTGTCTTCATTTAAGGTAAAAATGTTAAATGCAACACCAGTAAGTTCCTAGATGGAAGTCAATCCAGCTGCCAGTGCTTTCTGTTTGACCCAAACATTTTAAAAGTTCACAAACACCTGAATGATTACACAACGGGGTCCTGTCCAACAGCTGATATGATGTGCCTAATTACTACCTAAAAAAATCAAGCCAATGAATTCCTGTTCATAGAATGGTTGGAATAAATGATAAAGGAACACCTAAAACTGGTCTTAGTAAATTTGAAATGGTTAGTTACTGTACCTCATAAGTACTAAGTAAATTAAATTTTCAAGTAATATGACTGAAGTGGTGCTTCGGTAAATGTGATGTTGTTTGGTCAAATAGCTAAGCAATTTTAAAAAAAAATGTTATCAGATTTTTTTTGGTTTGTTTAGTTTTGTATGTATTTTGTTTTGTTTTGTTTTTTTTTTTTTAATTTTTTTAATGAAGAGAT
Organism: Protopterus annectens; assembly: GCF_019279795.1. Taxonomy (NCBI): domain Eukaryota; kingdom Metazoa; phylum Chordata; order Ceratodontiformes; family Protopteridae; genus Protopterus; species Protopterus annectens. The sequence continues at coordinate 671,755,519 of NC_056732.1, forward strand.
CTGGACCCAGTGGTCTGGTAGTGTATGTCTGCAAGCACTAACCTTTTATTTTCCATACTGTTATGAAAAAAAATGCATTTATTGCTCAAACAACAACTATGTGCTACTGTGTCTACAATTATCCTTGACTACTAAATAGCTTGCATTTCTCAAACTGACAGTTCATATGTCAGAACTGAGCTGCTCATTGGTTAAACTTATCATAACAGAGTAGAGCAATTTAGTCTAATCAAAAAAAATCTATGCTCCACCTTAGTATATATTTAGCTGTTGGAAGACTTCTATTTACCTGGCTGGAATTTAGAATGGGGTTTGAAAGAAAATTAACTTTTTGATAAGCTCTACTTTTTTGGTCAGCATGGTCAGTAGCAAGGCTACATATGGTTGTTTTGATAAAGTTAGTACAATTTGTTACGTTAGCTATAGGTGCATGTAAATTATTTAATATTTTAAAAACTTCAGCTTTTTTTCTATGATGCCCATGCAATGAGTGCCTGAATACTGTTGTTATGTCTAAGGGGTTTGTGTCATTCCTCATTAGTTGTTAGGAGTTTAAATCATATTACTGAACCAATACATGATATAATAACACAAAAGCATATTTTATTTATTTTTAAAAAGTACAACAGAATAAAAAAGTCCAATTGATTATTCTGTCTTATTGCTGAAGACAAACATTACACAACTGGATTATAATTGGGAAATGAATAAGCAATTTTTTAAATTACAGGTTAGAAGAAAATAAGTAACTGCACTAATGGTAAAGTAGTGGCTATCGTACTGTGAGTGCAAATAACAGAGATACACGCAATCAATGAATTAATGAATAAAGTCTAATAGAAGAATGTCTATAGATATAAGCAGGCTACTGATGTTTGATACACATAACACATCATAGCATAAGTGACTGATGGCCAGATTCAAATATATCCATGCTCTTGCTATAACAGCTAATGAAAGTATAAAAGTATAGTTATTACATATGCAAACAGAAAAGGTTTACCAAATAATGAGATCACATCACACAGAGATGACAAAGTCGATGTAAACTGCTACTTTTGTCACCTTAGGAACATGATTTTGCATGTGTAATTTTGATTTCAATCCCAGATATCTGATGTCCTTTTTCTTTTTGCAAAACAAAGCAAGCCCCTTTGTATTGTCACATCTAAGTTAACAAAGATATGGGAAATCAAAAACGTAGCCAAGTACTACTTCTCTTATGTACAGGAGGAACAATTAGCACAAACGTAGCCTAGTTCCACTTCCCTTATGTACAGGAAGAACAATTATCACAAACGTACCTAGTACCACTTCCTTTACATACAGGAGGAACAATTAGCACAAACGTAGCCTAGTACCGCTTCCCTTATGTACAGAAGGAACAATTAGCACAAACATAGCCTAGTACCACTTCTTGTATGTACAGGAGGAACAATTAGCACAAACATAGCCTAGTACCATTTCTCTTATGTACAGGAGGAGCAATTAGCACAAATATAGCCTAGTACCACTTCCCTTATGTACAGGAGGAACAAGTATCACAAACGTAGCCTAGTACTACTTCCCTTATGTACAGGAAGAACAATTATCACAAACGTACCTAGTACCACTTCCTTTACGTACAGGAGGAACAATTAGCACAAACGTAGCCTAGTACCGCTTCCCTTATGTACAGAAGGAACAATTAGCACAAACATAGCCTAGTACCACTTCTTGTATGTACAGGAGGAACAATTAGCACAAACATAGCCTAGTACCATTTCTCTTATGTACAGGAGGAGCAATTAGTACAAACGTAGCCTGGTACCCCTTCTCTTATGTACAGGAGGAACAGTTAGCACAAACATAGCCTAGTACCACTTCTCTTATGTACAGGAGGAACAATTAGTACAAATGTAGCCTATTACCACTTCTCTTATGTACAGGAGGAACTAATTGAATATACAGGAGATGAAAGACAATACCCCAAATAAATAGAAAATGAAGGCCTTACATGTAAAATGTGTCAAACAAAAGTGAACAAAATTCTAATGCCCTGCAAACATTAACTGGCCATTCGGCCTCTGTGTTTCATGACTCACCCTAATGGTTTCCAACATTTCAAACAGTTACTGGCCCATACCCTATGATTACATTCCTGCAGGGAACAGTTACATTTTTAGTTTCTCTGCAAAATGGTTAGCAAAACAGCATATTCCTGTTTTCATCATGTAAGAGCAGGAGTCAACATGTCCACAGGATGAGACAGACAAAGGCTGGCTACTTTCAGGAGTACTAAAAACAAAGTTTTGTTGGAGGAACTCATGGTTCATTGTCTTAAGATGACGGGAACAGGAGCTGCAGACTGACCATTAAGGGAGAAGGTGTGGCAGTCAGTTTTGTGGGACATAACTGTGGTGCTTGGGCACCACTGCACAATGAGCCAGATGCTGTCATTTTATCAACATGTTCAGCCATGCCAAAGAGAAGGTCATGAACAATGGAAGATGAGATCCACCACAGGAGATGCGCTTTCAGGATCAATAAAGCTAACAGACATGGTGAAGCTTCTTGTATTACAGGCTGGAGGCAGTTGGCACAGATGATTAAAACAATAACCTGTAGTTTCTGTGGTACAAGGTTTGATTCCCTCAGCTCTCATTTGCCTATTGTGTGACATTAAGTGAGTCTTTTAACCAGACAGTGTTGGGAATTTGGACAAGGCTCCTGAATTGCCCCCCTGGACTGCAAATCTAGTAACTACCTATGAACCAAGGGTGTAGCTGTTGGTGCAGGTCTGATCTATTCTACCCATGTCTCAGGTAATGACAGACAAGTTTGAAAGTATATAGCAATGGTTTGGATATGCAGTTGTTACACAAGTGGGTGCTATCTGAAAAAGTAGGTATGATACATATTTCTTTTTATATGTACACCAGGACTGCAAAAGGTTACCACTAGTAGAGAAGATAAGGTTGCATAAGAAAAACTTGCCTACATATAGAACCCTGCCTCATAGCATATTATAAAGTTTTCATTATGGATGTCTCTACAAGGTTGCTATAATGGGTTTCGAAATGCAGCTGTTTCGATATTTTGACCGTTTGATTATGTTATCTTTTGATAACGTAATATGAACCATGCTATAATGACATAGGTTTTTGCCCCACATGACCAGGTACAGAGTTTGATCCTGACCTTTGTTCAGCATCTTTGTGGAGTTTGCATTTCTCCACATGTCTGTGTGGGGTTCCTCCCACCTCCCAAACACTTGTGCTGCTATATCAAGGATGGAATGTACTGGGTTCCAACCCAACCTTCCCAGTTCCCAACTGAATTTGAGAGGTTTGTTGACTGAGTGCACTCAAAACTGAACAGAGATGTTGCCAGCAGCACAAATTCTAGGTAGTACGTATCCATAGAGGAGTTATGTATAAGGCTTTAGGCATCAACTTTGGTGATCAGTATCCTCCATATAGGAGAACATGGAGCACATACTGAGCACTGCTTCAAGGTAGCCAGTCATCGATGTAAAAAATGATTGGTTCTTAGTGACTGGGCCACATCAACTAATGTTATCAAAAATCAACATGTTATGTGCACAGATGCCAGGGACCCATTTTAGTGGTGAGAGGGGTCTATGCACCCCTATAGGCCAGTGTGTGACCATCATAAAGTCTAGCAGCCCTGGGTCACTCAGCTGCTCTTTTGACCAAAAGCTGTGCACAATTGAAAAAATGTCAAAAATGAACTAACAATTGATACACAGAGTATAGCTTTATTGATAAAACACTGCTTGGAAGTGGAAAACATGGTGGTAAACAGCAGACTGAAAGGGCAGTGTAGCAAAGTCATTTGGATTGAAATCCAGTGTCTACTACCCAGGGAAGGACAGGGTGTGGGGATTGTGATGACACAGAGTCTTTCGAAGAGAGTAGGGAATCTCATCAGAAATAGTGACAGACTCATGGCAATCAGGTTCCAATGTAAAGATAAGGCAGTAATCATGATCTCAATCTATGTCTCACATTGGGGTCCTGATGGCAAGAAAAAGAATGCATTCTGGCAGGAGTTCCAAGACCTGCTACACAAAGTGGAACAAAATCAGTCGGTATTGATAATGAGGGACCAACATGCAAACATGCTTACAATATGTTAAATGAGTTTTAAGCTTTGATTAATGTAAGCAGTTTTTTATTGACATTTCAGTATCCATCACTGCAGTGTCACATCTTAGCTATGGGGCTAATTGCATTATTGGTGGTGGTGGTGGCAGAAGTAGTAGTGGTGGAAGCTGTAGCAGTAGTAGAAGTATTATTACTAGTAGTGGTGGTCGTGGCAGTAGTAGCAGTAGTGGTAGTAGTAGTAGTAGTGATAGTAGTGGTAGTAGTGATGGTAATAGTAATGGTACTAGTAGTAGTAGTGGTAGTGGCAGAAGTAGTACTAGTGGTAGTACCAGCAGTAGTTGTGGTAGTAGTGGTTGTGGTAGTAGTGGTAGTAGTAGTGGTGGTGGTAGTAGTGGTATTAGTAGTGGCAACAGTAGTAGTGGTATTATTTATTTTTATTTATTTATTGACATTTGTTAACAGGGTTTGTCCAACTGGGCTTGTGGCCCATTTTCAGTGGAGACCCAAGGAGAAAAGCTCCAGTAATACATTTTAAAACAAGTACAATTTTAAACAATATTGATATAATAGCAGTTATAGCAAAACAATTCACATATGTTGGGATACATGCATAAAGTTAAAGTTGCATTAAAAAGAAGCTAAGTAACAATTTTACGTTGATATAGTTCAACAGGTCAACAATTAATATTTTTTGTTTGTATAAAATTGTGCAAATGCATAGTAGACACATTGGAGAGAGAGGTGTAATGAGGTACTAAGTATGGTCCTTTTGAGGGTACATAAAGGGAAGAAAGTAGTGGTAGTGGCAGTAGTAGCAGCAGTGGTAGCAGTGGTAGTAGTAGCAGTAGTGGTATATCACACTCTTTAAGTACTACTAAGTACCACAGTGCAGATTATTTTTAATGCAGACAGGTCTTACTGTTGGAATGTGATGTATCCAAAATTACGGTGTTACCTCCTGACTGAAATTCCCACCTTTATCCCCATCATTGAAAGTGTAGTCTGGTATTTTTATACTTCTTCAGCCAGGGAGTTAAACCCTTACTCCCTCTGAAGGGCCCAGAAGCTGCACAGGGAAGCAGCATGAACTAGAACGTTGCGCATGACGGTTCTTATTTCTCATTGAGTTACAGCCTTACTCTCCACCACTGCATGGTGACATTCATGTAGGTTGGCTGGGCAATAAAGTGTGGTCCAAGAAGTAAATTCTGTATTTGGCTTAAGGAGACACATCTCTGGACCAGCCAGTACCATCCACCCAGCCAGTACCATCCACCCAGCAATCTCATTAATACTCCATCCTTCAGTAGAGCTGTGAGCGGCCACATCCTCAACAATCACAATCCCTCCCTTTCAGGATAGACACATCTATCATCCCTTGCTGCTCCTCAGATATCCAAATCACTAATCCAGTTTGCATCTTTAAGGCTACAGCCAGAGTTTAATCCCTTTATATTGTGGTATAACGTGCAGAATTGTTTTTCACTTTCAATTATACCATGATCCCCCCAAAACGTGCACGCTGATTGGCCAGCGTGCCCGTTGTAAATCGAGTTATACTAATGGAAAAAGGTCCGGTCGCCCGGACTTTTTTCCATTAGTATAACTCTTTTTTTTTAAACACTGTCTCGCTATGTTAAATGGGTTTAACATAGCGAGACAGCTTTAAAATAAGCAACGGAGATCTCCGTTGCTTATTTTAAAGCTGTCTCGCCATGTTAAACCCATTTAACATAGCGAGCAGTGTTAAAAGCACGGAGAAAGCAAGATCTCCGTTGCTTTTTATTCGCTATGTTAAATGAGTTTAACATAGCGAGACAGTTTAAAATAAGCAACGGAGATGTCCGTTTATTTTAAAACTGTCTCGCTATGTTAAACTCATTTAACATAGCGAGACAGTAAAAAAATGAAAAGGAGATCTTGCTTTCTCCGTTGCTTTTCACAACTCTGATGTACCGCGCAGGCGCAGTACATCAGAACTGCCGCTGATGCCAAGACATCTGCGGAAGGGCAGTAAACAGGCATTATACTATGCCATTATTTAAGAAAAGTAATAGTTTCTTTTCTTAAATAATGTCATGTATAATAGCAATAACCACGCCTGGGTGTGGGTAATGCTAAATTACCACGGTTGGCTTTGTTTGGTCCCTCGAGCTTCGCCCTCGGGACCAAACCACGCCAACCGTGGGTAAATTTAGCATTACCCACACCCAGGCGTGGGTTATTGCTATAATATGCACTGACATTTGGTACTCTCCTCCACCCTGGCAAACTGCATCAGAATGAATTGTATTGCTAACATTTATATCTGAATGTAGACTGCCTTCTATAAATAAACAAAACCACTAAGATGTTGCATGTGTGTAGATACTACATCTGCCATGATACCTGAAAAGTGCATGCCTAGTGATCATGTGTTTTTCTGTTTGTACAGGAAGATAATTAATTTACAGAACAGCTCCTTTACACAGGATCTGTGTAGTAATTACAGTTTTAGGTAAATATGAGTGTACAAAAAAAAAAAGACAATGGCTAAACAGAATGACTCATTTTATTCCGAGGAAGCATGCATTGTTATTGTTTTTACTTTAATTTCAAATATTGAAGCCATAGGAAAAGGATCTTAACATATTGTAGGTATTATTATGTTTATTAGATCAGAGTATTTGTAATAGATAACACTGCTGGCAACTATAGGAAATGTAAAATAATATAATTTTATTTGATTTTAAATGTTATAGTATAGTGGGTATTTTCCTAAGTTCTATAACACTTTAAATTAGTTGGAATGCAGACAGCTTTACTATTTATAAAAATAATCCCTGCAATTATTTTCTTTCAAGCAATTTTTTAAAGTTTTATTAATAAATATGATTTATATAATCCCATTTACTAAAGCCAGATACTATTATAACACTAGTAAATATCAAAATCTTCACTAGATAACACACTGCAGTGACATACAGAAGGGTACACAAAATATTTGCCTTACCATTGCAAGTAATCGATACAGTTTTTGGCCTTAAGGATGACACTGTAAACTACCCCTTACTGCACACCACAGGTGTGCTTTCAAAGATAGTAATGAAATACAGAGCAGACTGAAGAAAAAGGTTAGTTGATCAATCATCAGTTTTACCAGTCGCAACTTTAAATGGTATTATATTTTAGTTTTAACAGTGTTTGAGTAGCAAATGAAAAGCAATAATTTATAGCCTGACCATGTAATATAGTCTTGTGCCTTTGTATAGGCATTTATTTTCCAACCATTTAATAATTATTCAGATTTTCCTTCTGTTTTGTCTTTTTGGTTAATGGCCTGTGGAAAGCCAAGCTGTTGGAGCAGGAGGTAACAGCATTAGTTCTAATTAAAATAGTTGAGAAAAGCCATATGGTGCAGTCACTGGCACATAACACATGGTCAGTAAAGTATCTTTATTCTTATTTAGGTTAGCTTCACTTTTTTTTCTGTACTATAATGAAATATACCTTGTAATTTGGCCGATATGGTGTCCTGAAATTCAGTGCACTAAATCACCTCATAAATCACAGAATGTGACTGCTGCTATAATGGAATTATTGGTATTGTGCAGGGCTGGAATTCTGAGCTGCAGTATGTTTTACAAAGTTACCATTCTGAAAAAACAAGAATATTTACAAATACATCCTTTGCGAGGACTGACATCAAATAACATTCAGATCACAATAGCAAAGCATGCATCCCCTTTCTGGGAAAAAATCTGCATTTAAATATTTATTTTATTTTATTTTACATTTGTTGACCGGGCTAGTCTAGCTGGAGATATTTCCATTTTCAGTAGAGGCCCGGGGAGAAAAGCTCCACAGTGAATACAATAAAGGAAAACATACTTGTGTTTTAAAGAAAGTTTGAAGAGAGAAAAACTAACAACTCTACAGTTACTTATTATTACTAAGTGAGTTAATTACTGACTCACACAGTCCATAAAGTAAAACAAAAAATACCTATACAAACATAAAATACTAAGTATGATAAAGATATTAAATGAAATAATTACTACCACACACAGTTAAGGTCCAAAGACATTGTATAAAGTTAAAAATGCTTTGTAAGATATTGATACAGGTAGGAAGTAAGAGAAAAGAGGGCTAAGAATAAGGGAAATTAGAAGTGATTAGCTATAGAAAGGGGAGCAAGTAAGTAGGTAAGAAGTAGGAGATAATTTTGAAGTAGAGTATAAGTAGTGGAAAGTTAATCAGGTTTACTACAGGTGCACAGCCAGTGATTTTGGAAGTGCAGTTTAATGTTTTGTTTGAAAAGAGGTAATGATGTAATCTTTGTTATGTTGCTAGGAAGTAAATTCCATTTTGTACCTACTGAATTGGTAAAAAGTGAGTCACCAGCAGTGTTATTTGATTTTATAGAACTAGCCAATAGTTTACTGGAGGAGCGAAGAGAGTTAAGATTATTATAGGGATTATGAGTTGAGAGAGTATAGGGGTGTTCATAGGTTGGTACAGAATTTTATGGGCAATAGTGAGTTGTTGGATTGCAAGATAGTTTTGAAATTCTGGCCAGCCTAGTGGTTTCAGGTTGAGACAGTGATGTGTTTTGTATGGGTTCCCTGTAGTGAAGCGAGCAATGTTATTATAGCAGGTAGCCAATTTAGAAAGGTTGTTTTTCTTAAGGTTGGTGAAAATGGGAGAAGCATAGAGAAGAGTGGAAAGCAGATGGGAGTGAGCAATCCTAGTTCTAGAGGAAGGTGTTAGAAATGGTCTAATACGATATAAGGATCCTATTTTCCTATTGACAAGTTTTATGGAGTTGTTAATGTGTTGGTTGAAAGAGAGATTATTATCAATTGTAATACCTAACAGTTTAGTGGTAGAGTCAGGAGAGATGATAGTGGCATTGTTAGAGGAGATGGTGAAGTTTAAAGGGGGGGTCCTGGATGTGGGGGTAAAGAGGAGGAGTTTAGTTTTTTTAGCATTTAGTAAGAGGAATCGACTAGAGAACCATGTTTCGACGGTATTAAAGACCTTTTGAGTATGAGATCTAAGTTCTGGGGTGGATGATGCAGAGCAGATGAGTGTAGAATCATCAGCATATTGAATGCAAGTAGCTTGAGGGATTATATTTTGGAGATCATTAATGAAGAGGGAAAAGAGAAGTGGGCCAAGAATAGAGCCTTGAGGAACTCCGATAGAAACAGGCAAAAGAGAAGAGATGTGGTTATTCCAGAGAACAGCTTGTTTTCTGTTAGTGAGATAAGAAGTAAACCATCTAATGGCAGGGATATCAAAAGATAGGGATTCAAGAGTATTGATTAATAGAGAGTGATTAACCATATCGAATGCTTTGGAGAGGTCAATGAAGATGGCAGAAGAGAGTAGGTTGTTGTTACGGTTCCGGTTAATAGTGTCTACGAAGGAAAGGAGGGCAGTAGTAGTACTATGATATGGTCTGAAGCCATGTTGACAGTTGGCTATGATATTGTGGAGAGAGAGGTGTTGTACAAGCTGGTGGTGTATACATTTCTCCATTATTTTGGCCAACGGAGAAAGGAGAGCAATAGGTCTATAGTTAGAGTAGTCAATGGAGTTACCCTTTATGGAGTGGGATGATGTGAGAGACCTTCCATAAATCAGGGATGATACCTTCTTTGATTGTCCTATTTATGAGAATAGAAATAGGATATGCGATAGCCTTGGCAGCTTTTGTAGAAAGAGTGAAGGTAACTTGTCAGCAGAGGGGTACAAGGTTTTAGTTTGAGAAGGAGTCTGTGTATGTAAGATGTAGCGATAGGATGTAGAGAGAATTTAAAGGCAGAGTTTATAAGGTTACATGTTGGGTGTGAGTTATTAGCGTTCAATTGATTAGCAAGAGCTTGTATAGTTTCAGTGAAAAAGAGTTGAAAGCATCTGCAGTTTGTTGAGGTATCAGGATCAGCATTAAGTGGGGAAGGTGTTTTAGAACTTCCTGGGGAGAGGAGTCTATTGACTGAAGACCAGAAAAGTTTTGAATTATTATGGTGAGTTTGTTGTAGATTGAAGTAGAATTTCTTTTTATCAGCTATTATTGCCTTTTTGGTTAGATTTCTAAGCTGGCGGAAGTGTACAAGATCAGGGTTATTTCTGTGTGATCTCCATGCGGCCCAGACTTTATTTCTAGTGAGAATAAGTTTTTTGGTATCATGGGAGAGCCAGGGGGCAGCATTAGATTTAATTCTAATGCTACGTTCAGGAGCATGTAGGTCAAGAATGGATAAAAAAGTAGAGTTAAAGTATATTACTGCATTTTCAAGAGGGAGTGTTTTTAAGGGGTTCCAATTACATGCACTAAGTTCAGACTGAAACAGTTCTGGATTGAAGTGTTTGACGGTGCGTATGTTTCTTGTAATGCAGGGGTTTACACAGTCAGCCTTTTCCCTTGTTATGAATGTTAAGGAGTGATCGCTAACATCATCTGGCAAAGTTCCTACTTTGTAACTATCTTTGACTTTATTTATAAGAATCCAGTCTAAAATGCTTTCTCTATTACTATGTTTGTTGAGCCTAGTAGTTGAAGTAATGGTTTGGATAAAACCATGGAGGTTGATATGAGAAGAAGGATTATCAGCAGTAATGCTATTCCAGTCTATGTTCAGGTCACCTAGGATGATAGTTTCTTGGGGATATGTGGCAGATATCCAGCTAAGGTAATTTTCGAGGATTGGTATGTTATTACCAGGTGGTAGGTATATACATATAATATAAAGGGATTTTTTGGAATTTAATTGGAGTTTTGAAATGATTGCTTCTACCTTGCTATCTTGAGTTGGAGAGGCAGGAAGGGTAGTAATATTTAGATGATTTTTATGAAGAATTGCAACTCCACCACCTTTACGGTTGGGACGGTCAAGTCTTACCATATTGTAGCCTTGGGGAGTAATCTCAGTGTCTTTAGTGGAGGGCTTTAGCCAGGTCTCAGAGATGCAGAGAATGTCAAATGAGTGTATATGAAGGAGGGAATGCACGTAGGGTATTTTGTTGTTTATGCTTTGGGTATTAAGATGTCCTATTAGGAAGGTGTTATTGAGTTTGGGTATGGACATTAGGGGAGAGGAGAAGGTTGGACCAGGGTTAGGGTGGATATCTCCAGCTTGAAGGTTAAGAATGATAGGTTTCATAGTGAGGTTCCATTTTAGAAAGGTTAGAAATTTAGTTTTGTTATCAGAAGGCAAGACATATTTGAGATGTGACAGTCGGTGGAATCTAGGTAGTTGATAGTTAGGGGTAGAAGAAGTATATGGATATGAATTTAGAGGATTGAGCAATGTTGTAGTGTGTTTATGTGGATAAAAAGGTTGGACATACATTGGTTTCTCATAGAGGGATAGGAGGTAAATTGAGCATAGGGTGGAAACTAGTAGGGTAGAGAGTACAATCTGGGTTGGCAGGTAAGGAGCCATAGAGGAAGTAGTAGTGTTTGTGAAAGGTAAGAGAAGTATGAGAGGATAAAGTAAAAGGTATATTTTATTGTAGAGTAGAAGTATAGAACAATGTAGGAAAGAAAAGAGATAGGTGTAAAACAGAGATAGGAGTACAATAAAAGAGGTAAGTCTTAGTGTAAAAGGAGTATAATAAGGAGGTGTAGGTGGAAGAAATAAAGGGTAGAAATAGATAGAATAAGTGTGAGTATATGGTTGAGAAAGGGTAAGGGTGGGTGTGGTAGGAAGTTAGAGAGGGAAGGAGGAGGATTGGAAGATTAGAGTAGGGGGTGTGTCCAGGGAGCTTTAAGTTTAGGACCCCTGGGGGTGGGTGGGAATTGGGGGTAGGGAGGGGAGCGGAGTGAGCCCGCAGGGCGAACGGAGCGGGTAGAAACAGGTAGTCAGATGGTTTGACAAGAAACAATCAGCAGAGCAAGATACTGAGGATAAGATTGGTAGTGAGGAGTAGGTAAGAGCAGAGATAAGCAAGGAGTCTGAGATGGAGAAGGTTACAGACAGTAGTAATAAGGGTAAGGAGAGAGTATAAGGTAAGGTCTGGGAGGTCCAAAAGTTAGTTAAGGAAAACTAGAGAGCAGAAGGTAAAACAAGAGGTGAAAGCTGGTAAAGGGTGCCACCTAGTGGCTGGGTCCATTAATTGCAGGTGAGTTAGAGGGGGAGTAAGCTAGTTATAGAACTGGGAGGGGGTGACTGCAAGAAATAGGAGATGTAGTGAAGGTAAGGAGGCAGGTGATAGTAGTGCAAGAGGGGGGTAGAGACTGCTGGCTGTCCTGGCCTAATGCCTAAGTTATAACCCTTAAAGGGTTTGGTACAAAGGTATACAATAGTTCACAATGTTCTTAGCAGGTTATGGAGACCAGTGACATACTTTCTTATTTTTCTTGAAACAGGATGCAGGGAAATTAAGCTGTTAGATGCCACTGAAGTGATTCTGATAGGATTCTTTCCACAGGCAAGTTGGTTTCAAGAGACTAGTGCAGGTAATAGCACAGGAGGAATATGGAACTGAGGGGAGGGAGAAAGAGACAAAGTGGTGTAGGGGAGGAGAAAAAAAAAGAGTTAGCAATTGTAAAGGTAGGACTGGTACTACTTCGCAGTAGAAAACAAACACAGACATAGATAGCAAGCAAATACTTATTCCCTTAGGAGTAGCAGCAATAGATGTAACATTTAAACCAACAGTTCAGCAAATTAATGTTGTAGCATGTCACAGCAGATAGCATAGACACTAAACATATAAAGCAAGCATGTAAATATTCCCTTAGAAATAGTAGCAGTAGATATTACATTTAAACCAGCCATACAGCACATTAAAACTAAAACAGGACACTGTTTCCAGGCTCAGAAGGACTATCATCTACATGTAGGATATCAGCTATAAAGCATACCCTATTTATTAATAGCAATCTTAAAATCAGCAGTTAAAAACAAGCAATAATATAGCTAAGCTTTGTTGATAGGTTCAGCAAATCATTTATCATATTTGATACATAATCTATAATAAGAAGGTTACTACAGAAAAATACAATACAGTAGATAAAGTCCGGGATAGGACAGTGCCAGACTATAGAGGTATAGGATGCAGCAATAAAGTAAGCACAACACCATGAGGAGTCTCTGCTAGGTAGCCTGGTCCCTTAAAAGCTAAAAGAAGCATTAAAGTTATAATGCGAGTATGCCAGCAGTAGCGGTTCAGCTCTAGGAACCAATCCAACTATTCAGAGCAATTATGAGACCAGCTGTATATAAAAATAAGAAAAGTTAACTTCAAACTGTTTTATTTGGAGAGAGCAGGGCAAACGACACGTTCAGAGTGTCTCGGCTTAGCTAGCGCAATTATCAAAGCCGTTTGCTGGTTAGCACAGGCAGTTTAGTGTAAGCGTACTCAGAACGGCTCCACATGGAAGGCGCCTCTCCAAAAACCTTCCATGGGCTAAAAACTGTCAACGTAACCACCACAAGCAGTTGTCACATTCACTGCGAGCAGTTATCGTCAGATATACTCGGAAGGGCTTCCTGTGAGTGGCGTTGGACCCAATAACCTTAAACTGGCTTAAATAGTGCAAAAAGCCGTTAATACGGCTAAACCAAGCATTTAACTATAGGCGAAGTCAAATATGGCTCCACGCAGGATGCGATGTATTGAAAAAAGCCTTTTTCACGTGTACAGTAAGGAGTTAAGTTCAGGCATCAACTATGAGCTCTGAGAGATTAGCGTAGTACTAAAAGCCTTTAACTGGCTTAGATCAAATAATTAAATAAAAACAAAGCCGTTTACACGGCTAAAACATACATTTAACTGTGGGCATAAGCAATAGTAGCTCCTTGAGATAGGCAAAAAGCCTTTAAGAGGAGTAGATCAAGTAACTAAATACAAACAGAGTCTAAAAACATACATTTAACTGTGGGCATGCGTAATAGTGGCTCCTTGAGATTAGCGTTGTTCAGAAGCCTTTAACAGGCGTAGTTCAGATAACAGATTACAAGAAAGCCGTTTACACGGTTTAAACCATATGTCTAGCGTTGGGCATACGCAATAGTGGCTCCACGTGGGAGGCATACAGCTAAAAGCCGATTATGGAGCAGAAAGCAGGTTACTGAGTACAGGACGCTCAGAAATGCTTCCGCAAGGGTTACAGACTACAGATATGCAGCAACAGAATTAAAAAACAATTTCCAAAGAGTATAACAACTAAAGGCACACAGTTACTAAATGCAATCTTTTGGGAAGAGGTAACAACATTCAACAGCTAACATATAAAGAAGTATAATAACTATAAGGGTACATACGTAGACAATTCCACTTAGCAGGACAAAAAATAGCATCAGGTAGCTACTACATACCAAGGCAGAAGACGCTGGGACAGGAGCAGACAGCAGTCAGGGCTTTACCAAGATATTAAAGATGGCGCCACACTAGACCAAGGGTATTTATGGGATACAAGGGATAAAAAAGATGGAAGTGAGAGGAGATAAAGGTGAGGGACAGGTACAGCTGGGAGGGGCAAGAGGAGATTCACAGCAGACTAATAGACATACGACAGTAAAGAGCAGAAAAGTAGAGGTTTAATGTATGAGGGACATGGGTTAGGAAACAAAAGACGAAGCATACAAGGAAAGTGGGTATAATGGAGAGAGGGTAGAAACAGGTAGTCAGATGGTTTGACAAGAAACAATCAGCAGAGCAAGATACTGAGGATAAGATTGGTAGTGAGGAGTAGGTAAGAGCAGAGATAAGCAAGGAGTCTGAGATGGAGAAGGTTACAGACAGTAGTAATAAGGGTAAGGAGAGAGTATAAGGTAAGGTCTGGGAGGTCCAAAAGTTAGTTAAGGAAAACTAGAGAGCAGAAGGTAAAACAAGAGGTGAAAGCTGGTAAAGGGTGCCACCTAGTGGCTGGGTCCATTAATTGCAGGTGAGTTAGAGGGGGAGTAAGCTAGTTATAGAACTGGGAGGGGGTGACTGCAAGAAATAGGAGATGTAGTGAAGGTAAGGAGGCAGGTGATAGTAGTGCAAGGGGGGTAGAGACTGCTGGCTGTCCTGGCCTAATGCCTAAGTTATAACCCTTAAAGGGTTTGGTACAAAGGTATACAATAGTTCACAATGTTCTTAGCAGGTTATGGAGACCAGTGACATACTTTCTTATTTTTCTTGAAACAGGATGCAGGGAAATTAAGCTGTTAGATGCCACTGAAGTGATTCTGATAGGATTCTTTCCACAGGCAAGTTGGTTTCAAGAGACTAGTGCAGGTAATAGCACAGGAGGAATATGGAATTTCTTATTTTTCTTGAAACAGGATGCAGGGAAATTAAGCTGTTAGATGCCACTGAAGTGATTCTGATAGGATTCTTTCCACAGGCAAGTTGGTTTCAAGAGACTAGTGCAGGTAATAGCACAGGAGGAATATGGAACAAGGCAGAAGACGCTGGGACAGGAGCAGACAGCAGTCAGGGCTTTACCAAGATATTAAAAAAGAAAGCAAGCATACATTTATTTAATTTTGAATTTGCAATACAGATCCATCTAGCTAGAAAGCTAGCTAGCAAATAATGAATTTTGCTGCTAGGCATATTTATAAGCAAAACAGTGATCAATTATATAAGTATTAATAATAAATGAACCATATGCATGGTGTGTACTAAAGTTCTTCGTTTTAAATTATTAGAGCACGTATCTGGATCCAGGAATCATTTATTTTCCTGCGATATTTTCTGATGTGTGAAGCTTTGAGAATGTACAAATGTCAAATGATACACTCACAGACACACACACACACACACACACACACACACACACACACACACACACACACACACACACACACACACACACACACAATATAACAATAAAGAGACCATTGTCTTGTTCAGAAAAAAATGGAATATAGTTAACCAAGGCATGTGAGTTGCAATTTTAATCAAGCTAGTCATTAATGTTTCAAATCTATCAGTTATGTAGTACTTCTGCTACAAATCGTATCTAAATTCTCATTTTCTAAACACAGCACAGAGGTATTCACCATATTTTCAAGAAAAAATAGCATAAAAGTCGGTGTATAAATGTGCTTTGGTGTATTTGGTATGATGACACTTGCTAATTCTGGTGCGCATTTCAACTTTGTATTGAGTCCTTATAAACTTGGCACAGCTAATTTTTCAGGATGGTGTAGTTCCTTATTGCTTAATGACATTAACGTGACAGCAGCTACATATGTGCCTGTTACTGATATTCGTAAAGAAGTGTTGCATGGTGGGGTAAGGCTTAATGGGGATCTACTGCAACACAAAGTATACATGACTGTCCAAATGGCAACAGGCTCCACATCTGAACAGATAGTTGTGCTCTAATGTGGAAATTGGGTCAGTGTGAAAAGATCCAAGCTAGCCACAGCATAGTAGAGCTAAGAATCACATTGGAAAGCACAGTCACATCAACAGCATGCTGTGGGCCCTAGGTAAGAGCTATGTCACAGTACAGAGTACTTCAACACAAGGATAACGATTCATGGACATATGTGAGCCCAAGGTGAGAGCTATGTCACAGTACAGAGTACTTCACACAAGGATAACAATTCATGGACATATGTGGACCCTAGGTGAGAGCTATGTCACAGTACAGAGTACTTCACACAAGGATAATGATTCATGGACATGTGGACCCTAGGTGAGAGCTATGTCACAGTACAGAGTACTTCACACAAGGATAACAATTCATGGACATATGTGGGCCCAAGGTGAGAGCTATGTCACAGTATAGAGTGCTTCACGCAAGGATAACAATTCATGGACACATGTGGACCGTAGGTGGGAGCTATGTCACAGTACAGAGTACTTCACAGAAGGATAATGATTCCTGGACATATGTGAACCCAAACTGAGAGCTATGTCATAGTATAGAGTACTTCACACAAGAATAACAATTCATCGACAAATGTGGGCCCAAGGTGAGAGCTATGTCACAGTATAGAGTACTTCACACAAGGATAACAATTCATGGACATATGTGGGCCCAAGGTGAGAGCTATATCAAAGTACAGAGTACTTCACACAAGGATAACAATTCATGGACATATGTGGGCCCTAGGTGAGAGCTATGTCACAGTATAGAGTATGTCACACAAGGATAACAATTCATGGACATATGTGGGCCCTAGGTGAGAGCTATGTCACAGTACAGAGTACTTCACACAAGGATAACAATTCATGGACATATGTGGGCCCTAGGTGAGAGCTATGTCACAGTACAGAGTACTTCACAGAAGGATAACAATTCATGGACATATGTGGGCCCTAGGTGAGAGCTATGTCACAGTACAGAGTACTTCACAGAAGGATAACAATTCATGGACATATGTGGACCCTAGGTGAGAGCTATGTCACTGTACAGAGTACTTCACACAAGGATAACAATTCATGGACATATGTGGGCCCAAGGTGAGAGCTACGTCACAGTACAGAGTACTTTACACAAGGATAACAATTCATGGACATATGTGGGCCCAAGGTGAGAGCTATATCACAGTGCAGAGTACTTCACACAAGGATAACAATTCATGGACATATGTGGGCCCAAGGTGAGAGCTATGTCACAGTACAGAGTACTTCACACAAGGATAACAATTCATGGACATATGTGGGCCCAAGGTGAGAGCTATGTCACAGTACAGAGTACTTCACAGAAGGATAATGATTCATGGACATATGTGGGCCCAAGGTGACAGCTATATCACAGTACAGAGTACTTCACAGAAGGATAACAATTCATAGACATATGTGGGCCCAAGGTGAGAGCTTTGTCACAGTACAGAGTACTTCACACAAGAATAACAATTCATGGACATATGTGGGCCCAAGGTGAGAGCTATGTCACAGTACAGAGTACTTCACACAAGGATAACAATTCATGGACATATGTGGGTACAAGGTAAGAGCTATGTCACAGTACAGAGTACTTCACAGAAGGATAACAATTCATGGACATATGTGGGCCCAAGGTGAGAGCTATGTCACAGTACAGAGTACTTCACACAAGGATAACAATTCATGGACATATGTGGGCCCAAGGTGAGAGCTATATCACTGTACAGAGTACTTCACAGAAGGATAATGATTCATGGACATATGTGGACCCTAGTTGAGAGCTATATCACAGTACAGAGTACTTCACACAAGGATAACAATTCATGGGCATATGTGGGCCCAAGATGAGAGCTATATCACAGTACAGAGTACTTCACAGAAGAATAATGATTCATGGACATAAGTGGACCCTAGGTGAGAGCTATACCACAGTGCAGAGTACTTCACAGAAGGATAATGATTCATGGACATATGTGGGCCCTAGGTGAGAGCTATGTCACAGTATAGAGTACTTCACAGAAGGATAACGATTCACGGGCATATGTGGACCCAAGGTGAGAGCTATGTCACAGTACAGAGTACTTCACAGAAGGATAACGATTTATGGACATATGTGGGCCCTAGGTGAGAACTATGTCACAGTACAAAGTACTTCACAGAAGGATAACGATTCATGGACATATGTGGACCCTAGGTGAGAGTTATGTCACAGTACAGAGTACTTCACACAATGATAACAGTTCATGGACATATGTGGGCCCAAGGTGAGAGCTATGTCACAGTACAGAGTACTTCACACAAGGATAACAATTCATGGACATATGTGGGCCCAAGGTGAGAGCTATATCACAGTACAGAGCACTTACAGAAGGATAACAAATCATGGACATATGTGGGCCCAAGATGAGAGCTAACTCACAGTGCAGAGTACTTCACACAAGGATAACAATTCATGGACATATGTGGGTACAAGGTAAGAGCTATGTCACAGTACAGAGTACTTCACACAAGGATAACAATTCATGGGCATATGTGGGCCCAAGGTGAGAGCTATTTCACAGTACAGAGTACTTCACAGAAGGATAATGATTCATGGGCATATGTGAACCATAGGTAAGAGCTATATTACAGTTCAGAGTACTTCACAGAAGGATAATGATTCATGGACATATGTGGACCCTAGGTGAGAGCTATGTCACAGTATAGAGCACTTCACAGAAGGATAACGATTCATGGACATATGTGGACCCTAGTTGAGAGTTATGTCACAGTACAGAGTACTTCACACAAGAATAACGATTCGTAAACATATGTGGGCCCTAGCCTCAGCTCAATACATACTTCACTGCAATATATTTGTGGCTAAAGCAAAGATTCCACTATGTTAAATGTCAAACTATGCACAATAAATAAATAAATAAATAAAATGGAGCATCAGCATCACCACCACAATCAATACAGCAGTTTGAAGCAAGTTTCTAGCAACAGACTAGCATGGTTTAAAGAAGAAATAGCAATACGGTGGTACCACTATCCCTCAGTACTGTAATGTGATAAATTTCTCAGGTGAGTTATATATGTGAACCGCTGCTTTGGAACAGAGTATTTGTACATTGGAGCAATGTGTTCTATGGTAAAGTGCAACTTGCATCTGCACATACTCTATATGTAATATATGTAGCTCTGTAGCTATGAGAAGGTATCTCTCTATTGTGATTAATTATCCATGCAATATCCTATATGTTCTAAACAGACCTTCTGTTGTATATGCTGATGAGATACCTGTAGTGGCCCTTCCCATGTGTAACCTCAAAATCACAGCCACTATCACACATGACTACATTAGGTGCCAACAATGCATGCTGTCTGTGAAGTTTGACCTTCCCTTGTCTATTCCTGTGGGGCTCTTTGCCGCAACAAACCCCAGCTGTATACCTGCAAATATCAGTATCTAACACATGTCTGGGGTATCTTTGGAGTAACCTACTGTCCATAGTATAGAGTATCAGAAGAACTGACTGTGCTTGTATCCTTGTCTAAACCTGTAATGTTTATCACACCTATGAAAACCCTCTGATTGTTGTTTGTAGCATTTTGTCCTCAGCAGTATTGGTCTACAGCATACCTGTTGTTTCCATAGGTGTCATCATGTATTCAAGTGGGAGTGAATAGCAGAGAATGGGCAGCTGCATCCAAACTGTGAATGCCACAGACATCTGTTGAGGAGCAGCTGCTATAGGACCACATCTGAGAGCCACTGATCCATGACATTAATGCTGTTGATGGACTCATACAGCATAGCAATATTGGAGGTATGCTGCTGACATGATCAGGTAGGTCTTATGAAAATATACAGTATATTGGTGGATATACTAGTCAATAAAGTGGGCACATTCTGCAGACAGACAGACAGACAGATTAACTGTTGAGGTGGGCTTCCTATGGACCCTGCATGGAGATGATGATGACACAGATATCACAGCTGGAGAACTGGACACAGATTCCTGGAGTTTCCATCCCTCACATGTCTTAGAGTAGGATACATTGGGCTTATAACCATATTGAATGTGCACACAGTAGCAGTTTACCTAAAGGATTTAAGCACACAGGCCACATTGTATATGTTTCTCATAGGTACATCTGGTTAGCAGGCATACAGGAATGCCAGTGGAGATATGCAACTGTTCTTTATTTGCATATTATGCATTACCACAGTCTGCATGCACAGCACAAGGCATCACGTGTAGCAGGGCTATTCAGATTCACTGTTTTCTGTCTTGTAAAGAAAATATTCACAGGTTGGACCACTGCTGCAGTGACATCTGTACAGCTCATAGCAATGTACTGCCAACAGCACATATACAAATTCTGATGATGATGATGCAATGCAGATCATGTCACAATCAGATCAGTCTCTTTACTGGATTGTCCTCCACTCACTGCTCTAGGTGAAGGTCCAGATTCATCCACATCAGGGGGCCTCCAATGTGACTAAGAGAACAAGCAATCCGTCCAGTCATCCAGACCACTTTAAAGATCACTAGAGAATTGCTTTGCTTGACTGTAAGGGCAGCCTATTCCACAAATTATATATAAGTCAGGTTAGGTATCTGTCATATCATTTGGTGTTGCTGACATGGTAGTTTAGTTCTCTAGAATGAGTATTTGCTTTACCACTGGTTCTTTTTCCATGAAGGAGCTCAAAAACTGTTGTGTTATTCAAAGCATAGAAGGCTTAGCACAGCTCAGAACCCCAGGAATATGCATTACAATGAGTAGAGGGCCAGGATTTGTAGTCTATCACAGTAGCTAAAGGTCCTGAGACCTTTTCGGTGAGGAAATGTCAAGGCGTCTCAAGTTAGTTTAAGTGCTTAGTGATATACATGTCAAAAGGCGCAGCATATTCAATGGCAGGCCTAATACAGGGTGGGCTACAACTTCTTCGGACCTTGATGAGGTAAGTTGTGCAACAAAGAAGGATTCTAACTACCACATTGATGCAGTGGCCAAAGAAGAGTCTGTCATCAACTACTGTACCCACATCCTTGATGACTGCATCACATTTACATGAAATTTTACCTATATTGTAAGCAGTAAACAGTAGTGATGCTAGATTAGCCAAATGGTAAGCCCTTGATTACAATACAAGCTGCTTATTTGGCCCAGCCCTGGTTGCAAAATTTGAGTATCAGAATGGAATTTGATAATATCCCCTATTTTCCAATCATCAGTAAACTAGGTTTAACTTTTCCCCTTGAAATTGGCTTTAATCTCACAGAAATATATGCCAAAGAGGTGGTCCAAACCAGAGCTCTGTGAAGTACTACTAACGGCATTTTTCTGTCTATAGCAAATAAACCCAACATTAATGGTATGGTTCTGTCAGACAGTCAACTACCAATCCAGTGAACTATAATATAAATTAATGTTGATTGATAAAGTTGTTAATCCTAGTGTGGGCGACAGTGTCAAAGGCCATGGCAAGCCCTGCAAAAAGTGTGGATAGTATTCAAGTTATCCATGACCTACATAACCCTTTCAACAAACTCAAGCAGGTTTACACACATGATCGGCATTTTACAAAGCCCAACACTTGTGTATACAGATCAACTACATCATTATTTATTTATTTAGCTTCACATTATAATCTTACTTATGTCTCCAAGCATGGTTTCCCTTCAGACCATGGTGCTTAAACTATTCTGTTTACCTTTATCAGTGATCTTCCAACTAAATTTGACTAATTTGAAACTAATGGTGCACTCTTCTTAGCTCTAAGTCCTTTGACACGATAATCTGCCTACAGGTTTACCTTGCCCTTACAGGAATCGGCATATGTGCTGTTACACTGACCTGTTCACCAAACTACTCTGAATTCCACACATGCTTGACTACAACTTTTTCTGCTTGGCTCAACCCATCTTTATATGTCTAGTCTTCAAAAGAAAGATTATTGAAACATGTTATGGGCATGAATTATATCACACTCTCATTATAATAAACAGGATAATTTACAATTTTTTAATACATTATTGCACCCCATTCGTGTCACTTGAAGAGCATGACCAATATCTAGATAAACATTCAAAACACTCAGTTGCCCAAAAATTTCACCATGGACAGGAAAAACAATGGAAAAGCCATTAAATGGGTGTAAAAATTGCTAGATGTCATGAACATTAACAAACTGGAACAGTTAGTTAAAAAAAAAAAAAAAAAAGCAATGACACATCAAAACATACCAGATATCAGTACAGACAGGCAGTCCTGACAGATAAGCAAAGATTAACAATCAACTTGCATCAATAAAGTGAATTCATATATTAGACCCCAGTAAAAAAAACAAACAGTGAGTCATTGACTGCCATCTGCAACACTCTAAATAGCACCACTGATAAATTAATCTACATGAGGTTTATTGAGAGCAGACATTTTTGCAAGAAACCTAAACAGTGAATCTGCAAAATAAACCAACTATTAAGTGATAAAAAAATTAAGTGAAAATTGAAAAAATATTTCCCCTTGATCTAATTTTTTTTCTTATTTATTTCTTCCTTCTACCCATTATATTTCTCCCCACTAAACTTTCATTTTGTATGTAAATGATATTGTTTACTAATTTTCATTCTTTGTATTGTATACTTTGTACATATCCAAATTTTGAGCCTTTTCTTCCCAGGTCTCCGTTGAAAATGTACGCTGCTCGGTTGGCCTATCCTGGTCAACAAATGTCAAATAACTAAAAAGATAAGGGCATTCAAAGCCTTGAGCCTTAGCCCAGCCCAATACAGCAAGTTAAGGTCAACTCCATCAAGAAGGAATATGTCTACATCTATATCTACCTGATATTCAACAAGTTAAAGCTTCAACCTCAAAAAAAAAAAAAAAAAAAAAAAAAAAAGCAGTTGAAGCTTTTAGCCAATACAAAAACAAGAAGAAAAAAAAAAAAAAACATTGTTTAAGGGCAGAGCCGTAGTTGGCTTGTCTAGTACCTTGTGCTGGTGCCAGAAGTAATGCCTCATCCCCTCAGCTCTTCAAGTGAAGAGCAAAAAAAAAAATAAAAAAAAATAAATAAAAAATAAGAAAGAACAAATGCTCTGTTTAAATTTTAGCAGTATCAGCAAAAACTGCACTGGCATATCTGTACAGAAAAAATAAAAATAGCCAACTAAATAAATAATTAAACAAAGCAGGAAGTCTCGGTTGCATGCTGTTAACACTTTGCACCCAAGGTGTTTGCCCCCTTTGCCCAAACCTTGCTATGCTGCTGTTTACAGGAACCAAATTCCCTGCACTCTTTATTTGAGGGACTTCACCACTCAAATAGCCTTACTTAACTATACGAACTCTATAGTCACATAACCATGAAGAAAAGTGAAATGACCACACGCATATTTATTACTGGTTACTTGTAAACAGAGACTGCATCAGCAGTGATTTTATGTGGAAGATAATTATCACTGACACGAAAACAGATGAATTTAAATTGATAAGTTCAAGTTTTATCCATTGAAAATAGTCACAGAGAAAAATGGTGAAGAATAATTTGCAAACTAAATCAGACGTAATATAGTAGTCGGAGAAAGCAGTGGTGCACAGACCTACTAGCAACCAGCGTGACAATCACATTTCATAATGAAGCCAGGTCTGCCTTACTCCGAACTGTTGTAAGGTAATAGTTTCAAGTGCTTGACTTCTTAATGAGTTCATTTTTCTTAGAAAGTACTGTGTAATGTGCTAATACTGATAATGTCAGGTGTCAGGGTTGGCATCCCTGAAAGACTGTTGCCAAAAATTAAAAAATAAATAAATAAAATACCCAGCATCATTAAATTGAGCATGTGATTCTCCTAGCTTCAGATGGTTGTCACACTAAGTGCGACATATTTTCTTGCATCGTTAGAAGTCATATTGTACTTGTGGGCGCAAAGACGTACCACACCATCAACCAATGAAAAATACTTTTTTCATTTTGTTAGCATCATAAACTATCCAGTGATGAACTTTTAGTTGCTGCTATTCTTTCAAGTTGTATTATTGTTTTCAGAAACAGCATTACAGTTTTCTGTAAGATTAGAAAGATATTTTTCCAGTAAAATATTAGGACATTTTTTACTTGTTGGATGCAACTGATCAGGACTTCCCTTTGAAAAGAGGGGCAGGTGGTAGCCTTAATTCTAAGACTGCTGCCTGTTCTAAATGGCTTGTTTCAGTGAAGAGATGTTGATGGAATTGCCTGAAGTTAGTTACAGCTTGGTTTTTCTTATAGGTACTGTTTCTATATACTTTAACAGTATGTACAATTACTTGATTTCTGATATTTGTATCACCTGTCATGTAACATGATTTTAAAAACAATCTCATGTTTTGTAATGGAGTTATTTTTATTGAGTCTTTCTTGTAGTTTATTTTATTACCAGTATTACATGTTGGTTAAAGTAAACATAGCCAGCCACATTTGAGAGCAGCTTCTGTACATGTGGTAGTAACTGCACTGATCAGATGCAGTACTGTGTAGTTGTTATAGCATAAAATCAAAAGGAGCAGTGATGTTTTTTTTCATTATTTTGTTTTACTGATTTGCAGCTATGCTGCTGCTTGTTGACACTCTCTCACACTAATGAATGCAGTGTCATTTAAGTAGGCTCACATGTCGGCAGACTACATGGGGCCTTTACAAATGGTGTATTTTTGCAGTAGCTACATAAAGGGTAAAGTAGGTTATAGATAGTCTACACATGAACTACAGGCCATCATATTACAGCCAGCAGTGAAAACGCTTCGCCTGATTTGATGCAGTTGATACTGGAATGTCATTATTTAAAGAAAATGGTCTTGGGTCTGGACTTTGTTCTCCATTCTTGATTTTTGCACATTCTGCACAAAACAGGCATCCTTACAGATCCACACTAGGACATTTCAGGGATAGCAGCAACATATGTACACACAAACACATTGTGTGTGTGTGTGTGTGTGTGTGTGTGTGTGTGTGTGTGTGTGTGTGTGTGTGTGTGTGTGTGTATGTGTGTGTGCGCATACAAGCACACTTGTTTCATTTACTTGACTCTTCCTTGTAGCACATGTCCATGTTGGTGTGAATGACCTGAGCCATACCTCCCTGGACTACATGAAAAAAGACATGGAAAAACTCTCTGATCACATAGCCCAGGCTAGTATGACCCTGACCCTGAGTACCATCCTGCCCTCACCAAGAATGATACCAGAGTATAAAGAAAAAATTATCAATTTCAACAATTGGCTAAGCTTCTGGTGTCATTCAAAGGGGATTCAGTGTCTGTCAGCCTGGGATGATATGCTCGACAAGCCACTCTGCTTCGCTAGAGACAGTTTGCACCTGTCACCCTTAGGCCTTTGAATACTGGCCAAGGATCTTGCCACCCCCATAGTGCCTTTTTTAGGCAAGGCTCAAAAGACAAACCCACCACCGTAAATAGCGCAAGAAACAATAAATTGAGGGTAATGCTACTCAATACCAGAAGTCTAAATCTCAAAATGCATGCACTCGAGGCACTCCTCAGTATGGAGAAAATTGATATATGTGCAGTAACAGAAACCTGGTTTAAGGCTCCAGAGAGCACCTCAGCACTACCAGGCTACAACTCATATCATACAATTTGGCCGCAATCCAGACCGAAATACAAAAGGCGGGGACGTATCCATATTTATCAAGAATACCAACACCTCCAGGTTAGTGGCACAACACGATGCTTCAGAGATCAGCCACGTGCAACTAACAATGTGCAGAACTGCAATTCAAATTGTAGCTTGCTACAGATCACCCAACATGTCCCAGGACCCCCATTCTGTATTTCTGGAAACACTGGGAAACATAAAGGTCCTACCAAACACCCTAATATTGGGTGATTTCAATTACCCAAACATTAACTGGGAGAACTACTCAAGTAATAACTCCCTTACCCAGCATTTCCTAGAATTTATAAACTCAAATGCCCTGGATCAACTAGTCTAAAACCCCACCAGAGGTGACAACATATTGGACCTGGTCATCATCAACATAGGTGACCGGTGTTCCACACCGGAGGACAACCCTCACTGGTTAGATCTGACCATAAACTAATCACTCTAGATATCCCCATTCCGCCCCCACCCTCGGTCAAAGAAACCACCGTGAAGAACCTTTCTAAAGCAAACTTTATGTTACTTAAGACCAAGGTGGAAAATTTAAAATCCCCCATGGTAAAGGATAATGCTGCCCAATCTGCAAAAGTTGTTACTAATGCATTCTATGGGCACCTACAAGAATGCATGGATTGTGCTATCCCAAGCAAAACCAAGATTCACTCTTCCAAGAAAAGGAAACCAGCCTGGTGGACCCCTGCCATAAACAAGCTATACAATAGAAGGAGGAAACAACTACAGAAAAGAGTAAAATCCCAAGAAGGGAAAACATCCCTGATCAGTATCAGCAAGAAACTACGATCACTCATAAAATACCTTCGAAAGAAATATTGCCAAGGACTCCAAAGATAACCACAAGGCATTCTTTAGCTAAGTGAAGAATCTAAGTGGCAATTCTCAGATCTGCTCGGAGTTAGTGCACAATGGCACAAAATACACTGAACCAACCGATATCACCAACATCCTGGCAGACAGGTTCAGTGCAAACTTCTCGCCCCCTCTCACCCCCAAAAGTGCTCATAACTATACCAGAAGAATGTAGTGCCCCTGAAATCACAGACACTCAGGTTAAAACAGCCCTCTCCAAAGCCAAAAACACAGCATCAATGGGACCGGATGGTGTCCCAGGCTGAATCCTACATGAGCTCAAAGATGAACTAACCCTTCACTTAAACACATTGTTCAAACTCAGACTCTTCACAAGCTATGTGTCCATAGCGTAGCACACAGCAATGGTTATTCCACTCCACAAAGGTGGACCACAATGGACCCCGGGAACTATCACTCTATAAGCCTAACTAGCTTGGTCTGCAAGGCTGTGGAGCTCATCATCATGGATCTCATTAACACAGACATTGGGAACCTCCAAACACTGGACCCTACCCAGTTCGGCTTTGTTAAGAGCAGATCATATCTCCTAAACCTGGTGGACTTCTTTGAGACAGTTACCAAGGCTATAGACGAGGGAAAAGTGGTCCACACAGCCTACCTAGACCTTGCAAAGGCCTTCAACACCATTCCCCATTCTGGTGTTATAGACAAGCTCACCAGCCTGAACATAAACCCCTACGTCACGAGATGGGTTGCCAACTGGCTCATGGACAGAGCCCACATGGTAAGAGTTGCAGGAGCTAGGTCTGACTCTAAACTGGTTACAAGTGGCATTCCTCAGGGCTCAGTCCTAGGACCCCTCCTGTTCAGCATATACTCCTCAGAGGTACAGGCAAGCACAGGAGGAGTATGGATGACCAAGTTCACAGATGACTGCAAACTAGGGGCTATAATTGACTCTCCGGTTGACACAGACATCCTCCAAAAGGGTCTCACTGAGACAGATACCTGGTATCAAAACCATGGCCTCAAGTTAAATGCCAAAAAGTGCATAGTAATCCCATTTGGAAAAAACAAAGTGCCCACAAACTACCACATGGGTGGTAGCCCCCTAAATATGGAAGACGTAATAAGGGATCTGGGGACCCAAGTAGATACTAATCTCTCCTTTGATAATCACATTGCCAAAGTGATTAGAAAATCCTTCTATGTGGCCCACCTAATCACAAAAGGGTTTGCATCCAGATCAAAAGAGGTCATTGTGCCTCTCTATGCATCACTCATCAGACCCATCATAGAGTACAACGCCCCATTTGGAATGTACCTTACAAGACACCTGCAACAGTTGGAAAGACCACAGAAGTACCTCACCAAGAGGATCACTGGCCTCAAACAGATGCCCTATGCAGCTCAACTGAAGAAGCTGTACTCGGTTGCATACCGCCTACTCAGAGGTAATCTCTGCCTGACATACAAGGCCATGTCCAACCCAGAATTGATGGACATGCTCCACCTAAAGAAAACCATATCCCCTCGAGCCACATGCTCTAGGGATCTGAACCTCATTACAACAATAAATAGGACATGCTGGAGGGATAGATTCTTGCCCCAGAGACTTCTCATGCTCTGGAACAAGATTCCAGTCTACATTAGGCAGAGCTCCTCACTAACACTCTTCAAGAGAAACCTTGACGAGTGGATGGGAAACAGAAAGTTTACCCCAGGGATCTGCTGGACAGAGGCACAGGGAACTAATCTAAGGGGTGGCAAAAGCCAACACATTCCGGCTAGTCTTATAAATGTCTTTAGGCAGAGAGCCTGGTACCTACCTATGAACCTATATAATAATAACAATGCCTTTTACATCAATACCTGAAAATGAAGAATTAGCAAGAATGCAGTATGCTAGAACAATGGAATCCCAATATCAGAGCCAATTATCTTATACTGTATGGAATCATGCATTACCAGCAATCCAAAAAATAGATGCAAGAAAACCAGATATGGTAGTCCAAGAAAAAAGACAAATGTAGAATTGATTATTGAGATTATTCCATCCAGCAATTAAATTGTTTTACTTATCTAGCAACATAAAGTCTTAAAATACCAGAATCTGCAAATAGAAATTAAAGCAATGTAGAAGAAGAAACTCAGACGGAGCCAAGAGTTGTAGGAACAACAGGAAATATAATTTGCAGCCATACTTAAATATGCAATCTAATACACGTAACCCAGTATGAACTGCAGAAGGAGGCAATTCTGGGCACATTACAGACGCTGCGAATAGCACTCTTGGCTAACATTAAAACTGATGCAATACTAATTTCATGAACTTCAGTTGTAGCCCGAATTAGGAATAGGGTCCATTCCTATCATGGTATTAGAAACACAAAACACATGGAGAAATTAAAATGTAAGGAGCCAATTACTACTGCTGAAATATTAGTATACAGATCAGGAGCAAATTCAGGCCACTAACAGGAAACAATTCACTCTTCCACACCTCAGTGATTCAATTCCACTAAAGTTATATGTGAACTGATCACTTCTGTCATTTTCAGTGTAAGAACCACCAGTGTCTTGGGACCAAGTGACTTATAATGAACCCTAGTTTGTGCAATCTGAAATAGCTTAGTATTTCCCCTTATAGATACTCTTAATACAGCATTAATAATAGATGAGTCCCTGATATATATGGAAGCATATTGCTGTGGTTCCTATCCACAAATGATGCTCCTCCATAGACCAAGATGGCTGCAGACCAATTATATTCATAAACACATTGTCAAAGGTGTCTGAAGTTATTTGGGCAGACAGAGGAAACCTCATTCTCTGTGACTAGCTCATAAAATGGGTTTGTCAAATGCAGATTTTGCATACTTAATCTCAAACCTTTTGGAGCATGTGACCACCAGCTTAGATGAAATGTTTATCAGCCCATGTAGGTTACTATGATCTAGATAAAATATATACCACTATGTCTCATGACTGAGTTATACATAATCTCAGGGATCTAAATATAAATACTCACAGCTGGCTACACAGCTATATACAACTGGAATGAACCAGGGGAGTCTTCAGTGCTCTTTCCTGGGGACTTTCCCTTTTTACCTCCTTTTTCTAAGATTACACCTGACTCTAACGTCTGGCATATTAGATATGCAGTCAATCCTCTTGCCTTCAAACGGTAATTAATGCTATAAACAAATGGTAAAGTAAGAACTGGCCTTGTCTTTAATGTAAAAAAAAATCAGCATTCTGGCATTTGCAGCTATAAGTTTACATACTATTTATGGTCAACAGGTAAAGGCTGACAAAACAGTGAAAGAGTCCTTGTAAATGACGGCCTTTCATTTCATTAACTATACAACCTCTGCCATCTGCAATGCGTATGAAGCTGATTACCTGTTCATCTGTAATGTTGACAGCTCTTATCAAACCCCTAATACAATATTGTATCCTGTTCTGTAACTTTCTCACATATTCTCTGGCACAATTTTATAGGTACAACAATTTCTCACAAAGGCAAGCAAATGACGCCAAGTCTTGTCTATAGCCAAAGACTACAACTACTGTCTCTCCCTTCCCTCTGTCTTATTGCCTTCTTGAAGATCTATACCTGACATACACAACATTAAAGATGAACTGCAAAGATTTTTGACACTTCTTTTTGCTATAATTATGCTCACGTCTTGCAAAGAAATCTTTCTTATTCTAAAATGTGTAGTTTTTACTTGTTACTTCAGTAGACCTATATTTACTAAATTTAATAAGCTGATGTTTCTGTTTACTGTGTGCCGAGCAACTGTCCAATTACTTCCCAATTCCATGTACAACCCCACCTTTTGATAAAGCATTTGAGGGTAGAAACAGTTCCATAGCAGGTTGTCATGTTTTCTGCAGTCTGCAGCATATTTTATTACAAAGTAAACAGAATGCAGTACCATCAATTAGACAGAGAATAAATAAATCAATAAATAAACACAGCAATGTTCAAGTGAAAGGTAATAAATGTAAGATGGAACAGGATAACATTCCTAGTAAGCTGTATAGTGCTTTGCTTACAGTGTAATAAAAAAGATGTAAAATTAATAAATCCTTGGGTGGTACTGGTTGTAGCCAAACATTCTATATGATTATGTAGATATCAATATAGTCTCTTCATTTACCACTCCTGTAGAACCTCCATCCCTGGTTTATCTGATCACTTGCTTATAACCATTTTCTTTAAAGTCTCAAATACCAACTTAGTGAGCAAATCTAAATTTAAGGATTTCAAACGAAAAAATTCAAATTTTATGACGTTGTCAAAAATGTATTTGCAATATCACTAGTCACCCTTGCAGCTTTAGCCGTTACTTATTCAACAAAAGTTCTATTCCCTTCTAAACAAAAAAGTCAGTCTTTACTAGAACCAAATATAAATGGAAATTTAAAAACAAACCACCTTGGTAAGTCTGCTAGTATAAATAAGATCAATACTAAAAAGAAACAAATATTCTAATGTTGTATAGCACTATTAAATGTGTACACATTAAAGACTCTCTCAAAAGGATTAGCAAAGAACTAAAAGCTACCACTATGAAACTCAAAGCAAACATAGACTGAAACTAGCATCTGAAGCCAAAGATAATTATAAAATTATAAGTCCTTCTGTAATTACTTCAGATAACTAAGAATCAACACCCAGCAGGGTCCTGAACAAATTCAAGATGGCATGATACACTCTCTGACACAAAAGACATAGCTAATATGTTTGCAGTCGAATTTAGCAGCAACTTTATCCCTGAAACTTCCAACAAAATTCCAGAGATTCCTAAATAGCTTTCACCAATGAATATCATAAAACGACATGTCTTAACTGTGCTCTCAGAATTTAAAAATACCACTTACACGGATCTAGACAACTTAGAACTCATCCTGAATTTATTTACCTTATGCTTAACTACAGGGAATGTGGAAAAAGTATGGAAAACTGCTGTTCTTACACTCCTTCATAAGTGACTCCTTACCACAGACCTTTGTAACTACAGACCCATCAACTTACCTAGTCGAAATTGCAAGGCCATGGACCATATCACATATAACTTCAGAAATTAATATTTCAAAAATCGTATAAATCAAGTTTGCTTTTTGTCAACTACAGGAAATATCTGTGGTTTAGTAAACTTTTTTGAGAAAGCGACAGTGGATAGGGCTCTTTTAGTCTACACTGGCTATATGGAGCTCATGAAGGCATCTGACACAATAACCATACAGATACCATAAATAATGCACAGATCAAAATGTAGAATCTTACATGGTAATGTTGATAGAAAACTAGGTCAAAGTTAGAACCCACATAGTTAAAGTTCGAGGTGTCTCCGCAGAAAACAAGAAATTATCTAGTGATGTACCTTAGGGCTTAGTGTTGGGACCATCTTTTTCCCATATACTTCTCTGATTTCCAAACTGTAAACCCAAACCTATGTCTAATGAAGTCTGGCAATGACTCTAAGTCATGCGTTCTTATCACTGTGACAATGTGAGGTTTTGCCAGCTATAGCAGGAGAAGTAGGGCAGTGACTGTGTACCATATGCCAGCATAGTTAGCTGGAGTTTAGTAAATAATTATATGCCATTTGTATATCAAACTGATTTGTACAGGTGCTTGTGTTGAAAATGTATTGGTGAAGTTGTTTGTATTAAAAATATACCAACAGTGTGTCTTGCTGGACAGAAAAGAAATATACATGTACGTCAGACTGTATTGTAACTGTGGACATTAATGTACTGTAACAAAGGATACTGGAAGAGGTTAATCTCAGTCCAGCTAACTTTGAAAAATAGAAATTAAATTACCTAGTAGGCCAAAAAGATTGTATCTTACAGTTCTGACTGCAGCCAGAGTTGAAATGCCTGTGAAAAAAAAGGACTAGGAATCCTGCTGCATTGTCCTTAGCAGTGAACTAATTACTGCCCTGGAAGAGTGGAAGTGTTGAAATGGCTTTATGGCTTCCAGATGCTATTACACATATTTGCAAAGCTCTGTCTGTGTGTATAGTAACCCATACAGTGAATATAAAAAGTTTACACACCCCTGTTAAAATGCCAGGTTTTTGTGATATAAAAAAAAAAACACAATAAATCATTTCAAAACTTTTTCCACCTTTAGTGTGACCTATAACCTGTACAATTCAATTGAAAAACAAACAAATCTGTTAGGGGAAAAAATATAAAAAATAAAAAATGTACAATACGCTGGATGCATAGGTGTACACACCCTTAAACTAATACTTTGTTGTGTGTGCACACCCTTAAACTAATATTTTGTTGAAACACCTTTTGATTTAATTACAACATTCAATCTTCTTGGGTAGGAGTCTATCAGCATGGCACATCTTGTCTTGGCAGTATTTGCCCACTCTTCCTTGCAAAAGTGCTCCAAATCTGTCAGATTGTGAGGGCATCCCTTGTGCACAGCCCTCTTAAGGTTACCTCACAGATTTTCTATTGGATTTAGGTCTGAGCTGTGGCTGGGCCTTTCTAAAACTTTAATTTTCTTCTGGTGAAGCCATTCTTTTCTTGATTTGGATGTATGCTTGGTGTCACTGTCATATTGAAAGGTGAAATTCCTCTTCATCTTCAGCTTTCTAGCAGATGCCTGAAGGTTTTGGACCAAAAGTGACTGGTATTTGGAACTGTTCATAATTCCCTCCACCATGACTAAATCCCCAGTTCCAGCTGAAGAAAAGCAACCCCAAAGCATGATACTGCCACCACCATGCTTCACTGTGAGGAAGGTGTTCTTTTGGTGATGCAAAGTGCTGTTTTTGTGACAAACGTACCTTTTGGAATTGTGGCCAAAAAGTTCAACCTTGATCTCATCAGACCATAACACATTTTTCCACATGCTTTTGGGAGATTTGATGTATTGTTTTGCAAATTTTAGCCAGGCCTGCATGTTTTTCTGTGTAAGAAAAGGCTTCCATCTTGCAGCCCTACCCCATAGTCCAGACATATGCAGAATATGGGAAATTGTTGTCACATGTAGTACACAACCAGTGTTGCTGTAGGTCTCTTGGCAGCTCCCTGACCAGTTTTTATCTTGTCTTAGAGGGATGTCCAGTTCTTTGCAACATCACCGTTGTCCCATGTTTTCTCCACTTTTTGATGACTGTCTTCACTGTGTTCCATGATATATCCAATGCTGTGGAAATTATTTTGTACCCTTTTCCTGACTGATACTTTTCAACAATGAGATCCCTTTGATGCTTTGTAAGCTCTCTGTGAATGATGACTTTTGCTGTAGCAAGCAACTGAGTAAATGTCAGGAAAATCCTACTAGGACAGCTGAACTTTATTTGGGGTCAGTCAGAGTCTCTTTAATTGAGGGCAGGTGTGTACCCAAGAAGACTAAATGCTGTAATTAAATGAAAAGGTGCTTCAACAAAGTATTAGTTTAAGGGTGTGCACACACAACAACGTTTTATTTTAAGGGTGTGCACACTTATGCAACCAGTGTATTGTACGTTTTTTAATATTTTTTTTTTACCCTAACAGATTTGTTTGTTTTTCAATTGAATTGTACAGGTTATAGATCACATTAAAGGCAGGAAAGTTTTCAAATTATTTTTGTGGTCTCATTTTTATATCACAGAAACCTGGCATTTTTACAGGGGTGTGTAAACTTTTATATCCACTGTACATGAGAGATTCTGGTTCAATTTCTAGTAATGGGGTGTAGAATGGGAACCAGAAGTCAGATGACTAGATGTATATGATGTCATTCTGTAATGCAACACTGAAATGATGTTTTAATACTTGATGAGACAGAAGTCTTAGAGCATCCGTTTTTGAAACCTGACAAAGAAGGACCCCTTACTTATTTCATCTTGGCTTGCTTTAGTAAGTAACCAGGGAATAGTAATTCTTTAGATCAGTCAGGAAAATAGAGTGAGATTAGTTAAGTACTGTTTTTCTGTAACTGTGTGAATCTATCCTTCTGTGCTGTTTTTAATATTTCCTGTGATGAAACTCTGGTGTTTATTGTAGATAGATATTTAGTATTTTCATATTATTTTATTATTTATTATTAAATATATTTAAACTTTTCATTGTGACTGGTCTTTTGGAGAATATTTTAACCTTTGAGAGTACTTATATTTATCTGGTGATAATGTAGCCACTCCTGAAAGCCTTGCTGCATTGGTCAGATACTGCCATTTATATTAGTATCAATTATACTCGGTATAACTGGGTACCTTTGTAAGATCCTTAGAGTAGCTGACTTTGGAGTGTGGTGGTGGCAATACCTAACATATAGTCTGGGCATAACTGGTAAGTCTGTGCCATCCTTACCCAGATGCGTGTGTGTGAAAATCAAATTTCAAAGAGTTTGTGTGTCAGCTACTTGGAGCAGGGACACAGAACACTGGTCTCACAGAGAGAGGGTGGTTGAGTACTTGGCTTGGAACACTCAACCGAGGACTCACCTCTACAGCTGTGCCAGTGAGGAGTCTTATTGGGGGCCTGGATAGAGAGAGGGAAACTCAAACCCCGGACTGAGTGTGTTCCCTGTGTGCTCTTAAGGGAAATTGTGCTTAGTGTAGACAGCAGCATCTGGAAATACTGTGTATTTCTATCTTTGTTCTAAGTGAACAGCCCTCACCAGTGTCAGTGGTCAGTGGTGAGGATTCAGGCTCCTTGATTACTGGCCCAGAGGAGGAGCATTACAGTCATTTTAGAGCAAGAAGTAATCCTTAAAAGCAATGGTGTGCTGGAAACAGCTAAAATTAAATGTTAAAAGTGTGATACTTTCACATTTGGTAAAAAGAAAAAAAAAAAAACAGCACCCACTCCAAATGGATACTGCAGTCAAGGATCTTGGTATATTGGTTGAAAACTTCCCTATTTTTGACTACCATGTAACATCATTATTAGTGAGGAAATCCATCTATTTAGCACAACTGATATCTACAAATATCTCATTTAGGTCAACAAAGTTATCACCCCTTTCTTCTATGCACTAATTAGACAAATTATAGAGAGTAATGTCCCCTGCCAACAAATATCACACAGTCCCCAGTTATTCCTAAAAAAAAAAAAAAAAAAAAAAAAAAGATTATTGGTCTAAAAACACTCAGCTATCAAGATGGGCTTTTAGTCCTATACATATAATATACTCTGTCTCTTATGGTTTGTTATATGGAGATCTGTCTTGTATTTTCTGTCTTTAAGGACCCTACTCACCTTGGTCACTTGCATCTGTACAAGATAAACCCAATAGCTAAGGATATAAATCCCCCAATGTATAATCAAAATGGACAGATTTATTGCCAAGTGTTTACCATATCTCTAGAATAAGCTACATGTTTATGTTAAAAAGAGTAAAACCATCACATTCTTCAAGAAATCCTTAATGCCTGGGTGGACATTCTCAAATCCATCCCTGTCCTGACTTGCTTTGGTCCTCTAAAAGCATGAGAGGCATTGTGAGGGACAATACTGACAAGATGCAAATAGTCTCTTGACTTAGATTCATAGGTGGTTAGTGGGCTATTGACCTGAAGGTCTTTACAATCCCAGCCATGTGTGTCCAATATAATACTAGAGAAAACCAATGTAAAGGATCTTGTCTAAACTCAAGTTCTAAGTTAGCAATGACTACCCATATCTAGGAGGGTCATAGGTGAAATCCCTGGCAGGAATTTATGGTTTCCCATCCAGTCATCCAGGTTATGCTTAAACAGGATCATGGAGGGGCTTTGTTTAATGTAATCTCATCTTATTCCAGGGGAGTGGCAACCTCTGAGAGACACATCCATCTCTCTAACATGTTGTATTTAAGTTGCAGGCCAGCTTGAGGTCCCTGGAGTGGGTGACCCTTGTCCCATTTATCTTGCAGATGTGCAGCATTTCCATTAGGTTTGGATCCGAGATTTCTCTGTAGGCCAGGCACAAGTCTCCTCTAAGTAGTCTGGACACTGCTGAGTACAGTGACAGTGACTTCAGTCTGTCAGTGTATGACATGTGCTGGAGACCCTGAATATTTTTGGTTAGCAATCTTAGAGGTCTCTCAAGTTGCTGCCTATGTCTAATGAAGTATTGCCGACCAATCACTATTATCCTGTATGATTTGAAATCTGAGGTGAGCTCATAGAGATAGCTAAATGATAAGAAGCTGATCATTTTATATTACATGCAATCCTTATTCCTTTTCTGAATAACTTTCTAGGTAAACTATCCAACTAGCTTTAATGAAACTAATTTTATGACAATCATTTAATGATGTACATTCAGGAACAGACCATATGGTCAATATAAATTAATGCAGAAGTTCCCTAAACCTGTAGTCAACTATATTTTCTTTTTCAAAATACTAGCAGTGGTACAGCTAATGGACTTTAAGCACATATAAAAATAAATAAATAAATAAATAAATAAATAAATAAATAAATAAATAGT
This sequence comes from Protopterus annectens, assembly GCF_019279795.1. Classification (NCBI taxonomy): domain Eukaryota; kingdom Metazoa; phylum Chordata; order Ceratodontiformes; family Protopteridae; genus Protopterus; species Protopterus annectens. Next base: position 671,792,889 of record NC_056732.1, read on the forward strand.
TAGATTCAACAAGCAGAGCAGTGAAAAAATACATGCATTTCTCAACTCTGAATGTTGAATACATCAGTGATGGTCAAACTACAGAACACAACACGTGAGTAGAAGAAAGAAAGCAAAAAGTGAATGAAGATTGCAGATGGCATGCCTGAAGACAGTCCTGAAAGGGTTACAAATCCACTGCAGAGATGGACATATCCAAATTCACAGACATGTGTTGACATATTGAACTATCAGATACCTCACATTGGTAATCTGATTTCCATTTTTCACCAAAATGCAACTGTCTTCGGAAAGCAGGAGCAAAATTCATTCTGTATATTTTCTATGAAAAAAGGTTGCTAACTATTTTTTTAGTGCTATTGTGTAGCTAGAAAGACTGGTAGATATAAATATAACTGTTTATTCAGTTGCATTAACTACAGATGAGGCTACACCAGTGATCCATATAGCAAGCTAATGGTTTGCTTTTTAGAGACATAAGCTGCTTTATAGTTTTCATAAAGAGTATAATGAACTGTTATTGTAACAGGTTTTGCCTTAACTGATCTTTGTACATTTTAACTAGTTTCACAATCCTATCATTTTTAACTTTTTCTTAAGTTGCACACTATTGAGTATTAGTAATGCTATACTTAGCTTTTTCTTCTCTGTAACTAGTGCATGACTGAAAAGGGCTCCCAGTGGCCCAGTTTATCTAGCTATTAAAATATGTAAATAAACCACATAACCTAAGTGCAATTGTACTGAATTAGTAATTTCAAGAATGAATGTAGAGTACCATATGTAGAAAGGTCAGCTGAAAGCAGCCAGGGTTGGGAGCTTGGCATAATGGTTAAGGTGTTTACCTTGCAGACACAAGGTACAGGGTTTACTTTTTCACTTTTGAAGGGGAATTGGCTAAGCTTAAAATGGTCTGGAAGGCCAGCTCACCTGGTACATACCTATGATCCTACAAACGTTATTTGTTTTGAAGATGTTCAGATGTTTCCAAACCACAAAGGAATGAGAATAGCTGGCTAACAAAAGATTGGGTTTTTCTTGTGATATTTAATAAAACTTCCCTATTCCATTGAATAAATGTATGCTTTATTTACACATACATCCTTTACAACAAGAGGTGTGTATTTGGAAAAAACAAGGAAAGTAAATTAACAATGTCAGTGCCAGGTAACTTCACATTGTGCAATGCTTCATGAAATGGCTTTTAACAGAAATAAGCACAAACCCAGCAAAAATAGTTGTGCAAAAAAATAAGAAAAAATGCATTTAGGGTGTACTATTAATTTGTTAGCAATTATCAATTATAGGGGTAAGACCAATGCATAATCATGAACCAGAAGATGCTGGCTTCAGTGTAACTCCTATTACAATTAACGGATTGAGCCAAAATGTTATAATTTTGTTTGTAATAATTCATTCATATATCCTGGTTATACCTGTAAGCCTCATAGATGTTACATATTTAATTTTATTTTGCTGTGGTTGGTTAACTAAAAAGATTCCCCCCCTGTATGTACAAATCCTTGTAGGACTAAGATGAGGTCTTGTAATTTTCCTAGGAAACAGTCAGCAGTGTTAAATGGTAATTGTTGTTTGGAGTACCTACCCTCTGTAATATTGTACTGAAATATGTTATGAAGTGGATCATTACTGAAGTTAAACAGAGGCTGATGAAAGAGCTGATGATTGCTGAACAAAGCAGACTGACAACAAGAATATTAGCTGGTGGAACAGAAAGAGGATACACAAAACCTCAGCTGTTATTACCATGTGCCACAGCAGTCATATTATCTGCTGAGACTAGGTTACTTATAGTCTGCACTATATATGATATTGTAGGGGAGAATCGTGAAAGTACTGGACAGGAACATAGCCAACCTATGAGCCTATATTCTATATCTCAAGGCCTGTAAGAAATATTGGGTCTGGTTAAACTGTGGACAAGGAGGTTCTACGTTGGTTACTGTGCATGAGATGATAATGATGATGAGATGTTCAGATATGTGCCAGAACAAACAATGAAAGGTCAAGTGTGAAGCAACATCAGTGTTAAGCAAATTTTTTTAACATTTGATATAAGGCATATGGTAATGGGATGGTCATTAGTCAGTTTCTAGAATGCGTTAAAAGTCAACATCCCCAAGGCTTAAAGTCCATTATTCTTATATAGAGTGAATTCCTATGTAGTAATAGGTACTCCATGTCTATAGGGAGTAAAACTCAGCAATCATTTTCAGATAGATCTGTGAAGCACTCCTGGAATTTCCAGATAATAGTTTGCATGTACTTTGTTGGAAGTGCACATGCAATCAGGAAATTAGAATTGGGAATACATTTCTGAAACACTTCTTGAACTTCAAGTAATAGTTTGTGTGTACTTTCATGCAAGTGCATGTACAGATACAAATATAGAATACTGAGGCTTTCCCAGGACACAGCAATGGCTGTGTGTTGTAGGTTAGGAAAATAACAGAAACGTATTTTTCTTAAAATCTATATCTAGGGAAAAGACAGAATTGGTTAAAAAGATGATGGAGAATATTTATATTTGTGCTACACTTAATGATTTAACTTACAAAATGCATAAAAGATATCAAGAAAACACAGAGGGCCAGATTCAGGAAGGCTTACACGGAGTTCAAGAGTAGTGTAAGCCTCCGTGTAAGCCTCCTGATTCAGCAACAGCCCAAATCTCCGTGTAAGAGACAGCTAACACGTCTCTTACACGGAGTGGGTGTCAAATACTCAATACCTCATTTGCAGCTCCAAGATATGCAAATG
>NC_056732.1:671796169-671926169 GCF_019279795.1 Protopterus annectens
TGAGGTAACGCACTGGCAGTTAGCTTGTGGGGCGGCGCAAACGGTGTGCGCTGGGATAAATCTTAATTGGCTAGTGACACACATGTTCAGCTAATTGCACACAGTTTCAGCCTGTTTACCCGCTGCTTGGCAACGGGCATGCAGTTGCAGCTTTTAAACACTACTCAGCTACGGGCACTCTGTCTCACGGCAGCTTAGCTATCAGTACATTTCTGACTATTTTTATTCTTATGTTACTTCAAAATATATGCTCTATTTCATTCCATTTTACAAAAGGGAATACATTTACATTTGTACAATACTGTCTGGGGGCTTTTTAGTGCTTATTTACAAAAATAACATAAAGGTTGTTGTAGGGGCTCGAACCCTGCCTGCCTACTCATAGGGCGGGTACTCTACCACTAAGCTATTATTTCTTGGCTTACTTTGCATATTTAGTTCTTATATCCTTTTCCCCTGACTGCTAAATGTGATTGCGCTAGTAGCACACCCGCGCACACAGTAGCAAACATTTACGGGTTTAACAAAAAAAAAAAAGGTTTTCATTTACTTTTATGACATCTCTTCACTTTATACACTGATGGCCAGTCGGGGCATGTGTTGTATAGTGTGTTTATTCACATTTTCATGGCCTTTCTCGTGGCTGTTTACTTTCAGCCATTCTAGTTTTCCGGGGGCGTGTCCACTTGCAGAGCTTAACCTACAGACACGCCCCCTACTCTCTTACACGGACCGTGTAAGAGTTACTGGTGTGATTCAGCATGCCTCATGCACCTCATGCATATGCATGACATGCTGACATCACACAGTTTAACTGCAGCCTCCGTGTAAGAGTTATAACTCTTACACGGAGGCTTCCTGAATCTGGCCCAGAGTCTGAAAGTGTGATAATAGCTGATGAGGAACAGACAGTGTGAGAGCTTAGCAGCTGCCTAATATTGCAGAGAATGTTTAACATTAACTGCAGATTAAATTCTGTCAACTAAATATAGCTAAACACTTACATTTAAAGTATACTTCAGAGAGGGCAGCTACGAATTTGGAATAAAGCAACTATAACTTTTAATCCATTTTACATAATCTAAGGGAAGGTAATTAGAGGTAAATGCTGCAGTTATATAAGTCTGATGCAGAGTGGCCACTAAAACTCAGAACAGCAAATCAGTACACATTCATTATTCATTTAACCTGGTCCAGGTAGTGGTTCCAAATTCAAAGAAGGAAAAAATATCTACTATTGTATAAAAGTATCTAACATAAATTCTAGCAGCTTAGGTGATTATATGTTATACAAAAGAAAAAGCATAGTTAACATAGGTGGCCTTGCCACTTACCCAAAAAATGACAGACCATTTATCCTGACTAGTCTGATTTGCAAAAGCCATGGCACACATCATATCTGACCTTATAAACTGTGATATCAAAACCTTATCAGGCTAGACCAAAATCATTATGTCTTTACCAAAGGGAAGTACTGCCTACTACCTTCCGTTAACTTGTTAGAGAAGGTTGCACAGCTCAGAATCCACAATTCCCTCAGTCCAGCATGCTGGTTATGAGGAAAAACAACAATTCGAGTTGTACAAGGTATTTTAATAACAACAAGACTCCAAATTCTCAATACAAAACTCCAGATTAAGCACTTCCACTCCACAAGGGAACTTCATCAGAATAACAGAATCCAAAATTCAAAGCACTTAATTAGTATCATCAATTAACATACACTTCCGGCAATAGGTTAACTGCATGATTACAAGTAATTACATATTAAAATGTGGTCTAAGGTATCCTAAAATCAAACACAGTAGAATAATTGTAAAATGGATAAACCGTATAGATGAAAATTAAAACTGAACCTGAAACTGAACATAAAACTTACGTCTACGTACAACAATACATCTTCCAGCAAATGCCCAAGTATACCAGGAAAAACACATTGTCAGCCAAAGTTTTAGTTTACAGCTCTCTTCCTTAAAGCAGAGTAATGGAACAGTGTTCATTTAATGCTGGTGGTGAACAAACATCCAGCCTAAGCTGCCACATAAGTTCATAGAACTCAAGGCTGTTTTCCCAGTCGCCACCCCTCTCAAATTGTTTAACCTGTTCCAACACCCAAAATTTGAAACAGTAATCTACACATACCAAAGTGTGTTTAAATATGGCGTTGGTGTCTTTCTTCCTACTGATTTTGTAAAAATGCTCATAGAGCCTCTGTTTCAGCTTTCTTTCTGTTTTGCCAACATAATATGCAAAACAGACTGAGCAAAATGCCAAATAACCCCCCCCCCCCTTGTCTGGCAGTTAAAATAGCCTTTGGCTTTCAAAACCCCACCAGGGTAGTGAAAATCAAGTTCGTCCATGTCAGCAATAGAAGAACATTGGGGGCACATGCTATACTTATGTGTGCCCCTCCTACCTCTCCCAATAGTATTGCTATTAACCCTTTCAGAAACAATTTTTAGGTTGTAACCCCTTCTTAAACTGAATTTTACATCCCAACATTTTACAACAGTACTCTGGGAAGCTGAACTAGACTACTCACTGGTCATCTGGATGGTATGCATAGTAACTATCCAGTTAGGTATAACTATCTATAAGCTGTATATTTAGAACCAAGCCTATAAATTGTTTGGTTAAATACATTTACAGATGATGACAAAATGGGCATTAAAGTCAAATCTCCCTCTGATATCATTTCTTTAGAGCAGGAACTAATCCTCATATACAAGTGGTACACAGAAGAGGGGTTAAAATTAGAAAGTTAAGTTTTGTCACATTTCGTAATCAACTCTTTTTCCCTTACTGTAAAGTATAGCAACTGCCCCTCGCCAAAGTGATAATGTAGTCAGGGTTCTTGGAACCTGGGTTGATAATTCCCTCTCCGGTGATCACCATGTAGAAACGGTAGTCAGAAAATCCTTCAACTTAGCACAGCCATTTTCTGAAGGCAAATAATCCAAGTCAAAATAAGTTATCATGCATCCTTATTTGTCCCTCATTAAAGCAATTACTCAGGACAATGCCCACTTTGGGATGTACTGTACCTTTCTAGAATAAAGCAACTGGCAAGGCCCCAAAGGTTTCTAACCAATAAGAGTGTTGACCTAAGGTCCCTGTTTACCAAGAATGACTTGAAAGATTATCAATTTACTTGGTTATAGGCTGTTGCAGGGTGATCTATACTTTACATTCCTTACTACCAGGTACACCATCCTCCTTGATATCCTGTATCTTCACAAGTCAAGTAACTCCACTAATCCCAGAATTAAAGACTTAAGTCTTTACCAAAACATAAATAAAATGCACTGGACAGGTAAACTTATTACCCAACATCTATCCCATCTGTAGGTCAAACTTCAGGACTCACCTAATCTGCCCCATTTGAGAAGGATGTTAAACTACAATGGTGGGTATTGGCAAGGTGCAAATGGTCTTTTGATTCAGGTGACTTGTATTTCCTATGATCCAATGATCCTAAGAATTATTCATAGATTCATAAGTTTATAGGTAGGTACTAGGCTATTGGCCCTAGGGCCTATATAAGCCTAGCCAAAAAGGTACCCTGGCTTTCACCACCCAAGAAAATTATTTTCCTGTGCAAAGCAAATACTGAACCAGGGTTTTCACATATAATTAAAATGTTTTCACTGGCTACAGCATTCAGCAGTAGCTGATTATTCTAGTATATGTGCTTCATACCAGACAGCTAATTTATTCACCTATGTTACTTATGTCAGTTGGATTTGTATTACATGAATTAAGATGGATTTCTTTTACATGATTTAAGAACTATTCACTCCGGTTTCCTCCCCCATTCCAAAGACATGCAGTACGTGGATTAGACAGTCTAAATTGGCCATAGGTGCAAGTGCATGTGCGAGTGAGTGGTACAGATGAACTACCATAGCAGGGCTAGCCACCCAGTGGTGTAAACCTTGACTCAAGATAATTGTCACTGTTGGAGTGACCCCATGACCCCATGTGTAAAATGGGAAAAGGGGTTGAGGATGGATGGATGGATGGATGGATTAAAGAACTATTGAGGAGCATTTGCTTTAGCACAGCATCTCTGGAACCTTCTGCTGTTCTCTCAGTATTATCAGGGAAGAAGGGGAGACCTGAGTCTGAGGTTCTGAGAAAGAGATAGTTCTTAGTTCCACAAAGAACACATTCCCTACTATGCACAGTATCGCTGACCAAAAAATAGTCTGTAGAGGTTAGCAGTTGTACAGTCAGGTTTTGTTGTTGCTTAACTTGCTTTACATGAAACTGTCTCACAAACTGTATGGACATTGAAGGGAGTACAATCTGGGTATCTTCATTCTAGAGAAGGTAAAATATAGATTATGAATACGGGATGAGGAGGAAAATTACCAACAATACAAAGCACTGATTTATGAAGATGTAATACAGGCCTTCTGCTTATATTCTGTTGGTAGTATTGTCTTGCTATACTTGTGAAAATGCTGGTCATGGTTCATGACTAAGCATGATAACAAAATAACAATGCTTGGATAGAACAATTCCAAACCGCATCATATCCTGCCAACATTAAATGCATATAAAATATATCCATTTGCTGCTAAGTTACTTTTAGGACAACCCAAAGTACCACGCTTATTGATGATAATATTTTCTGGAATTGGATAAACACAACAAAAGATGATCAATGTCCCCTTGATTTTGGTTTATTTGACAGTGACAGCGTTAACAGTGAGAGCCAGTGTCAAGTTGTATAGTAGTCCCATTGAGCTACAGCTGCAGTACTTGTAAAAGGCAATGCCAAGACGACACTGTTACCAAGCTTTATCACATGCAGAGCGCCGACAACACTGTTACTGAGCATTATCAGACAATTTGTAGTGAGGTAATGTGCTGCTGTCATAGTACAGTCAAGACCACATGGCAACATAATAATTGAGAAAACATTTATGCATTTTAGATGAAGATATACACTGCCAGAAAGCACTCACAGTAAGCTGAGCAAACAAAATAAATGTAAGATATGACAGTGCAAAGCACTTTGACAACAATTTTATGCAGGTTCTACTATGAAACGGCAACTTTCTAAAAATCAACAATCCAAAATAATAAAAAGTCTGAAACCCAAAAGGGCAAAAATATATATTTTCTTGATTTTTTGCAGGGGGTAAGCCTCCCTGCACCTCCTACACATCTGGAACTTACATATACCTAACTCCACTGTTGCTCTGAATTGAAGAGAAGAGAAATCTCCCGAAAAAGTGTCATTGCAAATGCAAAATTAGAAACCAAGCAAGCAATGATTTCCTGTGGGAAACAACATTTACTGCTATGTTATTCATCTTTTATTTTGTGCAGGCTACTGACACTCATGCAATTTCTCCTCAAGCATGTGTAGGGAAGCTTTTATGGCAAATACAACTTGCACATTTGATTCTCAAATTATAAACCAAATGAGTGCAAGCTGTGCATTCAGCTATACAATACACTTTATGAGAATGTTGAAATTACCACCTTGGGAAATAGACAAATAGCATTTGCTGCAGCACTGTTTGAAAGAAGAACTATACATTGTCTTGCCATAAATCTAAAATCTGAAGTAAGCAAGAAGAGCACTTCCATTTCAAATCAGAAAAGGCATACCATCAGCAGAGTTATGATACCATCAGCAGAGTTATGATACCATCAGCAGAGTTATGATACCATCAGCGGAGTTATGATACCATCAGCGGAGTTATGATACCATCAGCAGAGTTATGATACCATCAGCAGAATTATGATACCGTCAGCAGAGTTATGATCAGAGGGATACATTTCACTTTCTAATGTGACACATTTTGTGAGAGAGACTAGGAATTAATTATGTTATTATGATAATAATGCCACTTAGTTAAGCAACTTAAGTGCATTATCATAGCAACTATGTCTATTTATACAACAGCTTCAACATTTATGAACGAATTTCCACTCCTGGTTAAGGACAAGAGAAGAAAATAATCTATACTAATTCAATTAAAATTTAAATGACATATATTTGTATTCCCCCGCCCCAAAAAAGTCTCTTGGCTGCTGTGCATGTTTTGTTTTTCTTCTCACCTTTCAGTAAAGTTACTGTAAAGTTTGATTGTTACAGTTAGTGTAATGTGTCAAATACATTACAGAGGAAAATGCATTTCCTTTAATGTCCTAACTTATGTTTTTACCAAACAAAATATTATCAACATTGACATAATTTATTTATTTTATAGAAATAGAATTCAAATCCCAGCTGGCTTCCTCTGCAATCAGATAAATGTATTGAATAAAATATAATATGGTTATGCCCATCCATGTGTGAAACAACTAATCTGAGAGAGTGTTGCAGATGTTAGCATAGAGAAATGGAATATTGCATTGAGTACAATTCTCAAAGAATGCTTAACATGCAACATAGCATGCTGTGTTACTATTATTACCTCTGTGTCTTTGCAATTAGCATGCAAACACACCTCTCCTGCAGTTATACAAGGCTGGTTATATTCCTCCTGCCAACTTATATGCTTTAACTATCAGCATGCAGTTCAATAGCTTGGTACCTGTGGCAGGAAATGAAGTAGTTTTCACTGTCAAAAGGATAATAACAATGATTAAGCTTTCATAAAGCAGAAGTTTAAATATTCTTGTGAACCTAAAAGAAAGTGCCTTATGAAATATATTTATTTTTTACAAGAAATTGGTGGCTGCATAAAAGTATTGACACTGAGCAGACTCAACTAAGATATAAAGCTAAGAACTGTGAATTTAGAATTATGTTTCATTAGTAAGAGGCTAAAATTGTTGGTGGCATACAGAGTGACCATGTGAGAAGTAAAGTAATGGTGGGAATGGAAAACAACCGACATTGAAACAGAGCATGTGAACTGAAACAGTGACTAAAGAGATGGCATTGTGTGTCATGAATTTTAAACAAAACATGTCTGAGTTTAGACAAGGACCAAAGTATATAGAAAAACATAAAGCAAAGCTAACATAACAGTAAAGTGACAAGATGTAGTAGTGAAGCATGCCATAACGATACATATAAAAGTAATATAGCAATAACCCATGCCTAGGTGTGGGTAATGCTGGATTTACCCACAGTTGGCGTGGTTTGGTCCCGAGGGCGAAGCCTGAGGGACCAAACAAAGCCAACCGTGGGTAAATACAGCATTACCCACACCCAGAAGTGGGTTATTGCTATTATACCATGACATTATTTAAGAAAAGAAACTATTACTTTTCTTAAATAATGGCATAGTATAATGCCTGTTTACTGCCCTTCCGCAGATGTCTGGCATCGCGGCAGTTCTGATGTACTCTTGGCGCCTGTGCAGTACATCAGAGCTGTGGGCAAAAAACGGAGAAAGCAAGATCTCCGTTGCTTTTTACTGTTTCGCTATGTTAAATGGGTTTAACATAGCGAGACAGCTTTAAAATAAGCAACATAGATGTCTGTTGCTTATTTTAAAACTGTCTCGCTATGTTAAACCCATTTAACATAGCGAACAGTAAAAAGCAATGGAGATCTTGCTTTCTCCGTTGCTTTTTAAAACCTGTCTCGCTATGTTAAATGGGTTTAGCATGCGAGACAGCTTTAAAATAAGCAGCGGAGATCTCCGTTGCTTATTTTAAACTGTCTCGCTATGTTAAACCCATTTAACATAGCGAACATGTTTAAAGTAGAGTTATACTAATGGAAAAAAGTCCGGGCGACCGGACCTTTTTCCATTAATATAACTCGGTTTACAATGTGCACGCTGGCCAATCAGCGTGCACGTTTTGGGGGGGTCATGGTATAATAAATGGTAATCATACCATAAGATGTACATGTGAGTTGTAGTTATATTTATAAAAGCACCAAGTATGATATGTCAGACTTACATGTGTACCCACGGAATCTGTGGAAATGTTAGTTATTTTGTTAAGACATGTAGATACAGCTGAAAAGTTAATGTAGGCATAACATGTTTCATGTAGATGATGAATATGCTAAGGTAACTCATGAAATCAGTACAGGTTATGAATCAGAAGAATATACAATAAAGAAAAGGCCATCCAGAGAGGCAGGAGAAATACATAAATGATGCAGAGAAAGAAACCACTAGTCAAATAGGTATTGTTTTACTGAATTTAAAACTAGATACAGGAGCAGATTATGAAAGACAAGCGGGATGTTTCCACATTTACTTTGTTGCCATATTCAACCTACAGACTTACTGCATGTGACAGAACTACAGCAGTCTAATATTTTTGGAAGAACTATAACTGAAAAGTAAGGAATGGTAAAATGAATTTATATTAGTCCGATTAAAGTTCATGTTTGTTATAACAATTAAATATTGAATAATATAGCTGAAAGAATATACAGTGGCAGAGTAAGCAATATGGAAATATTCAGAGAATATGAATTATGCAGTTATGACTCTAGTGCAAATGTGTGTGTGTGTGTGTGTGTGTGTGTGTGTGTGTACTAAAAAGATATCAAGATGAACCACAACAATAAAGTTAAACAATGGTCTGAAACACTGCCACAAGAAACCAAAGCACTCATGGAAAAATGCAATAACTTATTTTCAGGCATCAGCTGTAATACAGAGCAGTATATCATTCAGCTGAATCCTGATATCCACCCTGCAGGGCATGCCCTATGACATATGCCAATGTCTATGAGCCAAAGACTTGAGCAGGAGCTTAGACTCTTGGAATAATTAAGTGTTACTACCAGGCAAACTGCCCTCACAGACCTGATTAACAGTATGATAAAAGTGGCATAGTCATTCCTTGGACTTGATGAAGCTAAGATGTAACACTATCCACTTGAGGAAGTTGTAGCAATGATGCCAAAAAACAAACAAACAAATTTCTTTCATTATGAGATAGCAACCACTATTCTTAGCAAGTGAAGATGGGTGAAGAAAGCTCAAAACTATGTACATTTAACATCCCCTGAAATGATGTCTCTTCCTGTGGATGCAGTTTGGAATCTCAACTGCAGGGGGGTTCTTCCAATCACCCATTCCAAACATTCTGGAAGGTCTAGCTGAGGTAGTGAATATATAAGTGCTGTACTGATATGGTATGAAATATAGATACAATATGACCTAATGCTTGCAAAGACAGTGGGAAGACTGCAATGCAAACATTTGAAGCTAAAGCTGAAGATGAGGCTAACAGGTATAAATCCCATATACAGCATATATAGTTCTATATCATGAACACAACCTGGTATTGACAATGTCAAGGTTGTGGTACAGATATATTATCTAAAAGACAAGAAGGCTTTGCAAATGTTCTTGAGGATAGTTCAATATCTTGCATGTTCTTACCTAATCTTCCCAAGTGTGGATGCCACTGTCAAAATTGTTTGAAAACTATTGAATTACATTGTGTTCAGACAATAATGTAGCTTCATAATCTTGAAGAAGTAGACTCTGTACTGAAACATTACAAAATTAATAAATGTGGTCCTAGAAGTAAATGCTATTCAGTTCAGCTTTGGGGCAGTACTACCAATAGATAAACTGCTGGGGTTGACAAATGCACAAGATATGCAAAAATGGAAAAAGAACTGTGGGTAAATGTACATAGCTGTGAAAAATTTCATGAATACATACATCTGTGACATGCTAGTATAATCAAACTATATCCTACTTTCAAAAATCATTACATCAGGCACCAATAAAATTACAGAGACTGCTACTGATCCTCCAGCAAGGGAGCCCACAGGATTTTTTGCAGGGGGTGCAAACCCAGAACATCCCCATGCAGCCCCCCACACACACACACACATTCCAGTGTCCCATTATTTGGCTATTTCTCCCCAGTTGCCATGAACACTGTTCAAAACTCTCAGTATGCATACTGTTTTATACTTTACTTCTACAATGACTACAGATATTTGGATTTAATTTACAACTTTTATTTCAAATTTTATAGCACAAACACTGAGACATTTGCTAAACAAAGCAATAGTTGTACAATGAAAACAGACTTAGCATTAAACCTTCTCTGCCTTTGAAACTCACATTCACTGAAACAGCATTGAAACCCACATTCAAAGAAAATGCATCTGGGCAGTGGTGGGTCAAGTTTACCTTTGGGCTGTTTTCAAACCATAGGCCCCCTTGCACACATTTTTAGGACCGTGCAAAAGTTCTGTGATTCACCTTCCTGACTGTATTAATTATAATCTATAATAATTTAATTATATCCCTTGTATAATACAGTACTACTTGTTACAGTGTGTTTTAAATTTATAGTTTTGAACATTTTTCCCGTAAGCAATGAAACAAAACATATGAACCAGTAATGACAAACTGCCCAGTTCAGAACATTTCAACTATAAAAGGCCACTTAAATTTCTGTCATTACTATCCACCAATATTAGTCAATATGCACAATCTCTGCACAAGTAAAAGTCATCTCAATAATTCCACATTAAAAAGATCTGAAACTAATGAAGAGGTTGTTGCTAGAAAACAACTTACATTTCAGTGTTTCATCTACAAATTCAGTGCCTGTTGGCTTTGAAGAATAAATTGTCTATGTTACATTAAAAATGGTAAGCTGGCATATTGCAATAGGGAATGGGTGACAAGCTAAAAAAGAGGTCCACAGTTATTAGGTGTCTCATCTAAAGGAGGACATACTAAGGACTGCAGTACCCTACCCCCTTAAAATACAAATGTACATGTTGTTGGAGTAGAACCTACAGCCCTCTGTATTAAGATGCAAGTATGCTACCTGCTATGCTACTAACACTGCTTTAAAATTCTATACCACAATAATGATACCATTTGCTAAACAAAACAGTTGCACATTTTAAGCAGATTTAGCATGAGCAGCAGTAAACCTCTTCCTTTGAAGCTCACAATTCCTTGAAAACGCACTTGAAAATAAATTCCACCTGCTAATTCTAACTAGGGCATTTCACTCTCTCACACTAGCCAATTAACCCATGTGAGAATCAAACCCTGCACCTTGTGTCTGTAAAGTAAGCACTTTAACCATTATGCCAACTTCCCAACCTCAAGCAACCTAATGGTTTGGGCATATGGAAAGGTGCCCTGTAGATCTGAAAATTGGCCTTCTGTTATACTATATGCAAGATGTAACTCATATAGCTTAAGCTACTGTCGCAGTGATCGTAATGATAAACATCTACTGTTATTGTAAGAGCACTTATACAGCTATAACTTGTTGTGTGCAGTCCTCAACAACAACAGACATCCATCATTACTTGATGAACGTTTTCAAAATGTTCCTCTGGTTTTGACACTGGAGTTTTGTGTGTTACTGGGCACTACAGGAGAGTAGTAATGATTTGAAGTCCCTTTTTTACTTCACCACCCAATTCATCATCAGAGAGGTATTTACATACCTCTCTGCACTATCTCATTTCCAGTTTTGATTGCAAAGGCACCATGAAATTAAATGCTGTATTATTTAAAAAAAAATCTAGAAGAAATATCGCACAAAGATCATGGCCTCAGAGTAATCTAAGTAATACCCCTGTACGTAGCAGCAAAAAGATAAGTAAAGGAGGAGTCTTGATAGGAACCCTGCTCCTGTCAAAAGACATTTCAAAAATATACAACCTTCTACATTATTCTGCATATAAAATAATAGTTAATCTTCTAATCTCGTTAGTCCAAGACCCCCTCAGCTAGACAGAAATTCCTAGAACTACACAATAGAGTCAAAAAGCTAATAAAACAGGACAAATTCCAATACTACCAGTCTGCCCTAGATTCCTCCGAACACAGCCCCAAACAATTCTGGTCCTCCATAAACTCCATCCTCCAGCCAAGTAAAGTCAGTACCCCTCCTCCTAACATCCCTCACTCCTCAGAAAATATTGCTACCTCATTCAACACACACTTCACACAAACCATACTATCACTAGCTAAACAACACAACCTCCCTCCCCTCCAACCCACACCTTCAACTACTAATCTTCCAACTGCCTTCTCTTTTTCTCCTGTACCTACCTCCAACATAAAAAAGCTCTTAACTAAACTTAAACCCACCAAATTAGCAGCAGACAGCCTCCCAAGTGAATACCTACAAATCGCAGCTGATGCTCTGGCCTACCCAGTATCCATCTTGATTAACAGATCTCTGTCAGAAAGGTATGTTCTCACACTGTGGAAAGTATCACATATAATTCCCCTCCACAAAGGTGGACCCTCCACAAAACTAACCAATTACCGCCCCATAGCTATTCTCTCTCCACTCTCCAAAATACTAGAGAGATGCATACACTCTCAGGTCTCAGACTACCTCCTTACTAACAACCTCCTTTCCAATACTCAGCATGGTTTCCGACCAAACCATAGCACCACCACTGTCTTACTCTCCTTTACTAACACTATCCTTCAGCATAAAAACAATGGCTATCTCTCCTCTGCTACTTTCCTAGACCTATCTAAAGCATTTGACATGGTCCAACACAAACAACTTATCTCTGTCCTCAGTAACCTATCCTTCTCACAATCAGTCACCAACTGGTTTCAGAGTTACCTGTCTGACCGCCAACAATCCATTGTATGGCAGAATGACAAATCTCCCCGACTACCTGTCTCCATAGGGGTTCCCCAAGGATCCATCCTTGGACCCCTACTCTTCTCTGTTTTCACAAATAATCTAGCCTCTGCCACCACACATGGCACACTCATACAATACGCAGATGACTCGACCATCATCAACTCAGCTCAGTCCCTGTCCAAACTGCAAAAAGTCACACAGGAAGTATTTTCCTCTGTTGAAACTTGGTTATCCAATGCCCAATTAATACTCAACCCAAACAAAACTAAAGTACTCATCTTCCAACCCACCAAACATACTCAAAACAACTCTCACTTTAACATCACAGCAAAAGACAACACCACTATATACACAACTGAACACACCAAATTGCTAGGAGTGGAAATAGACAATAAACTAAAATTTGACATTCACATATCCATGACCATAAAAAAAGTCCACAAAAAACTAGGAGCGTTCTACAGAAATAAGTATCTTCTCACCAAAGCAGCAAAGATTTAAATAGCAAATTCCCACCTTATCTCCACCCTACTTTATGCCTCCCCAATATATACCAACCTAAGGCAATGCGATCTAAACAAGCTAGAGACCTGCTACAACAAAATTGCCAAATTCACCACAGGGGTATCCTACTGTAGTCACCACTGTCTCTCACTTGCTGAACTGGGCTGGCTTGAACTCCCTCACCTCCTTCAATGGTATCAACTCTCACTCGCCCACAAGCTAGTAAACCATCCACTAAATGTCCCATCCCTCCAGAATCTATTCCAACCCTATTGCACCACCAGACCACTAAGATCCAGCAACAAAAATCACTTGCAGATCACTAAAGCCAATAACTCTGCTGGTGAAGCACTATTCTCTTTCACCATAGCCAGATTATGGAACTCCCTCCCACCCACAATTACCTCCATACCATTATGCACCCACTTCAAAACTTTACTAAAAGCGCACCTAAAAACATGCTAGCTATGCCCTTGCAACTCCCACTCTAATATCACCCACCCCATCCAACCACTTCCTTTCTTTCCACTCCACTAACTACCTTGATTATAGCAAGCTCAGATGCTCATAAGTCTAGTACTTATACAGCAGGAACTTCTTATTTTAACATTTGTTAATGTCTGTTATGTACTTCACAGATAAAGATTCTAGTTGTCTACTGATGTACTATGTTCTTCATCTGTTAATATGTTGTAAGTAATTGCTATGTAAATTGTTAATCGCTACGTAATCCAATGTAACTACTGCCTGTTTATTTTAACTGTGGAGCTTTTCTCCCCGGGCCTCCACTGAAAATGGACCTACATCCAGTTGTACACTGCCGGTCAACAAATATAACTAAATAAATAAATAAATAAATTAGTAAATGAATGTGTAACTGTTGATGCACATGACTCTATGTGTGTTTAAAATATGTTGGAGCTTTTCTCCCAGGCCTCGACTGAAAAGGGTTTTTTGACTAAACAAAATCAGACAAATTTTATAAACAAAAGCAAAATAAAATAAATAAAAAATAAATATTGGTGAAATGGATTGTGCACAGTATTTGGAGCACACAAAGTTACCCATAGTATGTCCATCTATGCTCTATCACCCATCAATTCAGCAGCTCAGAAAACTGCAATGATATTTTTTTTGCTGTTTTACACCATCAGTCAATTATGGGGGAGGGGTAAAGAATCTGCAACTCCTAAGCATTTTATTCAAATTTATCTCAGTAACTAATCAAAAATAAGCAATGAAATATCTTCGATTTTATGTACATGCATCCATCCACATGGCTAAAGGTGTACCCACGTATATATTATTTATACATATGAGCATGGGTTGCACTGCATTCACACTATCCCATTTCCAAATGTGCACATAATAAAACTATTTTCCTATAACACAATAGGCGAGCTTTGAATCATGGAAACACAATTAAAAAACAGCCATAAAATGTTTTAATATGCACTTTACTATGTAGCAGTCGCTATTTTAATGCCTCGGAATTTCCTATTTAACAATATTATGACCTGAGAATGTGCATTAATAGTTTTGCATAAACTGCTTAGTAATCCTTTCACAAAATGCATACTACTATGCATCTCTTTAAACTTTTAACATATTTCTGGGTAAATAGGGCATTTTTAAAATGTGTCACTGACTTCTTAAGCCACCACCAGAGACCTTTAAGCAGTTAACTCATATGAAAAATGAATAAATATCACATAGATTAGTACTATGCTAACTGACCTTACAAGCCGAGTCAATTATCCCTTGTGAGACTCAAACCCTGCGCTGCGTTTGTAAGACAAACACCTTAACCATTAGGCCACTCTCCCAACCTCACCCTGTTTTAACAGCAGGGAAAGTATTCCAGAGCATAAAGAAATAATTTCTTCTGTGAGAAGAGCAACCCATTGCAAATTCCGAGGTTTGTAATACACAAATAAAACAAACAACTTAAAAAAAAAATGGATTCAACTTACTAAGTTGGGCGTGGAATGTTGGCATAATGGTTAATGTATTTACCTTACAGACACAAGGTGCAGGGTTTGATTTTCACATGGGGTAACTGGCTAGACTCAAAAGGGTAGTTAGTCTAGAACTAATCTATGAACGCACACAAAACAGGAGTGACTCTTTTTACGATGTTTGAGTATTGGTTTTGAACAGAAAAGTAAAACATAAACAAAGCTGGAAACGTCTTTTTCTCCTGAGTCAACAAGCTTTCAATAACAAAATCCACATAGGACTTTCCCTCAATGTGACCACCTGACTGCCCGACTACAGCAGAGTTGATGGTCATGTCACAAAGTCTGTCATCTAACTTGCCACAAAAAATATACCATGGACAAAATTCAGACTAAGACAATATAATTAACAAAATGTCATCTACAGCAGCCAAAAGACACATGTTAACCTACAGCCAAACATGGGAAAGAACATTCACATTTTCCAAACACACAGGTTACAAGAGTAGTCTAGGAGTAGTACATTCTCAAGCACTCACAGCTTGGTATAATTGATGCCAAGGCCCAGTACCAGGTCACGGACCGGCGGTTGAGAAACAGTGATAGAATTATGTTTACGTAAACATAATTCTAAATCCATGTTCAATGAAACTAAAAAGCGCACATTTATAGTACATAATAAACTTTTATGTGATTGTAATCCTGATTCCTGATCTACAACAGTATTATTTTTGCCAAGAATTAAACTACTGCATTTAAATAATCATTACGGTAGCATTTTTTGGTAGCAGTGTACAGCCAGGTTATTTATGAATATGGTGAAAAGTATGGCTCTCCACTCCAGTCTCCACTGACCACCGTAATCACCTCCTGGAACTTAGAAGGCCAAAAGACCATATGCAATTAAGTTAAACTTAACTAGTACAGGCAGTTGAACATCGCATCGTGGATGTGGCGGAGAAGCTGTTAGCCTCAGGAACTGTCTGCAGTACAGTGACTGGGCTGGGAATGGGAATGGGGAGGGCACTAGTCACCAGGGGAAACTACTGGACACTCAAGTCTCAAGTGCACCACTTTCACGTTTTGGCTCCAAGCTGGAAGCTGCCATTCAATGTACAAAAAAAAAAATTACCTCAGGAGCTACTTTCTTGTCTCAGAGTCCCTGTTCATGATCAACCTACCTTAAGTTGTTCTACAATTTCAAAACTAAGTGCTGCACATTGTCACATGACAATATCTTTCTTAACTCTTTTTGGTTACAAAAATCTTCATTTGGGATAATAATCTATATGCCACCCACTGTCATCCAAACTCTATGCAGCTGTTAATGGTAGTAGACAGAGATGCAGTTTGAGGAGGCATTGAGGCTCGTCATATGCATCATGTGACTGCATCCTCCAATAACATCTCCTCTGAACGATGCAGGTTTCACAGAAGAAAAAAAAAGTAAGTTGAAATGGAAAAATGTACAGTTTTGCCAGTACATTTTTCTATTTCAACAAATCATGGCAGATAACTTAAGAAAATCCAGGGGGGTGCAAGTGCACCTCCTTCCACCTGCCTGCAGGCGCCCTTGTCCTCCAGATACATGATCTAACGGTGACATTTAACCTGGAGTGCAGATACATACTGCTGATACCCTGTGCTGAACATGCCCAAAAGAACTCAAATAAGAATTGTAAATCAAGGATCCAGAGTGACGACAACAGCCATGAATTTGCCAATGTCAGAATGACAGAATTTAAAAAAGGACTGAAACTGATACGGAAATGCAACAATTAGCAACAAGAGCCATACAATGATTACTGAAATGAAAAGAAAACCATCCTTATGTGTACAGCCATGCTTCACCTTCTCTGATGAACAGAGTTATAAAAATGAACTGATGTTTAAAGTTACAGAATAGTTGAGTATGTTGACCAGGATACCTGAGGCACATTTAGGTACAACATAGAAAAGATGGAACTTCAGATATCAACTTTTAGCCAGGAATGTCAACTCAAGTAGATGAAATGTGACATGTCGTAAAAGACTGTCCTTCTAGTAGAAATGATTCCGCATGAAACAGCAGACCATCACTGTAGTGGATCTATTCCAGCATTGTAATACATAGTATCTAACATGTAGTAGCTATTACTTAGCCCACTCTGAGGTATGCAGACTGAAAGATATGATAACCTGGTCTATAATTAGTGAAATAAAAGTCATTTTGTCAAACTTGGATACCCAGTATTAATATTTCTGAATGGCCTGCAGTTGAGAAATTTAGAATTCCAGTGATTTGTCTTGAAATACAAATTTTTGCCATAGTACTCTCAAGTCTAAAATGGCCACAGATCAATGAAAAGTTGAAAGTGTCACAGCAACATTAAAAAAAACACACATAAAAATGTATCCTACAGAGGAAATAAGATTTCCACATTGTTTGACTGAACCTGCAAAGCACTTTTCTGCAGGGTGTGGATTATTTACTGCTGAAATCTTAACAGGTTCAGTCTAAGACCAAAACTCTCTGCTGCATCAATGTTGCTATTGCTACAGCACATACCATATATTAATGAGAAAAAAAAAACTATGCACTGTATCCAAAGAGATAAGTACAAGACATTATGGAAAGAAACAAGCCTGCATCTGAGAGATATTGTAAAGGATATAAAACTAACACAGATCAAGAAGCAGATATAATAACAATAGTTGAGATGCCACAGTTATACATTGTTCAGACAATAGAATGTATTCCATTTAGATGAAATATGTGTTATTTGTATTAAACAGCACACAAATCTAGGTTCCACTCACAATTTTCTAATAGTGAAAAAAATTGAGAGACTCCATTGATAAGATTGTTGTACAGAAGCTAGAATGGGAAGAACCAGACAAAAAGACTGTGTTGCACAGACCACCTGAGGTGGAAGAAATTCCTTCAATAAGTCAAAGTCCTCACAGTGTCAACCCAGTTTCAGGTTCCCCAGCAAACCCTCTGTCTGCGAACCTGGGTCCAAGGACCCCATAATATGAAACTGATACCTTATCCCATACATTATTAACAGCACTAGATGCAGCTCCTGTTTGGAGATTAAGCAGTGGTAAATTGGTTAATCCACCCCAGAGGCACTTATGGGAGGTAAAATAAGGTATTCTATAATGACAACTTTACTGAAGGCATTATTTTTTTGATGTTTGCTCATCAAACAACTGCTAGGAAATGTATTTATTCTAAAAGACTTCTGTACATAGTTCTATATATTTGCATCTCTCTCTCTCTCTCTATATATATATATATATATAAATTAGATGTAGCTATATTTTTGAGAGGGAATTTGTAGTGCATAAAATGTGGGAATCTGTCTTTATTTCATCAGAATGTACATTTTTAAAGTTGTCTTGTTTTTTTTTGCTAATGCATTTCTCTGAAGTGTAACATATTCAGATCATCTCTATCTTGGCCTCTTCACTATTTTTAAAGTTTTACAAATTATTGTTAGCAGACATCACAGAATCTACTGTTTTACTAGAATAATATTTTCTCGTAGGGTTACCCTGAAGGAATACACTGTCTCTGGGGAACTTAGTTACTTTTTACAGTGTCCTGTAGTCAGACATATGAATTTTCAATCATCACACAAAAGCAGTTATTTTATCCAGTTTTTCTTGAGGCAAAGATTTTAAGCAAAAGTTTGTGCTGACATAATGAGGTAGCCTTTCCTCAATGTATATTTGTGAGCACAGTGCCTTGGAATGAAATAAGAACATCTGAGTGCAATGTTCTAATCTAGGCTTTTTAGTTTATTTTTAAAGAAGGTAAGTCGACTAAATACAAATGCATGTATACATGTAGGAGCACTATAAAGTTAAATGACTTTCTCAAAGTTTCACAAGTTACAACTAAAAACTGGAGAAATCAAACCCTGGAAAAGAGGATAAGGTTCATTGTAAATGAGTATCATTTGCCTTCTGTTTTACACTGCTAGATAAATAAAACTGATTTGAGCACTTGCCTTCCAAACACCTGGCTTCAGATGTATTAAATCCTTTAGACAATTTATTGTGTGCCATGTCTAACTATAATTTATTTATTCAGGTATATCAGTATTTGATTATTTAGTATTTGGTTAAACTATGAATTCTGGTCCACATTTTTAATTCAGGTTCAAATGATATCATGTTAACTCAGGTATATAGAATTATTTAAACTAAATAAACTAGAATTTCTTTCTGTTGTTCTGGAATATCAAAGTGTGCAGTTGAATTTATATTGAATGTTTGCAAATGTTCAAACAAATGTTCATACTGATTACAGGCACCTCAATATTTTGTTTGAGATAGTCTGATGTACATTTCTTTCCTTATGTTTGTCTTGTGTGGGTATATTATATATTGAAATTGTGTAAAACTTGGATTCTTCTATGGCTTGTTGGTCTAGGGGTATGATTCTCACTTTGGGTGTGAGAGGTCCCGGGTTCAAATCCCGGACAAGCCCTGGGTTTTTAAAAGAATTGTACAATTCAGGATAAAGATATTTCTCTGTGAAAGAGGAGCTGAGTGAATTTAAGAGGTTGATATCTAAGCTAAAGGTCTTTCTCTGTGAAAGAACTGCTGAGAGAATTCTTGGATTTCCCTACTGTGAAAGTGAGCCACTTAACTGAAGAGTTCCATGGTGTAAATGAAAAACAGGGAAAAGCTTCATAATGGTCTTGTCGGGCACATGCCTACTAACTTGTTATATATATAAACTATCTGAGAAAGGGTCTACAGTTTAATCATGCTGCATTATTAAGCATCTTAGGGCAATGCAGTAATTGCCTCATGTACACAGACAACCCTCTCCTCCTACCACCCAACACTACAACCTGTGAGAGATGCACTTATATAGCCAAACTGGAAGCAAAGCTCTCTTCACCCAAGACTGGACTAGACAGTCAAGAGGAGAAGGTAAACACTTGGACCACACCACACTCAGCACATAGTCCCTCAAAACCTACACCACCAAAACACGCTCATAGAAACACAAAACACACACCTACATTCATGGAGGCTCTCAGTAAAAACCTGCCCAAGCAACAAGGACCTCCAAACCAGAAACACAAGCAACCCCCACCCCCCAACACAATCCAAATGACACATAGCCCACAAACTCAGTGTGCCACTCAACTACAGCCCATAAGGCATAACAACGTAGCCAACACTCTAGTCATAGGTGACTCTAGTCAGGCACACTGATGTTCCACTCACCAGGCTAAACAAGGAGAAAGTTACTGTCAGCTGCCTGTCGGGTGCCAGGATCTGCCACATAATTCATGCACTCAGGTCACTCCACAACAAGTACAAATATGACTCTGTCATTGTCCATGTTGGTGTGAATGACCTGAGACGTACCTCCTTGGACTACATGAAAAGGGACATGGAGGAGCTGTCTGATCTTGTAGCCCAGGCAGGTATGACCCTAGCCCTGAGTAGCATCCTGCCATCACCCAGAATGACACCACAGTACAAGGACAAAATGATTGACTTCAACAATTGGCTAAGCTTCTGGTGTCATTCTAAGGGGATCCGGTAACTGTCTGCCTGGGATGACATGATCGACAGGCCACGATGCTTTGCCAGTGATGGCCTGCACCTGTCACCCCCGGGATTCTGGATACTGGCTAAGGCTCTAGCCACCCCTATTTTTTAGGAAGGTTCAAATGACAAATTCACCACCCTAACAGGTACAGGCAAGAAGAATCTGAGGGTATTGCTACTCAATGCTACAAGTCTAAACCTCAAAATGCACTCTCTCGAGGCACTCCTTAAAATGGAGAACATCGACATCTGTGCAGTGACGGAGACCTGGTTCAAGGCTCCAGAGAGTACCCCTGCATTACCAGGCTATAATTCATACCGCACCTTTCAGCCACCTAACTGGGACCGAAACACTAAAGGAGGAGGTGAGTCCATAGTCATTAAGGATATCCACACCTCCAGGCTAGTTGCTCAGTATAATGCATCTGAGATTATACAAGTGCAACTAACTCTGGGCAAGACTGCAATCCAAATTGTAGCTTGCTACAGATCCCCCACCATGCCCCAGGATTCCAACTCCTCATTTCTTAATACACGGGAAAATATCAGGGTACAACCTAACACCCTAATAATGGGCGATTTCCACTACCCTACCATTAACTGGGAAAACTACTCATGTACCAACTCTTGTGCTCAATGTTTTCTGGAATTCATAAATTCCAATGCCATGGATCAACTTATCCACACCCCCACCAGGGGCAGCAATATCCTAGACCTGGTTATTACCAACATGGGCAACCAGTGCTGCACACTAGAGGTCAATTCCTCGTTGGTCAGATCAGTCCACAAGCTAATCACCCTAGACATCCACATCCCTCCCCCCCCCCCCATTAGGGAAATCACAGTAAAAAATTTCTCCAAAGCCAACTTCACGCTTCTTAAGACAGAAGTGGCAAACTTCACGACACCATGCTGACGGGCAATAGAGGTATGACTGCTGAATCTTACACAAATGCACTTTATAAGCACTTACACGAGTGCATGGATCGTGCAATCCCTAACAGAACCAAGATGCTATCCTCCAAAAAAAGGAAGCCAATCTGGTGGTCCCCTGCCATAAACAAACTCTACAACAGAAGAAAGAAACTGTTGCAAAAAAGAGTAAAATCACATGATTGGAGAAACTCCCTGGTCAGCCTCAGTAAGAAGCTGAGATCCCTCATAAAATCCTCCAAAGCTAGTTATGAAAACAAAATTGCCACTGACTCTAAAGACAACCACAAAGCATTCTATAGCTATGTCAAGAATCTGAATGGCAACACACACTCTGAGTTACAGCACAATGACACTAAATATACAGAACCAACTGATATTGCCAACATCCTTGCAGATGCTAACTTTACTCCCCTGTCATCCCCTAAAGGGCCCATCTCTGTACCAGAAGAATGCAAAGTTCCTGTAATCACAGCTGCACAGGTAAAAAACACACTATCCAAAGCCAAGAACACAGCATCCGTGGGACCTGACGACATCCCAGGCTGTGTTCTACATGAACTACAGAATGAACTGGCACCCCACCTAAGTACCATGTTCAATCATAGCCTCACCTCAGGCTATGTGCCCACTGAATGGCGCACAGCAACAGTTATCCCACTCCACAGAGGGGGAGCCACCACAGACCCCGGAAACTACCGCCCCATTAGCCTAACGAGCCTGGTCTGCAAGGCTATGGAACGTATCATCATGGAACTTATAAACAATGACATTGGTAATCTACAAACTCAGGACCCCACCCAGTTCGGGTTTGTAAAAGGCAGATCATGTCTCCTAAACCTGATAGACTTCTTTGAAGCAGTCACCAAAGCCGTAGTTGAGGGTAAGGTGGTTCACACAGCCTATCTAGATCTCGCCAAGGCTTTCGACACCATCCCCCACTCTGGAATTATAGATAAACTCACTAAACTAGGTATAAATCCCTATGTCACAATATGGGTTGCCAACTGGCTCACTGACAGAACCCACACTGTGAAAGTAGCAGACTCCAAATCCAACTTCAGACCAGTGACAAATGGAGTACCACAGGGTTCAGTCCTGGGTCCTCTCCTGTTTGGTATCTACTTCTCTGAAGTACAGGCCAACATAGAAGGTCTTTGGCTAACGAAGTTCACACATGACTGCAAACTAGGAGCCATAATCAAAACTCCAAAAGATGTGGACATCCTACAAAAGGGCCTCGCTGAGACAGATGTCTGGTGTCAAAGCCACGGCCTCAAGCTCAATGCCAAAAAGTGCATTGTCATCTCTTTGGGTAAAAACTCAGTACCCATGAACTACCACATAGGTGGTAGTCTACTTAACACCGAAAGTGTGATAAGAGACCTTGGGACAGTAGTCTCTCCTTTGAAAATCACATTGCCACAATAGTCAAGAAATCCTTCTACATGGCACACCTCATCACAAAAGGTTTCTCATCCAGGAAAAAAGAGGTCATTGTTCCCCTCTACTCATCACTCATTAGACCCATTATAGAGTACAATGTCCCTTTTGGTATGTACCTCACAAGACATCTACAACAACTGGAAAGGCCACAGAAATACCTCACAAAGAGGATTACCGGTCTCAAAGAGATGCCCTATGCAGACCGTCTCAAAAAACTGCAGCTTTACTCCATTGCATACCGCCTACTCAGAGGCGATCTCTGCCTAACACACAAAGCTATGTCAAACCCAGAGCTTTTATACATGCTCCACTTAAAGAAATCCCAATCCCTACGAGCTACACACTCTAGGGACCTAAACCTCATCACCACAATAAACAGAACATGCTGGAGGGATAGATTCCTGTCCCAGAGATTTTCCATACTCTGGAACAAACTACCTATCTATATCAAACAAAGCTCCTCATTAGCACTCTTCAAGAAAAATCTTGATGATTGGATGGGAGATAGGAAATTCACCCCGGGGATCACTTCTGTGGCTCTGCTCGACAGTGGCACAGGTAAATAATTTTCTTGGGTAGCGAAAGCCAGGGTACCTTTGGCTAGGCTTATATAGGCCCTAGGGCCAATAGCCTAATACCTACATATGAACCTATGAACCTATGAACGTGCATACTACGAGAGAGAGATACTTCTACGGTGCATTTTAACCACTGAAATTATGTTTTATACCATATTAAAACTGATTCACAAATCTTTGCAGCCATTTGTTTACCAATCATACTGTATATGATATCACATTCATGTACTTTTCATATACTAATGAATATGAAAGATCATATAAGTGCCTCAACATTCTTCCAAAATCACTTGTGCCCTAACATTACTAGACCAGTATGAATATGAATCATTTATGAAAAAATACACTATCAAATATATATAAAACGTGTGATTACTTAGCTTACACTAACAATGTATTTCTAAGTAACTCTCTATGAATTTCCATAAATTTATTATTTCTTACAAATACAACCAAAATCCTTTCCTATAGATTCGGTACACTTATTTCCAAACAGGACTATGGAGAGACTTGTCATATGTAATTACACATTTCCCAGCAGTAAACAAGGTCTATAATATGCTTTTCTTTGATTTAGAGGCATATTCGAAACAGGTAATTTATATAATTGAACGAGAGGAAGACATTATGAAAAAAGGAGGTTGCCATATATTCTACAAATAATTTGGATATCATCTTAGAACTATCCCTGAGCTAAGCTTAAAAGACAGATATATTTATTTCAACTCTCCAGTAAATAAGCACCATAAACAGATTTAGATTATGAAGTTTCACTGGAGTACAGAATGATGCAAACCGCATATACCATAAACAATTCTACACTTAAGAAATAGTGAACATAAGTACAGGTGCCTTCAACAGTAGCGCTCCTTCCATTTCGGTCATTTTACAGGTTCTTTTACTAAAAGGTACCAGAAATGCTATCACATGCATCCCTTAAACATGTGTCAGGAAATGGATGGGTTTGGGAACTTATTGCAGGATCAAGGAAACATGTTCAATATATTCTAACCTGGAATCCGACTCCCTGGACCATCTTATGAATCTTTTAGCTCGCCTCATTTTTCTCCATCCTTTACTGATCACTGCTCCCTTTATGATAAACCCAGACCACTCTATCTTTTGAATTTGGCATCAGCTGGTAATGACTAATAGTCTTGTTTCAGCACAAATGAAGGAAAAAAGGAAGTTCTATTTATGGATTTTTTTTCATGATACTGACTTTTTTTCAGATTATAGGACTGTGTACAAATGGTTCTTATATGATATGGAAATATTTTTATCTTAATTGCATTCTGCAACATACTTACACAGATTTCCAAAATAAACTTTTATATGGATTTTGTCCAGGTGAAGGTCAAGGGCATCAGGTTCACTTAGTGTTTCTTCCACTCTTTCCAAGTGAACTTTCTGGGTAATGTAGGGGGAGTGGTCTACTAACAAGAAAAGGTATTTAACTGCACTGCATGTAAACATGCTGAGGCGTACAGGAGCCCTATTACATCAGCACCTGCAGATGCACAGTATGGGGCATGGTGTGGTCCCCAGCTCAATATTTGATGGTACTGTAGGAAGAGTATAGTCAAGCCACAGTGGTGCAGTGGTAGCGTTGTTGCCTCACAGCAAGAGGTTATCCTATTCAATTCTCGGCTGGAGTGCCTTCTGTGTGGAGTCTGCATGTCCTCCCCGCGGTTGAGTGGCGTTCGAAAGACATGCGTAGAATGAGGGTGCTTTCGTTGAAGGTTGGGCGTCGAGCTGGCACCTCATCACCGTAAAAATCTACTGCCAATCATTAGCGGACCAGAGTTCCACTGTGGCAACCCCTAACTGGGAAAAGCCGAAAGAAGAACTGTAGGAAGAGCATATAGCTGTCTTACAGGAGAAGAATGAGTGTTAGCATATATGTAAAAGAAGTTCTTGGTCTAAAGAAAAAGCCTTTGTTCAAAGGCAAGGGAAAGAAAGGACCACATTTTCTAGATTGGTCAAGCATATCTTTCAGTTCATTAGAATTGCTTGTCATTGCTGTAAAAAATATGGACTAGCAAGTCTCCCTGGTCATTATTCATTCATTTCCTCATATGAAAGTGCAGTGAGAGCTGTCTGTCATCATCATCATCATCATCACTATTATTATCAACCCCTTTTATCCTATTTTCAACATGGGGTCAAGGTGCTGTGCAAGCTGTCATTATGTCTCTCAATTCACTGCCAGTCTCCTACCATTTTTGACAGTCTGGCCTGGTGGTCATAGGTCTTTTCTCACACAATCCATTTGTTGCCTTACTGGATGTCTTAGTCTTTCTTGCCTTCTTCCTGCCTATTCCAAATCTTCTTCACCAAATCATCTGCTACTTTCCTGCCCATGTGCATGAACCAACATAGTTTGGTCTCTTTGAGATTTTTTGCAACTGGAGCTACTTTGGTTACTGTTCTGATACCATGATTTCTTTGTCTCATAGTGTTCATACTACCACCCATCTCAGACACTTCATCTCCATTACTTCTAGCTTCCTTATCTGTTCTGCCTTCACTGTCCATGTTCAGTATCACTGTTTTATACACCTTACATTTCAGCTTCTTTGACATTCTTCTGTCACAAACTTCCCTTGACAATCTGTGCCAGCAGGCTGCAGCACCTCTGATTCTAACTTTGATCTCCTCATTCTGACTCCCCTTTGCTTCAAGTATCTCTCCCAGGTACTTGAAGTTATTAACTTGTTCCATTACTTTATTAACTTGTTCCATTATTTTCTATTTTATCTCAGGTGTTGGCTTCTTCTGATTTCCCCATTTGCTTCCATGACAACTGTCTTGTTTGTACTACAAATTCTATTTCAAGGTCACCATCTCAAACAAGTCACACAGGAGTTACAAAAACTAGATACAACATGCCAACATGAATTCCATCCCATCCATTCCCTCATCTTACAAAATGGAAGCCAATTCCTATGCAAACCATTGACACACATCTTTATTTTATTTATTTTATTTATTTATTTATTTATTTATTTACATTTGTTGACCGGGAGTGTCCGACTGGACGTAGGTCCATTTTCAGCAGAGGCCCAGGGAGAAAAGCTCCACAGTTAAAATAAACAGACATTAAAATAAACAGACAGAGTTAAAATAAACTTCTCATCATACCTCTCAACTGTCCAGATTATAGCAGAATGTCCAGATTTTTTGCCTCATATTTTTGTCTTGTTTCTCACAAAATTATGATTTTTCTGGCAACTCACTAAGGACCGAAGTAAGAAAATAATGGCAGATATTTGAGTTTCAAACTTCATAAAATTCTTACTAATGCAAAACCTGTTGTCTATAATCTTTTTAAGTTTGCAAGAGCAATATTTAAAAAATATTCCTATTTGTGGGCCTTTCTCCCCCATTATTTGTGGCTTTGTCCATATTTCTTGGTCTAAGAAGTTGAGAGGTATGCTTCTCATTCATGACTAATAGCCTGCTCTACAGATTTAAACATGCCAATATCACAAATCTTGGCAACATATAACATGCCACTACAGCCAATGATTTGGGGTCCATTGCAAATTTCTGCTCACTTGCCAAAATGCTAGAGAAGTTCATTTATGACGACCAAATACTAGGCTACACCACAAAGTATGATATCCTGAGTAACAACAACATGTGTTCCACCATAAGTACAGTACCTTCACAGCTATCTACTCACTTACCAATCAACTGTTTAAGAACATGGAAGCCTAACAGGAGTCATATTACTTCATCTCAAAACAGCTTTTGAAAGAGTTAACCACATGCTCCTACTTCAAAACTTCTAGTCCATGGGTTTTTGTGGACTGTAACCAGATAGTTCCACAGTTATCAGGCAAACAGAACCTTTGTTATTAGAAAATCAGAAGGTAGGCCTATAGCTGGCACTACAGCTATAGGCCTAGAGCTGGCACTACAGAGAAAGGGGTATTTCAAGGTCCTGTGCTAAGACTGCATCTGTTCTCACTATATATCAATTACATATCCTGGGGACTGCCCAATATCAATTGCGTAGTATATGCAGATGACCTTGTCATCATCATAACAAGTGCCCATTCTTCTGACATCAACTCAGTGTTGCAGGAACATTTCTAGTGTGTATGGAACTGGTTTGTCATAAACAAACTATCAATAAGCAGTAGGAAAAAACACCACCATGTTACTGGGAACCACACAGAAAATTAAATTTAATACACCCCTAACCATAATAGACCCCACAAAGACCTCCCTCCTAGCCACAATCATACAGAAATACCTAGGGATGATTATTGACCCAACCCCCAACATTCTGACACACATAAACTCAAAAACAAACTTAAAACACAATTCATTTAAAGGTCTCATAAAATCTCAAACTCACTCCAAAGACAAAGCAAGCCATAACCATCTACCTAAGTTAGAATATGTACTCCCTATTTTAACATCTCCCTCTGTCCTCAACATTTCCCTTATTTGGTCAACCAAAAACCAAGTGTTGAGATTCATACACCAGGCCAGTTCCTATAAACATCACTACATCACTCTTCAAAAAGGCAGATGGCTACCAGTTGTCTCTAGAGCCACTTTTTTATTACTAGTAATCCTTACCTACAAACTGATTTTTGATAAATATTGACACCACTCAATAACTGCCATATACTCAAGAGGTCACACACTCTCAAAGTACAATTCTGAACTGTAAAAAACATCAGAGCTATGCGGCACTATATAAGAAACTGAAGGTTAGCACATCCCATTTAATGTGATATGTAGCTTGAAATTTTTGGAAAAGAGAATGAAACTAGGGGATCTAGGAAAAAGAATGCACACAAAAACTGAATGCAATCTTAATCAAAGTTGTTGGCATAGAAGACAAAAATCGGTTATGATCAAACGTGTAAATTTTTTGTTGCTGGGAAAGTAAGACGTTTTTTCTACTTAGATGATACACTATTAAATATTATACTGAGTACTGTTGCTATTGCAAAGTTGACTGCTATTACACAGCAATATATGTAACAGTAGAATCTGGCTATTTTCCAAATTCTGACAATAAATGTCTTGGCAACTGTGAAGATTGTGTGAAGATAGGTGAAGGCTGCCAGCCTAGCCAGATAGAATTTTGGAGATAATTCTATCATCTGTACATATTAATGTAAAGCACAGGCTGTGTGTGTGTGTGTGTGTGTGTGTGTGTGTGTGTGTGTGTGTGTGTGTGTGTGTGTGTCAGCTACTTGCGCAGGGACACGAAGCACTGGTTGGACAGAGTGGGTGCTGAAGGTTTTATCTTGCCCACTAGGCTGAGATCTGGAACCTATAGGTGTGCCAGTGGGGAGTCGTATTGGGGACCTGGAGAGCAAGGGAGTGACCAGCCCCGGACTGACTGTGATCTCTGTGTGCTCTTAAGAGAAATTGCACTTTACTGTGTGTATTTGTTATCCTTTCCTCTTACGTGACACACCCCTCACTGGTGTTAGTGGTGAGGATTGAGGCTCCTTGATTGCTGGGCCAGGGCACGGGCATCACATATTAATTGTTTGGCAGTGGTGGGATATCCACACCACATATTAATTGGCTGGCAAATACTAATTGGCTTGTAGTGGTGTGGGTAGAGTGCATTCCTGTAGCTGGTGTACAGTGAATGCTGAAGGTGTTTTGTACTCTAAATCAGCCACACAGCGAATACTCAGAGTTCAGATAACAACTGTTTTATTTCTTTTGTTAGCTTAGTTAGTCAGGGTGAGCAGGCAGCATGTCATCAGAGGAGTATGGAAAGCTGACAAGGAGCCAGCTGGCGGAGATGTGCCAGGCTAGGGGACTGGTGCATGGAAACCTGACTAAGGCAGACCTGATTGCAGCCTTGATTACAGCTGCATCAGAAAAAAGCAAACAGGAGGACAATCAGACTGGCAGTGGAGATATAATATCCACAGAGAATGGACAGCTCAACCTTTTGCAGAGGACTTAAAATCCATCTGGAGTAAAATAGACTTGAGTTGGAGGTCAGGTGTTTGGAACAAGAAGCAGCTGAGAGAGTAAGGCATCTAGAGAGTAAGGGCAAGGAGAAACTGCAATGTTTGTAGGCTGGGGAGAATGAGAAACTGCTATGCCTGGAAGCTGAGGAAAAGGAGTGGCAGAGAAAGCATGAGAGGGGAAATGCTGACTCTTCGCCAGAGTCATGCAGGTAATGGGGAAGGGAGTAACTGGACCCTAGAAGCACAAAAGGTCAGTAAATTTCTTACGCAGTTTAAAGAGAGGGATAATTTTGATAGTTTCAATCATATGCTTGAGAGGGTATGCAAACAGTATGGTGTTGCCCAAAGGCTCTGGGTATGGTTCCTGATCCCCTTACTCCATGGTAAAGCTGTAAATGTTTTGTCAAAAATGTCTGATGTTGCATGTTTTGATTATACCGCTGTTAAAAATCACTTGCTAGAATTGTTTAAGCTAACACCTGAAATATATAGGAAAAAGTTTTGTAAGCATAGACGCAAGGCAGATGAAAGTGTGTGTGAATATGTTTCTGAACTGAGCACTTATTTCCATAGGTGGGTAAGTGGATGTCAGTTCGCCACTTTTGAAGGGCTGGCAGACCTTTTGGTGAGGGAACAAACCATTAGCACTTTGCCTGAGGACATGAGGATCTGGTTAGCTGATAGACAATGTGCCACTTCAGATGAGTTGGTGAAGAAGGGAGACCTATACCTGGCAAGCAGGGCAGTCTTGCACAGGAAAGGGACCCCCAGTACTGCTCATTGGTCTAAAGGAACCCATGGTGGGCAGCACAGACTGCCCCAACAGAATATGCCTGTAGCAGGGGAAGCCACTAGTCCAGGTACACATCCAGGAGCTAGGGTTAAATGCTTTGAATGCAACCAGTGGGGCCATGTGGCATACAGGTGTCCATGGAGGCAAGGTGGGGAACAAAAGGTGAGGGAGCCAGTAAGTGGGAAAGACAAAATGCCAATAGTAGGTTGTCTTGAGACAACAAGGGTAACAAACTACCTTCCTGCAGATGTCCTGATAGGGAAGGATTTGGATGAGGCAGTACCATGTGTTTATGCAGTTACATGCAGTCAGGCTAGGAGACAAGCATGTGGGTCTGGTAGCCCGGAGGAGACCCAGACAGACTGCATATTTGCAGCCAGGACTGGTGAGGTGGTTACTTCAGGGAAGGAGCTACCCGATAGCAGTGAGACTGAAGGTGAGAGACAGCTGATTGTGGGTACTGATGGTCCCTTGGAGAGAGTGACTGCAAAGGTAGAGGTGAGTAGTAGTACCTAGGCTGACAGTGAGGCACCACTGTCAGAGGATGCTAGACTTCCTGTGGAAGGGGAGCTGGGAAGGGTTACAAGGAGAGAGTTGAGACAGGCTCAGCTCTCAGAACCTACATTGCAAGGCATGAGGCAGGTAGCTAGGGAGGCACCTGATTCTTAAGGAAAGGGGGAATCTGTATACTGGGACAAAGGGTCACTATACAGAGAGTGGACCCCTGAGGGAGGGCTAGAAGGTGAGAGAGTACAGCAGTTGGTAGTGCCTAGAGCTTACTGTCTGATGCTTCTAGCCATAGCCCATGATATTCCCTTTGCAGGTCATATGGGTGTAAAACATGCAATGAGGCATATTATGCAGGACATCTATTGGTCTGGAATTTCCAGAGATGTAACAGGGTACTGCAGGACCTGTGAGCAGTGCCAAAGGGTAGGCAAGGCAGGAGATACAGTGAGAGCTCCTTTGATGCCTTTGCCTGTGATTGAGGAGCCATTTCAGAGGGTGGCTATGGATACTGAGGGCCCTTTGAGTACCCCAAGTTCCACAGGGAAAAAGTATATCCTAGTGGTAGTGGATTATGTTACACGATACCCTGAGGTGGTGGCTTTGTCCTCCATTGAGGCAGAGAAGGTGGTAAATGCTTTGTTAGAGATTTTCAGCAAGGTAGGTTTTCCAAAGGAAATATTGACTGACAGAAGTGCCAATTTCATGTCAGACCTGCTGGCTTGTCTGTGGAAGTTCTGTGGGGTGAAGCACATGAAGACCACCCTCTACCATCCCCAGACTAATGGTCTTGTTGAGAGGTTAAACTCTACAATCAAGTCCATGCAATGGGAATTTGCAGATCAGTTTAAGAGAGAGTGGGACAAATATTTGCCCCATCTGTTATTTGCTTACAGAGAGGTTTCCCAGGAATCCACAGGTTTTTCACACTTTGAGTTTCTGAGGGACCTCTAGATTTAATTCGAGATGAGTGGGAAGGTGAGTGCGAGCCTCACAAAATGTCTGTTGTGGCATACATCCTGAACCTTAGGACAAGGCTCAGGAGAACCTGGCAGAAGCCCAACAACAGAAAAAGGTGTTGTATGACAAGAATGTTCAAGCTAGAGAGTATGCTGTGGGGCAGCAGGTAATGGTTCTCATTCCTGTGAGCAAGCAGCTTGGGAGGGACCCTACAAGGTGGTAAGAAAGGTAAGTGATGTTAATTACATGGTGGAACTGTTAGACAGAAGGCAGGGGTACAAATTGTACCATATAAACATGATGAGACCTTACTATGATAGGGAGGCCCTTGTGCTGAGCATTTGCAGTGGATTGCAGGAGGAGTCTGAGGGAGATCTGGGGACTGATCTCCTCAGTGGGGCTCGGGCTGACACCTCAATGGAAGGGGTAGCAATGTCTCAGCAGCTATTTCCTACCCATGTCCGAGAAATCCGAGCAGTGTTGCAGGAATTTGGGGACATGTTCACTGGGAAACCAGGGTGCACCCACCTGGGGCAGCACCAGGTGGATACAGGACCCCAAAGACCTATTAGGCAGACCCCTTATAGAGTGCCTGAGAGAGTCAAACAGACTCTGAGGGAGGAGGTACAGGAGATATTGGAACTAGGGATGATTCAGGAGTCCAACAGTCCGTGGGCCTCCCCAGTGGTGCTGGTGGCAAAGAAGGATGGCAACACCAGGTTCTGTGTGGACTACAGGAAATTAAATAGTCAGACAGAGTCAGATGCTTACCCCATGCCTAGGACAGATGAGGCCCTAGAGCAGCTGGGTGGGACTAAGTATCTTACAACCATTGATCTTACCAAGGGTTACTGGCAGGTGCCCTTGACTGCCAGTGCTAGAGAGAAGTCAGCCTTTGTGACTCCATTTGGCTTGTATGAGTTCACAAATATGCCCTTTGGGATGAAGAATGCCCTAGAAACTTTCCAGAGGCTGGTAGATCATATCCTAGCAGGAGCAGGAGGGTTCACCCTTTTTTACCTAGATGACATTGCCATCTACAGCCATTCCTGGCCAGAGCACCTTCAGCATGTCAGGGAGGTCCTGGGCAGACTACAGAGGGCAGGGTTGATCATTAAGCCGAGCAAATGTCAGGTGGGTATGGCAGAGGTCTCCTACCTAGGACATAGAGTGGGGAGTGGTAAGATAAGGCCAGACCCTGCCAAAATAGAAGCCATTCAGGCATGGCCTGCACCTGTTACATAAAAGCAGGTGAGGGCATTGTTAGGGACAGCAGGGTACTACAGAAAGTTTGTCTCCAGTTATAGTACCATAGCTGCTCCCCTCACAGACCTGACAAGGAAGAACATGCCAGATAAGGTAGTGTGGACCTCAGCATGTGAGCAGGCATGCCAGAAGCTTAAAGAAGCTTTGGGAGGACCCCCTGTGTTAGCCAGTCCAGATTACAGCAAAGAATTTGTTGTGCAGGTGGATGCTTCAAACCATGGGGTGGGAGCTGTACTTAGCCATATTTCTTCAGATGGGGAAGAGTACCCAGTGGTTTATCTTAGTCATAGGCTCCAACCCAGGGAGGAATGCTATGCAGCTGTAGAAAAGGAATGTCTAGCCATAGTGTGGGCACTGCAGAAACTTCAGCCTTATCTGTATGGAAGGAAATTCACTGTTATGACAGATCACAACCCCTTAACCTGGTTATACAGAGCCAGCCAGCAAAATGCCAAGTTGTTAAGATGGAGCCTGGGGTTGTAAGCATATGATATGTCCGTGCAGCACTGCAGTGGGATTAGCAATGTCAATGCAGATGGGCTCTCAAGACAGGGAATGGGGTAAGCTATACTCAGACAGACCTAACTCCCTCAAGCAGCATTAACCTTAACCTGGTTATACAGAGCCAGCCAGCAAAATGCCAAGTTGTTAAGATGGAGCCTGGGGTTGTAAGCATATGATATGTCCGTGCAGCACTGCAGTGGGATTAGCAATGTCAATGCAGATGGGCTCTCAAGACAGGGAATGGGGTAAGCTATACTCAGACAGACCTAACTCCCTCAAGCAGCATTTCTCAAGGGTCACTTGAAAAACTAGCTTGAGTTCTCTGGGGGGGATATATGTGAAGATTGGGTGAAGATAGGTGAAGGCTGCCAGCCTAGCCAGATAGAATTTTGGAGATAATTCTGTCATCTGTGCATATTAATGTAAACCACAAGCTTGTTGTCTTAAATGTTAAAAAGAGTGTTACATGTGGAACTGCAAAAAAATGTAACAACAGTGCACTCTGCTGACCAAGTAAAGCATGTTGTGACCCTTTGATGTAAACACGGCTCCAGCCAGTCTAGATGAAGAAATCCTGCCTATTGTTTTAAGGCCAGAGTTAATTACCAGAATTTGCACACCTAAATGTCCTTTATTGCTCTGGTTTCTGCCCAGAGGTGAAGAATGTAAATGTAGTTTTTATTAGCCTGGGAACCCAGGGAAGTGTGAAGAATGATGTGATGTGAACTAGGAATGTGATTTTAAAAATAGAGAGAATCAGAGAGCATTAAGTATTTTTGTCTTGACCATCCAACTCATCAGCACTGTCTTGCTCTATATGTTAGTTTATCTTAGACTTATGTTTTCTCTTAGAAATAGCTAGAAACTAGAAAGATTAGACTAAGTGTTTTTCTGTGATGTCAGAACTGTACTACTGAATTATTTTAGGTATTTCTCTGATATCTCTGACCTCTTGGCTAGCACACTGTAGTAAAAGTATTGTCTTGTGTTTTGACTATTTGTTATTAAATATTTTTAAACCCTTTCAACTGTGGCTGTTTTTGCAGAGATAATTTAAGCTATTTAGAGTACTTGCATGCCTTTGGTAAAACTGTACAAAGCCACTCC
This sequence comes from Protopterus annectens, assembly GCF_019279795.1. Taxonomy (NCBI): domain Eukaryota; kingdom Metazoa; phylum Chordata; order Ceratodontiformes; family Protopteridae; genus Protopterus; species Protopterus annectens. The sequence goes on from NC_056732.1 coordinate 671,830,797, forward strand.
AATAGCTTTAGCCCGGGGCTATACTAGCAATTAGATAATGATATTGCACAGTAATAATTGGACACCCTTTTAAAGGTCTTTGTGTAGCTGATAAATATTAGTGGGTGGTGGCAGCTAGTACTACTGTAAAGTCTGGGAAAAAGGGGCACAGCTGGAGAACCTGTGCCAGCCTTCCCCAGGAGTGTCTGTCTGGTTGTATAAACTCTTCTCAAGGTGTATGTGTGTGTGTGTGTGTGTGTGTGTGTGTGTGTGTGTGTGTGTGTGTGTGTGTGTGTGTGTGTGTGTGTATGCGTGTGTGTGAGTGTGTGTGTGTGTGTGTGTGTGTGTGTGTGTGTGTGTGTGTGTGTGTGTGTGTGTGTGTGTGTGTGTGTGTGTGTGTGTGTGTGTGTCAGCTACTTGGGCAGGGATATGAAGCACTGGTTGGAAAGAGAGGGTGCTGGAGGTTTTAGTTTGCCCACTAGACTGAGATCTGGTCCCTATAGCTGTGCCAGTGGGGAGTCTTATTGCAGACCTGGAGAGCACTGGAGCGACCAGCCCTGGACTGACTGTGATCTCTGTGTGCTCTTAAGGGAAATTGCACTTTACTGTGTGTAATTATTATCTTTTCCTCCTATATGAGATGCCCCTCACTGGTGTTAGTGGTGAGGATTGAGGCTCTTTAATTGCTGGGCCAGGGCACGGGCATCACAGCAACAAACTATAAAGTTATGTTCATCCATGTGTGACACCAAAATCAGTCACATTTTCTGAGAAGGGTTAATATGAGGTATGCGATAAAGAGTTCATAAATCTTCATTAAATATATTTTTTTATATTCCCTTGGAGTATTTTATCTAAGGACATAACTAAGTCATAAAAGAACAACTGAAAATTGAAGTCCAATAAATGTATCAACACTATCCACTATTCTAAAAATAATATAGAGATACAATGGGGTGAAAGATAAAACAATTTACTTGTCAGAATCCATCTAAATGGAGCAAATAAAATGAAGATATCAGCTCTTAATATGACACACATACATTATCCAATTAAACCTATACATCACACTTGTTATAAAACTATTACATCAAGAATACTGCTAAAGATTATATGCCTTATTTTCCATATTAAATATATACATTAGCTTAATAAGTGTTAAGAAATTAACTCTTTAACTAATAATAAGCTTTCTTTATACACACTCACATGTAATATATATATATATAAACACACACATATATATATATATATATATATATATATATATATATATATATATATATCCTGGTTTCTTTTTTTCATATACATGCTGCATAAATTCTAAAGTGATAGCTCATGATAATGTAACATAATAGCAAGCTGCTCACAATACATTAAATAAGTGTGTTGAGAATCAATTGAATGTTAATAGTGTTTTTAAACTTTAACTGTTAATTCACATGTCACGGTTGATTGGGATACGATATATGAGGTGCTGTATGCATGAGATTTGGATGTGCTTTCTCTAAGATATATCAGACTGTATACTGTTTATGAGTGCTTCTTTATTAATATAGTGATACAATGGTCCGTATATGCAGCATGTATAAAGCTGTTTTCGTTTTTTCCTATTTTGTCTTTCTTTTTATTTACTTATTTACTTTTTCTTATGTAGTCTTACCTGTAACATTTGCAGGGCCGGCCTTTGGTCAACCGGTGCCCTATACAAAAGGTCTCTACAGCACCACCCACTTCCCCCATCCTGGTCTACCTACACCATCCAGATTACTGGAAAAGTGCCCCTGCTAGAGCGGCGCCCTAGGCGGACACCTAGTTGGCCTATGCCTAAGGCCGGCTATGGACATTTGGTGCTGGTTAATTCATTGACAAAGGGTTAGGAGAGGAGAAGTGCAATAGTAAAGACAATTTCTGTGTTTTAACACTGGGCTTCACTTTGAAGCTTGTCACTTATTGTTTTATTTTCCTCTCCCCTGCTATTATAGACATACAAAAAAAAGAGAGAGAGAGTATGCCAAATATTTATAACAAAAAATAAAATGATAAGAAGAAGTTTTACAGCATAGGTTCTTATATAGCAGGGAACAGGTTGGTTTTAACCACTTATATAGCTTTCTTTCTCAGTGTAACATGAATGAAAGTTGTTTACTGATGGTGGTATTTCCCTGTCACAGAGCAGGTTCTAATAGAATATTTCTTTCCCTCCTTTTTTTCTCAGGAGACAATTTATACAGAGTGTGTGTGTGTGTGTGTGTGTGTGTGTGTGTGTGTGTGTGTGTGTGTAAGAAATACTGGAAAAAATGTTGTTTTATGCTGGATTTAAACACATACAAATTAAGTACAAAATAATAAGGTGTTAACTTCTACTCTCTGTTACATTTACCTCAAAATTACTATTTTAACACTTATAAAACCTGTATTTCTGTCTTTAAGTTATATAATACATTTTATAGTGCTGTGGCACCACACACAGCATAGAATTAATTTCTTCAACTCAACTTTTATCCTAAGCTTTAGTTAGGGGGGTGTGGGCGGCACAGCCTCCCACATCGGGGGTGAGGGGGCAAAGCCCCCACATGGGTGGGTTTACTTTCCTTCAGTTTTACTTTTTTTCAGGATGGCCAAGCGGTTAATTACATGGAGTGGAAAGTCGGTGTTCTGAGATGTCTGTGTTACGCAGTTGTCAGCCTTTTTCGTCTCGGGAATATGAAAGTCGGGTAAGTGAATGTTTGATCTACTAAAATTGACCTGTTGCCAACCATATGTTATCCCTCAATACAAATATAATTCTGGGAACATATTATTAGTTATTTTAGACATCACAGTTACTCTTACTATTTTATATCTCATTGTATGTTCTAGTGAATGTGATATCCTATTAATAGAAGAGATACGTTTTGAAAGATAATTGTATATGCAAGTCCTCACAAACAGACAAAGATTTTTTTAATATCCAAGCATGTATGGTCTTGCAGTCAGAACTGAGTTTAAATAGTTAACTAGTTAGTCACATTATCAATAATATATAACACATATTAGTAATATAGCATGATTGTCATAAACAATATTATATGTATTGTCTTTTATCTGTGTTAATCTCTTTTTTTCTCAGAATTGAAAGAAATTATTTGATTTATTATAATACTGTATAGGCTCTTATAAATAGAAAAGAACCAAATGACTACAAGATCTGCTATAATTTACAGTTTATACGTTTTATAGCAAGAAAATGAATGTTTATAAACTGAATGTTATGTATATACTAACACATTTTAATTTTGTTAAATAAGTTAGACCTTTCAAATATCATAATGTTAGGGATAGTAGAGTGATGCCAAATACTTATTTGTGGGTCGGTGGTAGTGTTTGAATTGGATTGCTATTCAAACCAGGTGTTTTAAACTCCATGGGGGAGGGGAAAGAACAGTGCATGTATGATAGTTTGCAAATTAATTCTTTTTTTTAAATTTTGGTGTCTACTATTCTTAATAGAAAGTAGTTAACAATCTCAGTTATCTTAAGCAGTTCACTAGATATAATAATAGTTTTTCAGTACCATATTATTTATAAATGTATGAGGGCATTACATGTAATATTTAGTTACTTTTCCTATTTCGGTAGTATGGCCAATTTGAAATGCATATCAATTAATAACAGTGAATTAAATAATGGTTGTAAAAGGGCTAGTTTATACATTTTTTTTTAAATATTTAATTTCCAAGTTATCTGTTTACAGGAAACACATTTAATAAAGGAAGATTTGGACAGACAATACTAAACACTATTCTGTATTGAGTGGCTCTCATTGTAAACAAAAGAGAAGAGGGGTGGCTATTTTATGGAAAAAATATTTTCTTATACCTAAAATCCTGATTACATTTAGTGTTGGCATGCCTTGTTCAGTAACTTTACAGATTCAAAGGAAACTTTACACTTTTTTTTAATATCTACTGGATACCTGGATTGGGAATACAGACAGTTAAACAACAGTTGGGGGAAATAATACAAATATCAAAAGGGAAACATTATTTTTTCAGGTGACATTAACTGTATTTTATCTGACAAGGATACCAGCACTAGTAAAAGGAAGAAACCTGTCTCAGTCAAGGGTTTGATGGAGTTCACTGACCTATATAATATGAGAGATATAAATGAGTTTTCAGTATCAGACTCACTCTTCTTTGCACATTTCATATACAGGCATGGGACACAATCATGAATAGACAGACTATATGTTTCAGATGAGATCACTAGTAGAATAAATAATGTTAAAGTAGTCTCTTGCCCACTGTTGGATCATAACATGATAACATTTGAAGTTATATTGAATTCTAGTAATAAAATCCTAATTAAAAGGATTCATGCATATATAACCAATATGAAAGACTTTAAGGAGTTCTGTAATGAAGAAATTCAAACTTTTATTAAAATTAATCATACAGTAAATACCTCAGAGATTTTTATATGGGACTGTTAAAAAGCATACCTTTTGGCAAAAATTACAAGTTGGTATGCACAAGAAAAGAAACAATGGGACACAGAACTGATAAGATTTACAGGAGAAAATTGAGAAGTTAAAATTAGATAGTCAAAAAGGAAATAATAACAGCTTAAACAGTAAATATTTAGAATTTTTCCAACATAAAACTATGATAAATTTAGAAAAGATTAAATTAACTAGTTATTCCATAAATCATAAATCCGTGCATAAATTGGCTACTAGAATGAACATGATTGTTAAATCTGACCACATCAAAGAATTAGACTCCTCTAGAAGTAAAAAGAAGGTTACTGAAATGGAAGATGCTCTGGATGTTTTCAAGTCTCATTTCAACAAGATTAATCACCAAAAACCAACAATGGATAAACAAGATCAAATTAAAACATTTATTAAAATATATACTGACAATGACTGTCAGAAGATCAAATAAAATAATTGATAGGCCTATATCAATGTCTGAACTAAAATCCAAATTAATAAATTAAAACCCAACAAAGGCATCTGAAAATGACAGTATAATACCTGAACTATACAGAATGATGACTAAGGATGCTTACAGTATTTTACTAGAGGTATTTTCAATAGTTACAGGATTTATGAAGGTGCCAGCATCCTGGCAATACAGCCTAATATCCCCAGTTTTAATACCTGACAAAGACTCAGCACAATGCTTGTCATACAGACCAACATCAATATTAAATGTAGATTATAAAATATTCATGACAATTTATGCCTCTAGAATAAAACAACTTCTTCCAGTGTTGATAAACAGTGATCAGACTGGGTTTATAATGAAAAGGAACACCTATGATAATATCAAAATAATACTATCAATAATTGATTATACTAATAATTCAAAAAAAGAACTTTCAAAGACATGTGAATGGAGCATTTCTCCCCAGGACTCCACTGAAAATGGGCTCTGTCCAAGTCGAACTTTGCCAGTAAACAAATGTTAAATAAAAGAAATAAAAATAAATAAATACACTTTGGTTAGTCTGGATATCAATAGTGCATTTGATTCAGTTAATTGGGAGTAGCTATTATTAGCACAAGAGGAATGTAATTTTTTTCAAACAATTTCTTACAATTAATTAAACTTCTCTAAGAAAACTCCTTTGCATAACTTAAGACAGGCTCATATACTTTCAAAACAATCATGATTACTAAAGACACTAAACAGGGTTGCCCCTTGTCCCCGTCACTTTTTGCTCTAATTTAAAACCTTTGCAAATTATATAAGATCAAATAAAAAAACATCAAAGGCATACTAATAAACAATGATTTAATCCCCAAAATACAATAATTTGAAGATGACATCCTATTAACTTTGATTGTAATTTTTCTCTTATTGCCGTATTTCAAGCTAATATAAATATTCAACAAGAAACAGGGACTCAGTTTTAATGAGTATAAGACTAAAATACTACCTGATAATTACAATATTAACAAAATAGATAAGAAATTACATACACACATTGTGAAAGATGGTAGAATCACTTATTTAGGGATAATCTTCTCTGATAATATTACAGATATAACAACCCCAGATATAATAATAACTTAAATTCCATAAAAAACTCTTAATAAAGGCATTTTTTTTCACTATGGAAGAGAGACTCTCCTTAATTAAAAGGACTATCCTTCCTAAAATTCTATATGTAATAAAAATATTTATCCCTCCCAAAAATATAAAAGAGTATATATATATATATATATATATATATATATATATATATATATAATTCTTTATTTCCGAGATTTTTATGCTTTCCTAATAAGCCTAGATTGGCTTTAAACCATCACATTACAGGTTGGATATTGGGAGGTATTGGTCTTCCAGATTTAGAATTATATTCCTAATGCTCAATTGTTAAGACAATATGTTTTGGGTTAATAACAATTATAATACAATATGAAAAGATATTCAGGGAGGTATTTGGTGTAAATCCAATAATTTAACAAAACCATATCATACTACAATAGCTACTAATGAATCTCATTGGTTAGTAAAAGACTATTTTATAGCAAACAAAAACAAACTAGTTAACTCTTATTATATCAATATGATAATAACCTCCTTTAAACATTTTATTTTTCATGAACTCTGAATATAAGGCATGTATTTTCTTTGTATTTCCAATTGTCAACACTCAAAATAATATTAAACATTTAATTTAACAACGACTACATTTAAAGACAAAAACTTGTTATACTGGTATCAATTACTAGACAATGGGAAGTTACAAAATGTTGACCATATCATTAATACATTTAGTTAAACAAACTGTAGACAATTTGTTGAACATAAGATTAATCTAATGCAAGCAATAGATAGAAATTCTTTACCAACACTCATTGAATTCTCATTATTCTAATGCACCAGAATATAATTGGAAAGAGACTTCTATCTAAAATATATAAGGTACTTAAGAAATCAACAGTATCTCACAGAAAAAGCTATTAGGATTATTTTAGATTTGTTTATAATAACTCCCCAAGTGAATATGACAAAAAACTAATACTCCAATCTTCAAAACAAACTACTTCATCATTAAGGTGGAGAATATTCTCTTTGAAGTTTTAACATAGAACCTTCATCATACCTCATAAAGTTGAATTAATGTTTAATAAAGACAGGATGCTGGAGATGTAAACTAAGTGTTAAAGTTGACTGGCAACATATGTCTTACAATTGCATAAATCTCAAAACATATTGGGGTAATATGAATTCTCTCTTACAGTCAGTTTTTAATGATAAATTTATGCTGGCCAAATCTCTTATTTTATTTAATACACCTATTCTCACTTGTGTCATGAAAATAAAATGCCATCTTATGGAATATCTTAACATTAGCAAGAAAAGTCATCACCAAGAACTGGATGAATCAGGCTACTCCTACTATGAAGGAATTTGTACACTCTGTAACTGAAGTTTGTCATCTTGAACTTATCATGACCAAGACAACATCTAGAATCACCTCTTCATCTAATATATGCTCAAACTTTAATAATTAACTAACTACTCTTATCGCATTTCTTTTTCTGTTTAAAACAGCTTTGTCTTATAGTAAACATCATTGTCAATACTTATTTCATCTATTTATTATTGCTCTTTTGGCTATGTATATTTATTTTATAATATTTCTATTATCATATATTAATAATTTGTTGTTAAAATTTTCAATAAATACAAGTGAGAGAAAAAAAAGAATCACAAAGGTGTATGTACTAAGTGACTATCTACCATACTAAGCAATTATGTTTATCTTATACAAATGTACCTTTTAGTCAATATATTGTACCTTGAGTTTTGTAAAGTCTATTTTAGCCAGTTGTTTCTCATCATAAATAAGACCACAAAATGGAATGAGATCAAGCCAGGGCTGAGAATTGGTCATTTTAGCATTTAAACAAGAAAAAAATTATAATAATGCAATTTTTGAAACAAGCATAACAGTTTAAATCCAATTAAGCTGAGTCTTAAATTACTCTGCATAACAGAATCTCTAAATAGCTATAAGTAGTCCACATGATATATATGTTGACTTGAAAGCAAGGTTAAACAAACTTTTCTCTTTTTCCTTAGCTTAATATATTAGCCTCCTACTTTGCAAATACAGGTCCCCAAGGGTAACACATATTTATTTATCCCACTGTTTTGAAGGACACGGTAGCATTCTGTTGTTCTATAGCTCTGTTAGTAGCTTATAATTCAGTCATTCTTTACCTTCAAATTTTACATATCACAAGTTTGTTATTCCATGGAAGCCATACAGGTTTACTAATGGAAAACAGGCTGCATGGTGTGCACTTGTAGCCCTATTTCCATGTCTTCATAGGTTATATTAAGTAGTCTGTAGAATATACAGAGATCAGCTCTCCTTTTGCTGCACACTGGACTGGCACACACACTGAACATCAATACATGCTTTTTCAACAATTTCACTTAGCTGATATCTCTCTCTCCCTCTCTCCCTCTCTTCTTTCCGTCATCCCCAGGTATGACAGGTGTAGCATATGCTTGCCTCTCATACCATGAATATAGTATTTTTCCAAACAATATTTAAAGAAGCAGAACTTTATCAGTTTCACTCTATTTTAAAGTGGATGTAAAAATTAAAAATTCTTCCTTGTATACTTTTGGCTAGCAAATGCTACAATTATATAGCACTGAACTAACTTGATCTGATATCTGAAGATTAATCTCAGAGTTTAGTATTCTATTATGTTACTCTATCCTAATGACAAGGATTTTGGACAGAAAATACTATTTTTTCATAGATTTGAGTGTAAGGTGCAAATCAGCAGAATTTGACAGTAAGCAGGTTTTGTATAATAAGCTATAGTCTTGGATGCATTTTTTTAATTGCTGTTTTGGGGGCAGGAATGAATACCAGGGCTAATTTTTAGTAATGTAACTGAGTAGTAAATGTTCCAATCTATGTGTGACTCAAAGAATTATATATTTGCAGGAGTAATCTGAAGTTAAGGTAGGGAGAGAGGTAACAGTCCAGCTGAGAATAAGTCTTAATGACTGTTCTTCGGAAAATCATTGAATCATTGTTTACTGTACACAGGTTCCTAAAATGAGACTTAACCACAGCTGACCCATGGTTTCTAAGTGACTGTTCCAAAAAGATCTCAAATGTCTTAAAATCTCATGACAGTTTTCAACCTATTTCACACCCTAAAAATTAAGAAGGGAAAAGTATGAAATATATGACAGCTGCATAGGCAGATCATCTTTGGACTGAGCTGGATTAAACAAAATGTAGACTGAGATGCATCTGGCCAAAGATGTAGGGTATATTTTTTTATAATATTGTGATGCAATAATTTTAACTAGAGCAGGCCAACAAGTCTGTATACAGAAATATAGCACACATGGGGAAATAGCAGGAGACAAATTCTCTCCAACATGCTTCTTAGTCCTCTAGACATGATCAAGACATGAGCTTGCCTCCTCAATGAAAAAACAAAAAAATGATAGAATTTACCAAGAACACTGTGTACCTATTGCCACTAGCACAATTTATAATTAGTGACTTTTACAGAAAGGCAATCCCCCTTAACCCCCCATATATGGGTCAACCTGCCCACACGGCCTAGCCTACCTAGTATACAGGTGATAAAAGTGTTGAAAGGAGACCCCCCCCCCACAAAAAAAATATTCATAGTAGTTCTGCACACAGGTAGTGCCTATCTATCAGTGATAAAAATGAGATACAAACAGTTGTGATCAGCTAGTTATAAACCATCATAGGTTGGTAGGTAAACACTAGGCTATCTGCCCTTGTGGTTCATTTTACACCTATCCAGTTTCCCTTTTTGTGTTTGAAATAGCCTATCCCATTTGGTTATAGACTGGCCTCACCTATCCCATGGTCAGTAATTATATATTAATACTAGTGAGAATAGCTGGGATCATACCATAGATAATTTGAGGAGACCCATGCATGGGATAAAGCATTTAGGAGCTGCATATGTCCATTAGTAGTACGGGGGCAGTCCTGTACTAAAATTTCTGTTTCCCATCCACAGATCTAATTTGCTATTAAAAATAGATAGGAATGAACTTTGTCATATGTGGATGGGGAATCTATTCCACAGCAGCAATATCCTCTGCAAAATACACCTTTCTCTCCAAACCATTCTGCTGATGTTGCAGAAGAGGTTTAGATCCCAAGACCAAGTATTTTTGATGACATCTGACTTGCTGATGTGCAGTAAATCCATGAGTAATAGATTAGAGAATGTCTTGTATGCCAGACATAGGTCAACTCTTAGCAGTCTGAAGGATAGTGAGTAAAGTGACAAGACTTTGAGTCCATCCATGTAGGACACTTTGTTTAGGCCTTGTATCCTTTTAGTAAGGTATTTCTGTGGTCATTCCAGTTGTTGCATATGACTGGACAGATCCATTCCAAAAGGGGAATTATATTCAATAATTGGCCCAATGTGGGGTAAGGAAAACAGAACATTGACATCACTAGATCTAGACACAATCCTTTTGTTTCTAAGCAGTGCAATATAGAAGTACTTTCTTACAAGAACAGACACATTTTGGTTAAAATTCTGTTTATTATCCACATAACTTCACAAATCCCAAACAACTGGGTCAGTTCTTATGGTTGTACTGTCAATGTGGTAGTTCTATGAGGTAGATGACTTCCAAAAGTATGTAATAATGCATTTTTTGGCATTTAGTTTCAGATCATGATGATGACATCAGTTATTTATTTGAGACAAAACGTCATGCAGGATGGCTAAGTCATTTGGGGATTCAATGACTGTGTTTGCAACTTAGTCAGCCATAGCCCTTTGGTACTGGCTTTTAATACAGAAAAGTAGATGCCAAACAGGAGAGGTCCCGGCAATGAATCCTGGGGGGATCCAGTGGTGACTGGTTTCTTTGTTGAGGTAACTTCCCCTATTTTGATTATCCATGTCAAATATGTGACAGTAGGCCATCTAGTAGGTAACATAGTTTTTTTTCACAGTTTATTTAGCTTTTCTACTATACCTGAGTGGGGAATTATGTCAAAAGATTTGGTCAGGTCAAGGTATATGGTGTGCACTCTTCTGCCTTCATCCATTTCTTTGGTGACCTTTTCAAAAAATCCACCAGGTTGAGTAAGCATGATCTGCCCTGGATGAATCCAAACTGAGACAGGTCCAGTGTTTGGAGATTCTCTATGTCCTCATTGATTAGTTCCATGATTAGTCTTTATATGGCTTTGCATACGAAGCTGGTCAGATATATGGGTCTGTAACTGCCTGGGTCTGTGGAATGTCTTCCCTTCTGCAGGGGAATGACTGTAGCTTTTTTAAATTTTCATGGTACAAAACCTGTATGGAGGCTGAAATTGAATAGTGTTGTCAGAAGTGTGGCTAAATCATGCTTCATGCTATTTTGGATGCATCCAGAGATATTCTCAGGACCCATCAATTCACTATTTTTAGCTTTTGATATAACTTTTAGGACTTGGTCTTGTGTGATAGCTGGAGGCGAACCAATTTCAGTTATATCTTCAGGGACAGATGGAGGTAAGACAGGGGTAAAGTTAGAGCTAAATTAATCAGCCAGTAGATTATCTATTCAGCCTCAGTATAGGTAAAATCATTCACAATCAGCTCAACGTGGTGCTGTGTTGTGTTTTTGAGATTATGAACATAACTAAAAATGCTTTGTGATTGTCTTTGGCTTAGGTAGCTATTTTAGCCTCAAATTTGGCTTTGGTAGATTTTATTAAACTCCTGACTTGTTTGTTTATTTCAGTGACAAGGGCTGTGGCATTCTGGGAATTACTCTCCTTACTTTGGTCACAATTCTTAGACTCCAAAGAATTTTTCCTCAGGTAGACAGTAAATGTTGGAGGTGTGATGGGGAAGAGAGAGGTAGACTGGAACATGTTTTCTGGGAGTGCAATGAGTTGGCAGACTTTAAAGATTCCCTGCAGACTATTCTGTCAGAGACACTGGCTGAGCAAATGGCTGTAACTAAGGAAATTATTTTTTGAGCTATGATAAAGAATTGGAATTGCCTAGACATAGTAAGGACTTGCTGAGTCTAATTATGGTAGCTGCCAAAAAAATTACTAGAAAATAGAAATCAAAGTTTAAACCAACTGTTCTGGAAGTAGTGAATATATATAACAGAAATAAAACAGCTGGAATTGGGATCTTTAGAAAAAGGGTAGGAGCAAATTACATAGAAAGAAATGGGGATTGTGGGAACAATACATGCAGGAGGAATGAGGTTTAACAGAAGGCAGGATTTGAATGAGCTGTGTAATGTTTGACTGACAATGTCTGGATAGAGTATAAGTGATATATAATGTTTGCAACTAAAATTGTCAATATGGTTTGTTTTAATTTATATAAATGTATGATTGCCTGTGTCATATGTGATAATTTAATAAAGATGTTTCTTGCAAAAACATAATGGAAGCATTAATGGCTGTAATCTAACGTTAAAAATGTTGTTTTCTTCATTTGATATAATTTAAGATTTTGCATTGAATTTGGAGCAAAAATTGAATAACTTGTTTTATGCAACATACAACCAAAGTGTACATTATATTCTGTGATTCAATGAGGTCTTCAAATCAGGAATAAAGTTACTATCTGAAACGTAACTCTTTACGAATACATTAAAGGAGGAAATCTTTGCTAAAGTATTGTGTAATTAATCAGACAGAGGAATACATAACCATGTAAAATAAATATTTGAGGTATGGCATTTGAAAAAACAAACAAAAAATCCTTTTATTATAAAGCTTATGGTTCTACCATGTGAGTTTGTTTCTGGGGTTTTCTCTGCACTTGTTCCTAAGGGGGATACCTTGAGGCATTCTGCAGAGAACATGTTAGCAGTTATATATGTACTTATCCATCTCTGTGGACATTCCAATTGTTGGATGTCTCTGGTTAGATATATAACAAAAGGGGCACTGTACTCAGTTACAGGACTGATGGATGCTGAATACGGTGGAACAATGACTTACTTGGACCTAGATGCCATACATTTGTTTATAAGTTGTTTAACAGAGAATGATTTCCTCACTGGTGTAAACATGTAATGATCAAAGGATAATGTGTCTATGTCTATGTGTGTTCTCAAGTCGCTGACTACCGTGTGTTGTCAATATAAAAGTTACCAGTGGTGGATGACTTCCCAAAGGATACTATTATGCATTTCTTGGCATCTAGCTTTAGCCCATGCCTCTGACACAAGTCATTTGCCTGTGTCAGCCTTTTCTGTAGAATATTAGAGTCAGTAGGGGATTCTGTGACTGTGCCTAATTTGCCATAATCTGCAAATTTAGTCAGCCAGAAGACCATGACATTGGTCTTGACTTCAGAGAAGTAAATTCCAAAAAGAAGTGGTCTTAACACTTATTCCTGAGGGACTCTACTTGTGATTGGCCTCTATGTAGAGGTGGACTCCAAAATTCTAACTTCCTGGGATCTGTTATGAGCCAGCTGGCTATCCACCAGGTGACATAGGTTCATAGGTGTCTACTAGGCTAATGACAAGGGCTTTTTTAAACCTAGCCATGCATCCCAAATCTCTGGTAAGTTCGGGTGCCCTTGATAAGTGTAAGCAGAGGCTTGAGAGATGAAACATTTACGAGCAGGGGCCTGGGAGATGAACCCATTATAGGCACTGGTGCCAAACCAGGGATGAATTTCTTGTTACCCATTGAATTGTCCAAGTTACATTTATATTGGGTTAGGGAGGATATCTGCTTAACATGGATGGGGAGCCTGTTCCAGAGAAGGGTTAGTCTCTGGGATACATACCTGTGTCTCCAGCAGGTCTTATTTATATGACAGGCAAGGTTTTAGTCTTTAGAACAAATAATTCTGGTCCTCTTTGTTTTGCAGATATGCAGGAGGTTCCTTGTATGCCAGCCATATATCTCCTTTCAACAGCCTGTGTGAGACAGAATGCAGGGATAGGGCCTTGAGGCAGTTTGCATATGACATGTTACTTACACCCTGTATTCTTTTAGAGAGGAAACTTTGTGGACGTTCCAATTGTTGATTATGCCTTATGTCTGGTTAGGTACATACCAAAGGGGGCACTGTACTCAATGAATGATAGGTCTAACAAATGCTGAATACAATGGGATAATGACTTCCTTGCACATAAATGTCATACCTTTGTTTATAAGTTGAACAACATAGAAAGATTTCCTCAGTACTGTAGACAAGTAATGGTCAAAAGCTAGATTACTGTCTATGCCTGTCCCCAAGTCCTTGACTACTGAGTCAGCTCTTAGGGCAGTATTGTCTATATGATAGTGACCAGGGTGGATGACTTTCCGAAGGATGCTGTTATTCTCCTAATTTGCAATCATCTGCAATTTCAGTCAGCCAGAGGCCACTAACATTGACCTTGAATTCAGAGAAGTAAATGCCAAAAAGGAGTGGTCCAAGGACTGATCCCTGAGGGACTCTTCTTGTGACTGGCCTCTTTGTAGAGATAGACTCCCCAATTCTAACTTCCTGGGTCCTGTCTGTGAACCATCTGGTTATTCACTGGGTGACATAAGGGCTTGTACCTAACCTCTTGGGTTTGTCAAAAATGTCCATTTGGAGTATTGTGTTAAATACCATGGCCAGGTCGAGGTAGGCAGTGTGAACTATTCTGACCTCATTCACTGCTTTGGTGACCTTCTTAAAGAAATCCACCAGGTTGAGTAGGCATGACCTGCCCTTGATGAAATGAAAATGAAATGGGTCCAGTGTCTGGAGGTTTCCTATGTCATTACTGAAGAGTTCCATGATAATTCTTTCTGTGACTTTGTATATGAGATTAGTGAAACTTTTGGATCTGTAGTTTCCAGGGTCTGTGGATGGTCCACCTTTATGCAGAGGGATGACTGTTGCTCTGTTGTTCTTTCTTTGAGTCTTTGAAGCCTCTTTGGAGACTACAGTTAAACAGCAATCCAGATGGCCTGATAGGTCATATTTCATGCTGTTTAGAAGGCATCCTGGGATATTGTATGTGGCCACTGATGCAGTGTTCTTGGCCTTAGAGGGAGCAGTGTGATCCTGTTCCCTAGTGATAACAGGGGGAGTTATATTTCATGGTATTTCATGAGGGAAGGTTGAGGGGGAGAGAGGGGTAAAGTTGGAGCTAATTTGACAGCCAGTAGGTTTGTTATATCTTATTAACTACGAGCTCTCCACATAATCGTGTTTTGCCTTTGAGGTTGCGGACATAGCTAAAGAATGCCTTTGGTTATCCTTCAACTGACAGACCATATTTACCTAAAATTTGGCTTTGGTAAACATTAATTGTCTTCTCAGTTGTTTGTTTAGTTTGATGAGAGTGCTTTTATCTAGCTGGGTGCTGAATCTCCTAATTTTTGCCATGATGTCTTCCTTCTGTTATACAGCCTGTTGATTTTGTGATTCCACCATAGTGGTTTGTTTTTTGAGTTAGTTCTGTACTTCCTCTTGGTGGATACAGCTGCCTCTATACAGCTGTTAACATGCTTGTGTAGGGTTTTTGTGAACAGTTCTGCATAGGTAGCAGTGATCTCAGGGTTTATGGGGGCTTGAAATTTTGCCAGGTTTTCACTTAATAGCAGGAAGTTAGCCTTAGAGTAGTTCCTGAATATTCCAGGGTTAACTGGGGTTCCAATATTTGTTATTTGTACTTCAAAGAACACTATTTTGCAGTCTGACCTTACCAGAGAATATGTTATACTAAGGGGTGTGTAGCACTCTCCCATATTAGTGAGGACTACATCCACTATTGTCTCATCCCTGTTCTGTGTATTGATAGTCTGGTCCAGGGAGTTTGTGTTTAGAAAATCCAGGAATTTCTGTGCCTGTATGTTTGGTGTCATATGTGATTCCCAGTTAATAGTGGGATAATTAAAGTCACCCATGATTATGTTATCATGTTGGATGGTGAGTGTTTCCAGTAAGTTTAAATACATGGTATGGGTTACCTGAGTCATAGAGGGGGACATACAGCTTGCAAGGAAGCGGTATTGGATTTTTCCTATGATGAATTGAATGAACTGAACTTAGAGAAGCTCAAATATATTGTCCTGTTTGATCAACCTTGAGGTATATAGCTATTTTTGATATAATTCAAGACACCTCCAACTTTAATCCCTGTCTGTGTAGTAGCTGGTCTAAATATGTGGAACGTATTGTAACCTTGCACTGTCAGTGTCCTCTGTGCAGCTTTAAACCATATCTCATTGGCCACAGAGACATAAACACTCTCTAGGGTGAAAAGAATGACTAGGGAATGGAGAATTTTGTTTAGACTCTCCTGATAAGCAACTGACTGTGACTTACGCCTTACTCAACCTGATAAGGAGGACATCAGTGTGTCACCGGAGTCTCCAATGACCAGAATGTTGGATATGTGGTCACATGCCTTATGGACTTAGAAGTAGAGGCTCCATGAGATGTGGCTGTATGTGTTGATGTGAGTGTTGTTTTGAAAGAGTACATTCAGGGCTGTTGAGGGTATTTGTTATATGTACTTCATCAAGGAGGTCTTTGGGGTTTAGGAAGCTTAAATTTAAGTACCTCAGCATATATGTGTTTGCTTTCAATTATGTGATGGGTGCAGTATGTGTATTACTGACAAACTGATTGACGTTATGAGTACTTTTATGTGACAGCTTTGCCTCCATTGACATTGTATATATACAGCTCTCTCATACCTTATCAGTTTGTTTTAGAACTGGCTGGTTGTCAGTAAACATGACACAATTTCTACACTGTCTCAGGATGCCCATATCCACCAAGCTGTTAGCAGAGGTAGTTGGAAAGTTCATAACCATGGCAGCAGACCCTTTTTTACTTATTATACTTTTAAGGTGAGAATATAAAGTAAAGTCAGGAGTATCATCTGGTTTGCAATTCTGGGGGTAGTGCTTGTCACTGCAAATTAGTTGCCCTGTGTGCAACTAGGTACCGGTGAAATTTCAATGGTGTTTTTACAGGAAAAATGTCAACTCAAGGTGACTGGGTTTATACAGGGCACTGTCAAACACTTGATGGGAAACTAATTAGTAGATCCTAATAATTTATGGATGAAGTATTTAGGGAGACATTCTGAAGTTATGTTGGACAGCAGCTAATCAAGTACTACTTACTGGAAAGAAAGAAAGATTTAGCTTTGTCAAGAATGTTGAAAAGAGAGTTTCACCTGAATGGCTACTACCTGACTACTACTAGTGCTGGTCTCACCACAGCTTCATGCTGCTGGGATACAAAGCCCCTTTGGTATATGTGTGTGCACGTGTGTGTGTGTGTGTGTGTGTGTGTGTGTGTGTGTGTGTGTGTGTGTGTGTGTGTGTGTGTGTGTGTGTGTGTGTGTGTGTGTGTGTGTGTGTGTGTGTGTGTGTGTGTGTGTGTGTGTGTGTGTGTGTGTGGGTGTGTGGCGGCTCTGTGCATGCGGGTTTATCATAAATTTGGGGGCGCTAATTTACATGAAAGAAATGTATCTCAAACATAATGGACTACATGATATTGCCTCTGTCTTACTAGTATAGTCCTGCAGGTGATATGCTAGTTCTTGAAATCATTCCCAGGATTCTAAAACAATTGGTACATAGGGCAAGATACCGTACCAAATACCCATTATTCTTTGAATTGCTGCAGTCATGATCAAGTATCTTGCCCCAGGTGCACGTCAGTTTACAATCCATAGCCAAATCTGTGAGTCTACAATATGTGCACACTTCTGTGGAATCTGTGTTTAAACTCCTATAAATGCAGCCTAAAGACCTTTACAGAAGAACTCTGAAAAAGATGGGTATCAGCATGCCGCATACTACAAATACACCCATGATAACCCCTTTATCTGATGTAGCATGGTAAGGCAGCTGGAGCCTAAAAACAAAGGCAATTAATCTAATCTTGTACACCATGCCAACTCTTTGCAGGATGCCCACAGATACACTCACAGATGGCATGCATACCTGTGGGCAATTTGGGGGAACACCAGTTCATGTATAGCGTGTGTTTTTTTGTTTTTTAATTTAAGGGGAAAACAGTGAACCAAGTAAAAATCCACGTAAATATAGAGACTATTTGCAGATGTTGCACAAAAGGTACTCGACCTGAAGAACGGAGCACTGTGAGGAAGCACTAATAAAGTACAGTTGTGTACACTTACCATAAATGTAGATGTTCGAGTGTATTCACTGTTGCAGTCATTACATTTGAGTAATCTGCTGGCAGGTGCCCTCAGTCGGCCTGAATTCCAAAGTCTTGGGTCCTGCGTCGGTTGCTGTCTCCTCTTCCATGATGTCAGATCGTCAGGGGTATAAAACATGCAGCCAACGCCATTTTCTTTAGTTTTTCTTGCCCCCGATGTCAGGTGCCCCCAAAAAGTTAGCAATATTTTATATATATATATATATATATATATATATATATATATATATATATATATATACATGCATCAATATAAACTTTACCTTCATCTACAAGCAAATACACCACATAAGTTGTAGAAGATAGAGAAGGAAGGATAAACTGTAGAATGACAGGGGGATGGCGGGAGGGTAACCTGGACTGCAACAGTGAATACACGCGAACATCTACATTTATGGTAAGTGTACACAACTGTACTATGCTCTTCGTGTTTCACTGTTGCAGTCATTACATTTGGATAGAATCCCAAAGCTAAGGTTGGGAGGCTGGAGCTAAATAGCATTAGGTGCGGCTATAAGGCCCTGCAGCACTGCAGTGGCAAAGCCTGCCCTGGACTTAGAGTAGAGAGGCAAATGGTAATGCTTTGTAAAGGTGTGAATAGAACTCCAAGTAGCAGCCTCTATAATGTCTTTGGTTGGTACTCTTCTGAGAAAGGCTGCTGAAGCAGCTGCAGCTCTGGTGGAATGAGACCTAATGCCCTTGGGCACAGGTTTACCATGGTGTAAGTAGCATAAACGGATGCAGTGGCTTATCCACTTTGAAATTGTCTGCTTTGAAATAGACTTCTTCTGATCCTGCAGCATATGACACTAGTAATTGGTCAGTATTTCTTAGAGCTTTAGTCCTGCTCAAGTAGAATCTTAGCTGTCTGTGTACGTCTAAGGAATGCAGAATTCTCTCCCCTTTGTTCTGCGGATTTGGATAAAAGGTTGGAAGATGAATTGTTTGGTTAAGAGCCACATTGGAAACCACCTTAGGCATAAAAGTAGGATTTGTCCTCAGAGAAACCCTGTCTGGGTAAAATATGATAAAAGGCTCTACAGCCATGAGGGCCTGTAGCTCTGAAACTCTTCTTGCTGAAGTAATTGCTAGTAGCAGAGCTGTCTTCCATGATAAGAACTGTATATCAGCGGTAGCAGCTGGTTCAAATGGAGGCAGGGTAAGCTTTTCCAACACATAATTGAAGTCCCATGCAGGTAATGGTGATCTTCTAGGTAGCCTTAAATTTTTGGCTCCTCTAAGATACTGCTTTAGTAAAGGATGAGAAAATATTGGTGGCTCTGTATTGTAATGAGCCAAAATGGCAGAGGCATGGATTTTGATTGATGAGAAAGATAGGCCTTTGTCAAGCATCTCAGTTAAGTATTGTAATATCTGAGGAATATGTGGTTCTGCTGTATCAGTTCCTTGTGCTTGATTCCTAGCACAGAACCTCTTCCATTTGACAGCATAAGATTTTCTAGTACTAGGCATTCTGGCTTCCAAAATGACATCCATCGCAGCTTTACTGAGAGGTGTCATTTGGATGATTACATGATTAGCCATGCTGCCAGGTTCAGTCTGTAGATGACTGTGCAGGATCTGATTGCTTTGCTGGGACAGTAGTTGTGGTCTTTGAGGCAAGGACCAAGCTGGGTATTGAGACAAGTTCCTTAGGACTGGGTACCAGTATTGGTGGGGTCAGTCTGGGGCAATTAATATCATCTTTGGCTTATCTTGTCTGACTTTTAGGAGTACTTTGGGTAGAAGAGGCAGAGGAGGGAAGGCGTAAACTGATAGGTTTTTCCAATTGAAGGATAGGGCGTCCACTTTCCAAGCTTGTCTGTGATAAGTCCTTGTGTGGAATCTTTTCAGTTGATAATTTTGAGGAGAGGCAAATAGATCTATGTCTGGGCTCCCCCATTTTTCTGTTATCATGTTGAAGACTTGTGGATTTAGTTTCCACTTGTGAGGATCCATAAGGTTTATGCTTAAATCGTCTGCCAGAGTGTTTTGTTTTTGAAGATGTATTTGGTAGGGCAAAGCTGTGTCCCACAGTGCCATGGCTAATCTGCAAAGGGAGTATGAGTGTGTTCCCCCTTGCTTGTTTATATACCACATGACTGTGGTGTTGTCCATCTTTATCAGTAGTTGTCCTGGATGAAGTAAGTCCTCGAAGTCTGTTAGTGCATTTTGAACAGCTAGCATCTCTTTCTGGTTGATATGTAGATGCATTTGTTGTGGTGCCCATATGCCCTGAATGCATCTTCCTGCCATGTGGGCCCCCAGGCATAATCTGATACATCTGTTGTTAAGGTTTGGCTGGCAGGGGGTAGAGTGAAGAGCCGTCCCATGGCCTTTGCCCACCACAGAAACTCCTGTTGCAGGCAGGGAATGAGAGGAATCATTGTTTCCAGACTGTGAATGTTGACTCCATAAACTTTTTAGCTACCACTGAAGTTTTCTCATATGCAGTCTTGCATATGGAATTAGTAGGATGCAGGATGCCATGAAGCCCAGAGCTTGCAGAATTTGTCTTGCAGAAGACTGGGTTTTTGTTGCCATCAGTTTGAAGTAAGTAGTCAGTTGCCTTTAATTGTCTGGCATGAGGTAAGTCATCTGGGCAGTTGTATTCAAGCTTGCACCCAGGAATGTTATCTTTTGAGAGGGTACCAATTGTGATTTCTTTTCGTTTATTGTGTACCCTAGGCATGTTAGAAGCCTTTTCACAAATACCAGGTGTCGAAGATGAGTGCCCTTGTTCTCTGCTTGAATGAGACAGTCATCCAAGTAAGGATATATTTGTATACTTCTTTGTCTGTAAATGCAATTAATGGTGCCAGGCACTTTGTAAAGACCCTGGGCACAGTAGATAAGCCAAAGGGCAGTGCAGAGAATTGGTAATGCATTAAGCCAGCCTTGAATCTGAGGTATCTTCTGCATGACTGTCTTATTGGGACATGCAGGTATGCCTCTTTTAGGTCTAAAGTTACCAGCCAAGCATTCTTGCCCAGCATGGGCAGAAGCTGCTGCAAAGTCAGCATTTTGAATTTTGGAATGTCCAGGTATGTGTTCATAATTGATAAATCCAGTATTGGCCACTAGGCCTTGTCCTTTCTGGGTACCAAGAACAGTCGAGTAAAAACCTTGTCCTTTTTCCTGTTCTGGTACTATCTGAACGGCCCCCATATCCATGAGGGACGAAACCTGTTTCTGTGCCTCTGCCCATTGATTTTTTGGCAGATCTGGCCAACCATTTGCCATTGGCAGAGTATGGAAATGGAATCTATATCCCTGTGATACAATGTTTAGTACCCACTTGTCTTGGGTTATTAACTGCCAATTTTGAGCAAAAAGTGCTAATTTTCCTCCTATGGGTGCTGCCAAAAGATAAGTGCTTGGTGTAGGCAGAGGGAAGTCATTGGGATTGTTTTCTGTAGGTTTGCACTTTATCTCCTCCAGATTTGGAGGTGGATGGGCCCCATTGCTTTGACCCATATGAATCTTGCGCCTGATATCTGGAACCCTTAGGTGTCTGGATTTGCCCCTTTGAGCTCTGTCTGACACAGGAAAGGACCAATTTTTTGTAGGCCAGTGTCTACTGAGTCTTGGTGGCTGCACTTGTAAGAAGCCCTAAAGAGTTTGCATAGACTTAGCTTTGTCTTCCATTTTCTTTAAAACCTCTTTTGCCTTAATACCAAACAGGGAATCATGCTATAAAGATGCATCTAGCAATTTAGCTTTAACATGATTAGGCAAATTTTGTTCCTTTAACCAAGCATGCCTCCTAATCACAGATCCAGTAACTGCAGCCCTGCAGGAGGCGTCTAAAGAATAAAAACCACATTGCAAAGTATGCTTTCCAACTTGTTCAGCTGCATGCAATAATTCCTGCAATTCTTTATTTTCTGCACATTCTGAAATCAACATCATTTTCTGTTTCAGCAATCCCATAACATGTTGTTGGTACTTAAGCATATGAAATTGATTGTTTAAGGCCCTGATTGCCAAGGTAGCAGATGTATAAACCTTTTTACCCCATCTGTCCAGTGCCCTTGAATCTCTGCCAGAGGGGGTAGGATTTTTTGCTGTTGAGGCCTTAACTCCCTTTGGACCCTGTGAAATAGTTTCAGCATCAGCAGCAGGGTTTCTAAATAAAAATTTATGTGAGTCAGGGACCCTGTAATATCTGTCAGGCTTACTGGGAGCCGGAGGTAAGGAGTCAAGGGTCAAGCTTGACTCCGAAAACACATCATCCACAATGTCTAAAACAGTGTGAATGGCTAAAGGCTTGTGCTGGGGAGAAGAAGGAAATCCCTGAGCCTCTTTTTTCATTCTGAGAAGTCTTGACTCTCCCAGTGAAAATGCTCCCTCAAAGTATGCAAGGTTTCTCCAAATGAATAATCCTCAGGAGGAGATGCAGATGGAATAGACTCCTCAGCATCAGAATCCTCATAGGGAGGCATAGATAATTCCTGATCAGAGGAGGAATCAGAAGAAATAGAAACCTGATCTGAAGATTCATAATCAGTGACTTGCCTAGGCCTCTTATCTGGAGGGTGATGGGTACCCCTGATCAAGGTAATAAAGTCTTCAGCCATTTTGATCATCTGTTTTTTAGGCATAGAGGCCTGTGCATGTGGCTCATGCGTAATTTTTTTTAGTTTTAGAAGTTGCTTTTGTCTTTGGTTTTGCAACTGTCGTCGGTTTGATATACAAATGTTGAGGTCTGAATACACCCTCAGAAGCCGGTGCCTGCTAAGCGGCTCCAGACCCATCCGAGGGAGATACATCCATTGGTTCAATACCTTGAGCATATTGCAGCATGCCAGACCCCACATGGGTGTCGGTAGAGGCATGCAACTCGAAGGTAGCGGGTATCAGGGGCTGCAAAAGCGCCTCGCTGTGTACCGGCGAACTGGCGACTGGCTTAGGAGAAGCTTCGTTGTCAGTTTTGGATCTCGACTGCATTTCTCTGTCCTTTTCTTTCCATTTTTTATGCACTCCGGTAGTCAGATTGCTATCTGATGACATTTCTGGGTAGTTAAATCTGTTTCCAAAATACTTTGATGCAAAAATATACCGACGCTTAATAGTACGTTAGTTAAATCTAGCACAAAACCGACAGCCAGGCACATTGTGATCAGGGCCTAGGCAAGGAATACAGTATAAGTGGAAATCCTTATGAGGTATTTGCTTCCTACAAGTAATACAATTATTAACTTTTTCTGACATCGGTAAAAAGCAAGAAAAAAGTTTCCCCAACGGGGTACTTAGCTTTAGTGAAGACTTCGGTTCTGAAACTCAAACTCGAATATTTTAGTAGTCGGCCGACTGGCACTTGCAAAATGCTTCTGCTTCGGGCACCGCGCTGCAAGAAAGACTGAAGAAAATGGCATCAGCTGCATGTTTTACACCCCTGACGACTTGACATCATGGAAGAGGAGACAGCAACCGACGCAGGACCCAAGACTTTGGAATTCAGGCCGATTGAGGGCAACCTGCCAGCAGATTACCCAAATGTAATGACTGCAACAGTGAAACACGAACATCTATTGCACCATTTTACAGGATAGCAATTTGTAGATGAAAAGATGATCACAGTTATGAAAGTACACTGTGATTCAAGTCATGAGATGATTCAGGATACATGCCAGCATGTCAGTCAATGAAATTACAGTAACACGAGCAATCAGGTCAAACAGGTAAGACTGAAAGGAGTTACATGGTTTTATTGTGAACAGAAGGAGCTCATTGATAAATGAAAAGGGGGTGTAAGAATGTCACAAAAGGCCATACTCAGTGGTCATTGCGTGTCATGAAATGTTTCTTCTCTGTTCTTCAGTACGTTGAAGGGGTCCAAGGTTAAACTATGAGTCACATTTTTAAGTGAAGCATATTATGTTTAAAGAACAGGCTTATCTAGGCTCTTCATCTCAGTATTTGTTTAAACAATTAGCATCAAAGTGTCAATGAGTTTGGAAGGCACAAAAAGAAAAATAAGACAAGGATGAAAGGGCTGTGGATGTATGCTCCTATCAAAAAGAACTGCTATTAAATGCTGACGTCTCATGTTCACTATGCAGCCACAGACTTCAACAAAAGAGAGCAGCACAAGTGTCATGCAGAAAGATTTTCATTAATCCTTCAGTATAATTTCATAAAGATCTGCATTAATGCTAAAAGGCTGACAAAAAAGTTGAATTATCTTTCCTAAGGCACATAACACACATCACTTCATTATATATGTACCCTTGCAACATATTCAGGAGAATAGTTTATTTTTAACATACCAACATTTAGGAAAAAAAATACTTTTTGTAAGCAAAATGTTTAAATAACCTTGAAGCTATTTTGTAAATCAATACTGTTATAATATAGTTTTCTCAATAAATACACAAAGCTGGATGCAATAATACAGAGGTATGTTATTTTCCTAAGGGCAGGAAATAAAGTTTAACACTTGTTTGTATAACCACAATTTGTATTTATTTATTTTTTTATTTTACAGTTGTTTACTGGGATGATCCAACTGGGACGGTGCCCATTTTCAGTGGCGGCCCGGGGAGAAAATCTGCAGTCTAAGCTTATGAAGCTAATGAAGTGTGTAGTGACAATAAGAATTTCAGTTAAATATTTGACAATTATGACATACATTTATATAAACATTTTCTTGAACTGTATCATAAATAACTGAAACATTCAGTGATTCATGATTACTGAAAACATTTGTTGCCTTACCATAAAGGAGTACAAGGAAAAAAATCACAGAACAGGTTAACGGTAGGCTAGCGAAGGTGTGTGTGTGTGTGTGTGTGTGTGTGTGTGTGTGTGTGTGTGTGTGTGTGTGTGTGTGTGTGTGTGTGTGTGTGCATATGTGTGCATCTGTCATTGTGTCTATGCGTGTGTATATAACTGATATAATATCTAGCATATTTGCCAAGAGGTTTGAATTTATTTGTCCTATGTATGAAACATAGGTTCATAGGTAGGTACTAGGCTATTGGCCCAATGGCCTATATAAGCCTAGCCAAACGGTACCCTGGCTATTGCCTCCCAAGAAAATTATTTTCCTGTGCCCTTAAAAAACAGAGCCACATAAGTGAACCCCGGGGTGAATTTCCTATCTCCCATCCAATCATCAAGATTTTTCTTGAAGAGTGCTAATGAGGAGCTTTGCTTGATATAGATAGGTAATTTGTTCCAGAGTATGGGAAGTCTCTGGGACAGGAATCTATCCCTCCAGCATGTTCTGTTTATTGTGGTAACAAGGTTTAGGTCCCTAGAGCATGTAGCATAGAGGGATTGGGATTTCTTTAAGTGGAGCATGTCCAACAGCTCTGGGTTTGACATAACTTTGTATGCTAGGCAGAGATCGCCTCTGAGTAGGCAAAATACGCGACAGAGTAAAGCTGGATTTTTTTGAGATGATCTGCCCCATTTGTCTAAGTTGGTAGTAGCTCATATGAATGTAAAAGATCTCATGGCTGCTATTGAAAAGAGCAGGAGAAGTTCCCGGATGCCTTGGCCAAATATTCGCTTCTAGTATAAATATCACCATAGGTATCCCCAGAAAAGAGGACGTTAGCCTAGTGGGACTATGTAAATAAAATTATTTCTAGCTGGTCTGCCTAATTAATACAAAAGTAATGACAAAGTCCTCATTTTGCTCAGAATTTTTTTTTTCCACAGCAAATGCAAAATCTCATTTTGAGCTGAAGCAAACATGCTGACCTTTATCAGAAAATGAAATTGTTTACATTATTTATATATTCTGAAGAAATTATTATAGTGGAAGGAATACACATTGACAGGGGAGGGGGGTTTTAGGGGAAGGGAGGAAAGTTGAGGAATTTAGGTTTAGGTTTATGGAGAGAGAGAAGGGCATTTTAGGCTTAGGAAATGACTGAGGAGTTTAGGTTTAGTGAGAAAGGAAGGAATTTTAATTTGACAAATAGGGACACAACTGAATTAGGGTGCACTGCTAGACTTATAAAGGCACTGGATATATGCAAAGGACCACTTAAGGGCATCAAGTGATTCAGCTACATAGATTAATGTCCTTGACTTTTTAACATTTTTAAGTCTTTATAGTTACATTCAGGACAATAAAGCCACACCCCACTAGCTGTGGACATGCATGTTTTGGCCTTTTTATTGACCTCATCAGGACAGCATAAGTTAATAGTTTGGCTATGCTTCAGAAACACAGGGTCTTTTAAACCTGTCCTTAAGGAGTCATTTGCATATATCCCGTGAGCCACTATTAAAGGATGTTTAAGCTATCACACAGTGAAAGCTCTAGCTTTGCTGGGTTTTTTTTTCATTTTTTTTCCAGAATTTAGTAGTCTATATGTTAATCATAAACAAGCAAAAAAGTGGAAATTTCTTTATATGCAAGTACTACTGGTCTTACTGGGCTCTCTCAGTGTCCAGACTGAGACTACTGAGACTGAAGAGAATGGCACCACCCAGTATGCCAGCTCTGTGAATGCTAATGATAATTATTCTTATAGTAAAACAAAGGAGAGGAAAATACAGAAAGGAAAATCGTAACATGATAACTACCATTGTAGTTTCAGAGTGATATTATGTACCACACTTTTATTGTCTTACCATCAGTAACTGACCTAATTTTAGATAACAAGGACACATATCCTCTCTATGGTGTCATCTACTTTTGAGTCCATTAATTACTTCACTGAGCTTACAATAGCAGGATTCACCTCCCTCCCACTTCATCTGGCTGAGTAACTTATTAGCCAAATACTATTTTTTATTCAGCCTTAAATCTAGTCTTTGAACAAAGTCAATCAGGGGTGTATACTCAGTACTTCTCTTCTGTAAATAATATTATACTAGGTCTAATATGCAGATCACCATTTCATATTTAAAACTTCACCAATAATCTAATATTTTAGGCCATTCCTCAAAAGGACCATATATGCCTACTCAGCTGCTTCTCTTTATAAGTGCTCACATGGAATGCTTCTAGGACTAACCCCCCCCCCCACCCTGCAATCTCTAAAAGACAAAAAAGCTCTTAAGATTATAGGCATTCATGCTGCTGCCTACGGTAATACACTGAAGCAGTATTATATGTTAGGCAACATCACCGTATTTTCCAATCATGTTAGTTCTTATATATAATATATGAAAGAAAACATTCAGTCATTCCTACAAAATATTACTATCATATAATTTAGTATGCGCTCTGGTATTTACCTCTGCTCTGTTAAACAATAACATTTTTCAGAGTTACTTTACTTCCCTAAATGAGCCCTGAGAAAAATATTACATTACCCTGACTCACTTTTTCTGGACCAAATAGAATAAAGGCTGTTTCTTCTACTGAACTCTCTCATTAATAAACTGTTTTATCTGGATTTCTGCTACCCTATTTGCTCAGAGGACTCCATCACCTCACTGAACAGTAATGCTACTATGTTGTCTTATAATACAGCTGTTTGAGTTGTCCCAGTATTTATTTCTTAAGGCCCAATAATTATGACTTAGTTTTTCAAATAACCTTAAATTCTTAGGAGACCATAGCTCATATAAAACCAACCTGAAGGTTAACTGAGCAGGTGAAATAGCTACCTCCTCCAAAATACCTGTTGTTAGTGGTGTACCCCAGGGTGCAGTCCTTGATTCACTCCTCTGTAGCATTTCTTTCTTAGAAGTTAAAGCAAATGATGATAGTTTTGGAATAGGGGTCTAACTCCTGGGCAGGCAGATGGGTTTGTATGATTTTATGGGTTAAGGTAAGCTGAATATCAGATAGGTGGTGAGGAAGCTCAAGCCATGTAAGTGGTTTTAGTATTAAGCAGTGGTGGGTATAGTAAGGTTTGCTGCAAGCAAATCCGGTGACTTTGTTATAACACTGTTCAATTTTAGAGCTAATTGAGGCTTGTAGACTTGTAGATTGCTCATTATAGGTTCATAGGTTCATAGGTAGGTACTAGGCTATTGGCCCTAGGGCCTATATAAGCCTAGCCAAAGGTACCCTGGCTTTCACCACCCAAGAAAATTATTTTGCTGTGCCACTGTCGAGCAGAGCCACAGAAGTGATCCCCGGGGTGAATTTCCTATCTCCCATCCAATCATCAAGATTTTTCTTGAAGAGCGCTAAGGAGGAGCTTTGTTTGATATAGATAGGTAGTTTGTTCCAGAGTATGGGAATTCTCTGGGACGGGAATCTATCCCTCCAGAATGTTCTATTTATTGTGGTGACAATGTTTAGGTCCCTAGACCATGTAGCTCATAGGGATTGGAGTTTCTTTAAGTGGAGCATGTCTAAAAGCTCTGGGTTTGACATAGCTTTGTGTGTTAGGCAGAGATCGCCTCTGAGTAGGCGATATGCAATGGAGTAAAGCTGCAGTTTTTTGAGATGGTCTGCATAGGGCATCTGTTTGAGGCCAGTAATCCTCTTTGTGAGGTATTTCTGTGACCTTTCCAGTTGTTGCAGATGTCTTGTGAGGTACATACCAAAAGGGGCACTGAACTCTATAATGGGTCTAATGAGTGACGAGTAGCGGGGAACAATGACCTCTTTTTTCCTGGATGAGAAACCTTTCATGATGAGGTGTGCCACGTAGAAGGATTTCCTGACTACTGTGGTGATGTGATTATCAAAGGAGAGACTACTGTCCACCTGTGTCCCAAGGTCTCTTATCATACTTTCAGTGTTAAGTAGACTACCACCTAGGTGGTAGACCATGGGTACTGAGTTTTTACCAAAAGGGATGACAATGCACTTTTTGGCATTGAGCTTGAGGCCATGGCTTTGACACCAGGCATCTGTCTCAGTGAGGCCCTTTTGTAGGATGTCCACATCTTTTGGAGGTTTGATTATGGCTCCTAGTTTGCAGTCATCTGTGAACTTCATTAGCCAAAGACCTTCTGTGTTGGCCTGTACTTCAGAGAAGTAGATACCAAACAGGAGAGGACCCAGGACTGAACCCTGTGGTACTCCACTTGTCACTGGTCTGAAGTTGAATTTGGAATCTGCTACTTTCACAGTGTGGGTTCTGTCAGTGATCCAGTTGGCAGCCCATCTTGTGACATAGGGATTTATGCCTAGTTTAGTGAGTTTATCTATAATTCCAGAGTGGGGGATGGTGTCGAAAGCCTTGGCGAGATCTAGATAGGCTGTGTGAACCACCTTACCCTCATCTACAACTTTGATGACTGCTTCAAAGAAGTCTATCAGGTTTAGGAGACATGATCTGCCTTTTACAAACCCGAACTGGGTGGGGTCCTGAGTTTGGAGATTACCAATGTCATTGTTTATAAGTTCCATGATGATACGTTCCATAGCCTTGCAGACCAGGCTCGTTAGGCTAATGAGGCGGTGGATTCCAGAGTCTATGGTGGCTCTCCCTTTGTGGAGTGGGATAACTGTCACTGTGCACCATTCAGTGGGCACATAGCCTGAGATGAGGCTATGATTGAACATGGTACTTAGGTGGGGTGCCAGTTCCTTCTGTAGTTCATGTAGAACACAGCCTGGGATGTCGTCAGATCTCATGGATGCTGTGTTCTTGGCTTTGGATAGTGTGTTTTTTACCTGTGCAGCCGTGATTAGAGGAACTTTGCATTCTTCTGGTATAGAGATGGGCCCTTTAGGGGATGACAGGGGGGTAAAGTTAGCACTGAACCTATCTGCCAGGATGTTGGCAATATCAGTTGGTTCTGTATATTTAGTGCCATTGTGCTGTAACTCAGAGCAGATCTGAGTGTTGCCATTGAGATTCTTGACATAGCTATAGAATGCTTTGCGGTTGTCTTTGGAGTCAGTGGTGGTTTTGTTTTCATAACTAGCTTTGGAGGATTTTATGAGGGATCTCAGCTTCTTACTGAGGCTGACCAGGGAGTTTTTCCAATCATGAGATTTTACTCTTTTTTGCAACTGTTTCTTTCTTCTGTTGTAGAGTTTGTTTATGGCAGGAGACCACCAGATTGGCTTCCTTTTTTTGGAGGATAGCATCTTGGTTCTGTTAGGGATTGCATGAACCATGCACTCATGTAAGTGCTTATAAAGTGCATTTGTGTAGGAATCAGCAGTCATACCTCTATTGTCCATCAGCATGGGTGTCGTTGCGTTTGCCACTTCTGTCTTAATAAGCGTGAAGTTGGCTTTGGTGAAATTTATTACTGTGATTTCCCTAATGGGGGGTAGGGGAGGGATGTGGATGTCTAGGGTGATTAGCTTGTGGTCGGATCTGACCAACGAGGAATTAACCTCTGGTGTGGAGCACCAGTTGCCCATGTTGGTAATAACCAGGTCTAGGATATTGCTGCTCTTGGTGGGGGTGTTGATAAGTTGATCCTTGGCATTGGAATTTATGAATTCCAGAAAACATTGAGCACAAGAGTTGGTACATGAGTAGTTTTCCCAGTTAATGGTAGGGTAGTTGAAATCGTCCATTATTAGGGTGTTAGGTTGTACCCTAATATTTTCCAGTGTATTAAGAAATGAGGAGTGGGAATCCTGGGGGATTCTATATAGGAGAGAAAATAAGAGGTAAGTGGTAGCTAGAGTTACCTTGTCAGATTCTGTAAGGAATTTCTTTACTCTGTGTAGGTTGCCAAGACTTTGATGGGTTTTCTTGGTGCTGTTGTGGATACGTAAACCAAATTTAAGATTGTCGTCCACTGTTATGCCAAGTAGTTTTCTACGTAGAGTAACTTCAATTATGGTATTATGTAGGGAAGAAATTTTAAAGTTGTTTTAATGGAAATGGGATTTTGGTAAAAAGAGAAGTAATTTAGTTTATTTGGAATTTAGTAGCAGGTGATTATACTGTAGCCAACGTGCAACAGAGTTAAAGGCTTTTTGGATAATTATCTGAAGATGTATTAGTTTGTCAGAAATGCATTTTAGGGTAGAATCATAAGTTTTTTGTATGAAGGAAGATGGCTGAGAAGATTTATGTAAATTGTTAGTGGTGGTGCTGCAGTAGCATTGTCGCCTCACAGTAAGACGCTGTCCAGTTCGATTCTCAGCTAGAGCGTCTTCTGCGTGGAGACATGTGTGAATGGGTGTACCTTCGTTGAAGGTTGTGCATCAGGCCTGGCAAACCGGTACGTAAAAATCAACTGCCAATCATTAGCGGACCGGAGTTCTGCTGTGGCGGCCCCTAACCGGGAAAAGCCGAAAGACAGAAAGTTAGTGAAAATATCAAAGAGTAGAGGGCCAAGAATGGAGCTTTGTGGCACACTAGTATTGACAGGAAGCCAGGGAAAAAAAGTGAAGAACCATTTAGGAGGCTGGTATCTATCAGTTAAGTAGTTGTTAAAATCATAGTAGTATGAGCTGTGATAGTCTGAGGGAAGACAGCTGGTAGAAGAATTTTTGGTGAGACAAGAACACCGAGGAAACAAGTATGCCTTTGTCTCCGGCTTTGTTAATAGTATCCATGAAAGTTATTAAGGCCTTGTTAGTGCTATGGGCAGGTCTAAAACCATGCTGTGTGGGGGTTGGGAGATTTTCCTAAAGAATATGTTGAAGAAGTTGCTTGTGAATGCACTTCTCCAGAATTTTTGACAAAGGGGATAATAAGGCAATAGATCTGAAATTGGTTATATCAGATGAGGACCTTCCTTTATGAAGTGGGATGATGAAGAATATATTATTCTTAGATCTGTTAACTAGAAGAGACACAGGATAAGCTATGGAACTGGCAGCCAGCTTGAGGTATTCTGCTTGGAGATTGTCTACTGAAAGAGAACATGGTTTTAAGAAGTAGTGATTTGATATAGGAGGTTGGGATGGGTTTTAAGGTGAAATAGGAGGTGCTGAGGAGAGGACATATCAGGATTGTTGGGAGGAAAATCTTTAGCAAGAGCTTTAATAATTTCTATAAAATGTACTTTAAATTGAACAGCTATTTCAGAGGGAGTGTTATTTAGGGCAGGAGTAAGAATGGCGGATGATAATGGATTTTATTAGTAGTAATTTGGCTCTGGAGGAGTTCCAGGTCAAGTTAATGTCTAAAACATGTGAAAATGAAAATATTTTTTAAGAATATGAAGACACCACCACCTTCAATTCCTTCATCTAAAGCAGTGGGCCTCACCATATGGTAGGGAATGAAGATCTGCAATGGCGGAATGCTGTCATTGGTCTTTAACCAGGTCTCTGAGACGATGCATATACCAATTTTTTTCCCAGTGTAAGGAATGCTTGTAGGTAGTGTAGTTTTTTGTTGTTGTTGTTGTTGTTAGGGCTTGTAGCATTTAACAGTAATATGTTTATGCTATCCAGATTCTGCAGATTCTGTTTTGTTATGCTGGATGCACTGGAATACTGACAGTGTCTAAAAAGGTAGACAGACAAGGATATAGTCAACATATAAGAAATCCTTGAGGAACAGCTGCAGGCTGTTCCTGGCAAAGCACTTAGGACTGTCTACCCTATCATCCCAGGCCTTAGAATGCTAACAGAAGCTCAGCCATTTGCTATATATAGCATCCCTTGGAGTAACATCAGAGGCTAAGCCATTTGTTGAGGTCAAAAATATTTTGTTTGAATTGTGGCATCATTCCTGGTGATGGTAGAATTCTTCTCAAGCCTAGGTTCATATCAGCCTCAGACACCTATTCTAGGAGCTCCATCAAGTCTCTCTTCATATAGTCCAGGGAGGTAAATTTCAAGATGTTTACACTCATGTGTGCTATGACTATGTCTTATGTGTACTTCTGGTGCAGGGACTTCAGTGCATGTATGATGTGGTGAATGCTACCACGTGATAGACAACTGACCAAGACTATCTCCTTGCACTGCCTGGTGATTAGTGTTGTCAGTGTGTCTTGCTATGACATTATCTAGGACTAAGATATTGGAATGTGCGGAGGTTTAATTTATGGGCTTTTGAACTGAATTAGTGTGACTCTTAGATGTATGCTTCATGGTGGGTGCCACCTATGTTGTGTGTTTGTGAGGTTACTGAGAGTGCTTGTTTCTTAGGTAACACTTAAGAGACCTTTCTGGCTTAGATAGGTTACTTTTAAGAAACTTAGCATATGTGTGTTTGGTGTGAGCAGTACTAACAACTTGCATGTTATTTGAAGTGGCTTTGCCTTCCATAACATTATAGGTTAATAGGTTCATGGGTAGGTACTAAGCTATTGACCCTAGGGCCTATATAAGCCTAGCCAAACGGTACCCTGGGTTTTGCCACCCAAGAAAATTATTTTCCTGTGCCCCTGTCAAGCAGAGCCACAGAAGTGATCCCCGGGGTGAATTTCCTATCTCCCATCCAATCATCAAGATTTTTCTTGAAGAGTGCTAATGAGGAGCTTTGTTTGATATAGATAGGTAGTTTGTTCCAGAGTATGGGAGGTCTCTGAGACAGGAATATATCCTATATAACCATATCTCTCATAATACAGGGTCAGTTTGTTTAGGTAGCAGGTGTTTGTCAGTAAACATGAAACAATTCCTTCATTGTCTCAGGATGTCCAATTTCAACCAAGCTGGCTATTGGGACAGTTGGAAAGTGTACATACATGTTTCCAGGTGCTTATTAATGTGGGTTTAAGGGAGATTAGCACCTATGAGACTTGCAGTCGATTGCAGGAGATGTTATTTGTTCATTTGTAGAGATAGTGCTGGTCTGAACACAGCTGGATGTAGTTAGGAATCAAGGATTCTTTGGTCGTTCTCTCACCAGAAGCAAAAATACCAAAGCTGCTTCCTGGAAGGCAGTATTAACCCAAATGTTGCGGAGTTCAGCTCACTTGCTAAAGTCTTATCTAGGTAGATACCTAGAATGGAACCTACAACAGCTGGACACAACAGAAAGCCAAGCTGCATAAAGGCCTTGAAGATGTTCTCACAAAAACTGAAACTAGACCACTCAGTGAAGGTCCATAAACATGGCCCAGTCACAGACCAGCACAAATCAATGTCCATCTTCTCCTTCTCTCACCAGAAGCAAAACAGAAACACTAATGCCAGACAGATTTCCTGAGAAGCAGTTCCTAGGCTCTCCAGTTATTTGCAGTTTAGACCCAGAAGTTACAGATTTTAAAAGTAAGATAGAAATAAGGAATTAGCACTCTGAATATTGGACTAAATGAGTGGTATGATATGGCACAGCTAACTCAAGATTTAAGAGTCTAAAGCAAGTTCTTTCTGGTTTGATCTTTCAGTAGACAGTAAAATGAACAAATGAGATGCGACCGGAGGAGCTTCCAAAATCAAATTTACAGTACAAATGCACAACTCAATATCCACCAAGTTTAAAACCACTAGAGGTGCTGGGCAGGTGGGTAGGAAAAATCTACTGGAGTCACACACCATGTGACACCCATGCACTGGCCCAGCAATCAAGGAGCCTCAATCCTCACGACTAACACCAGTGAGGGGCATCCATATAGGGAAAGGATAATAAATACACAGTAAAGTACAATTTCCCTTAAGAGCACACAGAGATCACAGTCAGTCTGGGGCTGGTTTCTCACTTTCTCTCCAGATCCTTAAAAAGACTCCCCACTGGCACAGCTATAGGGTCCAGATCTCAGCCTAGTGGGCAAGCTAAAACCTCCAGCACCCTCTCTGTCCAACCAGGGTTTCGTGTCCCTGCCCAAGTAGCTGACACACACACACACTTTGAGATAAGAGTTATAGACAACCACAAAGGCACTCCTGGGGAAGGCTGGCACAGGTTATCCAGCTGTGCCCTTTTTACCCAGACTATACAGTGGAAATCACTGCCACCACCCACTAATATTTATCAGCTACCAAAAGGCCCTTATGAAAGGGTGTCCAGTTAAATTGTGCAATATTATTATCCAAATGGTAAGTGCAACTGAACAGTCAAGGCTTATTTGGAGTGGCTTTGTACAGTATCACTCTCTCTCTCTCTCTCTATATATATATATATATATATATATATATATATACTCTAGAGACACAAGACAATACCTCTTACTACACAATGTTAGTCAAGAGTTCAGGCACAGGAAAATGCTTAAAATAATACAGTAGAATAGTTCTGACATCAGTACAGAAAACAAATGTCTACTCTTCCTATTTCCTAGCTATTTCTAAGAGAAAACACAGTTCTAAAATAAACTTACATACACAACACAGGCAGAATGCTGAGCTGGATGTTCTCAAGACAAATGCTCATATGCCCTCATTCTTTCTGTCCTTAAATGGATAACACAGTACCACAGAGTCATTTCAGATTACATCACTTCTTTCTGATTCCCAAGCTAACAGAAACTCAGAGGTTAATATCCCTTTTGATCTTGCAGCTGGTCAGGAAGCCAGAGCAATAAAAGAAATTATACATGCAAATTCTAGCAATTAACTGGTCTCAAGACAATAGCCAGAATCCCTTCATCCAGACATATTGGCTCCAAGCCCTGAGATCAAAGACAGTCATGAAATGCTTGACTTATCAGCTTTCTTACAGCAGAGTGCACTGTTGTTACATTTTTTTTTTCAGTTCAACATCCAGTACAGTCTTTTCACATTTAAGAGAACAAGCCCGTGGCATATATTAATATTTACAAATGACAAAATTATCTACAAAATTCAATCTAGCTAGGCTGGCAGCCTTCACCTCCACACACAAGGAGTAGTCCCACAACATTTGCAGCAAAATACAAATGCAGTTAAATCTAGCTTCTAAGCTCCAAGGGTGTAGGTAGGCATGCTCACTCGTGTTTATATCACAAAATCAAACTTCCAAAATGTCGAACACCATAAGTTCGAACTCGGAAGATCGAATTTGGACAACATCGAACCTTCAAAACAGTGAATTTTTTTCCCAGGGAAAAATTTTGCTGTTCCGAAAAATACACACATAACAATCACACCAAACACCTTCAAAACCTACACTAAACCTAACATACACCACTATCTATGCACTATCCTTAACCCAGCCCTAACCCTAAAGTCCGTCACTACTGCACACTTACCTGACCTGTGCCCTAACCCTAAAGTCCGTCACTACCACACACTTGCCTGACCCACGCCCTAACCCTAAAGTCCATCACTAACCCTAAAGTCCGTCATTACCCATTCGTACACTTACCTTGACCCGGTCCGAAAATGCCAAAGCCGTAGAAATGGCCAACCAACTTCTTTCCCTGGGAAAGAATTTGGGTTTCCTCAGCTTCGACATTCTCACCCTTCGAACTACTAAGTTCGGCCTTCCAGTATTTGGCATTCTCAATGTTCGATTTCACGATAGTAACCCGCTTACTCTACTCAAGTGGGTAAATTTTTCCTAAGAGACACTGAGACTTTACAGTCAAACAGTATGTTAAGCTAGAACTATCTCACGATTGTGTTTGGTACAGTATGCAAAACACACTTTCTTAAGAAGAATATACCTCTGAAATAGCCTTTTTATGGTTACAAGTGGCAACAACTAAAAATAAAGTGTCCCTTTCTGAAGTGCATAGGGACAGCATTTTAAGAGCTGAGTCTATTTTTTAAATTATAAGTTGGCCATAGGGACAATAGCATAAGGTTTGAGTACAAAATATACATTTCTGGCTATAGCCCTGCTTCTCCCACTAATTAGCTAGATTTAATTGATTTAATTCCTTTTCAATTAGGAATGGAAACATTTTTTTTCTAACTGATCCTAGCCAAGAGTTTTTAAAACACCAGGAAAAAGAATTATGGTAAAATAAAATTGAAAGTAAGCAAACTATATATAATGAGAGCACTGTATTTATATATATATATATATATATATATATATATATATATATGTATATATATATATATATATATATATATATATATATATATATATATTGTGTGTGTGTGCGTGTGTATAGATAGACACATACACACACACACACACACACACACACACACACACACACACACACACACACATATATATATATATATATATATAAATGGAAGTATCCAGTCCTTAAATGAAAAAATCCTGTGCAGTCACACATTAGCAGTTGCCTCACAGCACTTGCTGTGGTTATTCTAATGTAACTGTAATGCTGATGACAAGGCAAAACACTCTGATGAGCATCTGCCAATTTTTTTTTTTAGTTCTTTTCTGTGCTTACCATCCAGGCTTAAGCCATCACAGTGTCAGAATGCTGACTACAAATTTCTGTGGACCTCCCTAGATTGTATCCATTCTTATTTACCTTGTATACTTTTCATGCCATATAGTTCTTTAATTAGGCTATCTTTCTTAATACCTCATTGATGTTATTCAAGGTGCTAACAGGCCTGTCAACTTTCAAATAACATTTTATTCCTCTATTCCTCAGCAATACACTTACCTCAGAGGCTATCACTGAAAATAGGAAAGAATCAGTTAGGCCTTCTTCTATTACGTATGTTGTCAAGTAATGATGTTTCAATACCTTATACAGCTGACTCCATAAAGATGTAGCCCCTATATATTGTGAAATTATATACAACAGACCCCTTCTTATAATGGTGGCTAGAACTTTGCTAACTGGAGAAAAAATATGTAAATGTAAAAAGAAATGTGTTATTTTTAGGGTGCAATTTAATTTCTTATTGTCACAGTTAGTCCACATCTGGTCATAAAGAGATGATTGTTTGTTAACTCATCTTTAAGAAGCATTATGGTGTTTAGCATATCATTCTCTTTTGTTTTGCCCATTCTGTAGTGTATTAATGTAAAAATGTAAGCCATGTCTCTCTTATCTTTAATTGTTTATATATATATATATATATATATATATATATATATATATATATATCTATACATACATATATATATATCTATACATACATATATATATGTGTGTGTGTGTGCGTATATATATTGCATATTTATAATATCAGTGTTAGCATACTTTTATTACCTTTATATTTGTAGTATTGTTGTAAATCTAACATTTTTGTCTTGTTTAATATGAACATATCTATATAATTATTTGGCACGTAATGCCTTTTTCTGTTTGAGGAATCAAAAATATATACATAAAAGGAGTCTAAACAAAAAACTCTACCCCCCACCCTAGAGAATGCTGGTATCTTTTCAGTCACTGAGGCATGGTTCAAAGCTACAAAGAGCACACTGACAGTGCTGGGCTATAATGCCTTCCACTCATTAAGACAAGCTACTACACTGACAGGGACTAAAGGTGAAGGTGTCTCGATTTACATAAAAAATAATTATACCTCAAGGCTGGTTAAGCACTCAAACTACCTCATGTTCAAATCATCATAGGCAAAATCCAGTACCACTTCCTTGCAAGCTATAGGTCCCCCTCTATGACCCAGGAAACCCATACCATGTATTTAAACGTATTAGAAACACTCACCATCCAACTCAATACCATATTCATGGGTGACTTTAATTGCCCCACTATTAATTGGGAATCCTATACAACACCAAATATACATGCACAGAGATTCCTGGACTTTGTAAAAACAGACTCCTTGGACTAGATTGTTAATATACCAGCCAGGGTTGCAAACATACTGGATCTGGTCTTCACTGATACGGGAGAGTGCTGCACACCCATAGTCTAATGTCTTCCCTGGTAATGTCAGACCACAAAATGGTCTCCTTTGAAGTAAAAAGAAAACATGTACCCCCATCTTACTCTGGAATATTCAGGAACTACTCTAAGGCTAACTTCCTGCTATTAGATAATAACCTGGCAAAACTGCCAGCACCCTTAAACCCTGAGAACACTGCTGCCTATGCAGAACTGAATCACAGAAACACTATGCAACCATGTTACTAGCTGCATAGAGACAGGTGTACCTACCAAAATTAACTACAGAACTAACTCAAAAAACAAGCAACCCTGGTGGAATCACAAAGTCAATAGGCTGTATAACAGAAGGACGAAAATCATGGCAAGAATTAGGAGGTGCAGCACCCAGCAGGATAAAAGCACTGTCATCAAACTAAACAAAGTTAAAATCTGCCAAAGCCAAATTTGAGGTAAATTTGGCTTCCCAGTCTAAGGACAACCACAAGGCATTCTTTAGACATGTCCACAACCTCAAAGGCAATACACAATTGTGTGCAGAGCTCATTGTATATGGGGCCACCTGTACTGAACCAGAAGATATAGCAAACCTCTTGGCTAACAAATTCAGCTCCAACTTTCACCCTCTATCCCCCTCAACCTTCCCTCAGGAAATACCATCAAATGTAACTCCCCCTGCACTAGGGAAAAGGTCCTTAATGGTCTGTCTAAGACCAAGAGCACTGCATCAATGGGCCCAGAAGATATTCCAGGATGCCTTCTAAACTGCATGAAATATAACCTATCAGGCCCTCTGGAACTTCTATTTAACTGTAGCCTCCAAACAAGCTTCATGTCTCATAAATGGAGAAAGGCAACAGTCATCCCCCTGCACAAAGGTAGGCCATCTACAGATCCTAGAATTTACAGACCCATCAGTTTCACTTGTCTTATAATCAAAGCCATGGAGAGAATTATCATGAAAATGATCAATAATGATATAGTAATCCCCCGGACACTGGACATAACCAAGTGTGGTTTCATCAAGGACACATCATGCCTACTCATCCTGGTGGACTTCTTTGGGAAGGTCACCAAAGCAATGAATGAGGACATAATGGTTTACACTGCCTACCTTGACCCGGCCAAGAAATTTGACACAATACCCCACTTGGGCATTGTTGACAAACTCAAGGGGTTTGGTACAAACCTGTATGGCAACCGGTAGATAATGAACTGGCTCAGAGACAGGACCTAGGAATTTAGAATTGGGGAGTCCTCCTCTGCAAAGAGGCCAGTCACAAGTGAAGTCCCTCAGGGATTGGTCCTTGGACCGCTCCTTTTTGACATTTACTTCTCTGAAGTCAAGGCCAATGTCAATAGTCTCTGGATGACTACATTTGCAGATGATTACAAATTAGGCACTGTCATTGAATCCCACACCAGTACAAATGTTCTCCAGGAAGAGCTGACACAGATGAAGAACTGATGTCAGAGCCATAAACTAAAGCTAAATGCCAAGAAATGCATAATGGTATCCTTTGGGAAATCATCCACCCCTGGTAACTATCATATTGACAACATACCCCTTAGAGTTGACCCAGTAGTCAAGGACTTAGGGAAAAACAACAAAAGTAATCTAGTATTTGACCATCACATGTCTACAGTGGAGGAAATCATTCTGTGTCATGCAACGTATAAGCAAGGATGTGGTATCTAGGTCCAAGGAAGTCTTTGTTCCACTGTATTTGGCATTCATCAGACATATCACTGAGTACAATTCCCCCTTTGGTATGTACCTAACCAGGCATATACAATAAATGGAATGTCCACAGAGGTTCCTCACTTAAAGAATACAGGGGATAAGTAAAATGTCCTTTGTAGACCATCTCAAGTTCCTATGCCTGTATTCGGTCACCTACAGGGTATTGAGGGGAGATCTATGCACTCTGATGGACCTGCGGCATATACACAAAACAAACAGCACCAGAATTAGCTGTTTTAAGGACTTATACCTTGCCTGTGATATAAACAGGACCTGCTGGAGAGACAGGTATGCATCCCAGAGACTACCCCATCTCTGGAATAAGCTTCCCTCCATGTGAAACACAGTTTCTCCCTAACCCAGTTCAAGTGTGACTTGGACAATTGGATGGGGAACAGAATATTCATCCCTGGCTTGGCACCTATGGACACAGTCATATTGTAAATGGTTAATTTCCCAGGCCCCTGCTTGCACATATTTCATCTTCCAAGCCCCTGCTTACACTTATCAAGGGT
The DNA here is from genome assembly GCF_019279795.1 of Protopterus annectens. Taxonomy (NCBI): domain Eukaryota; kingdom Metazoa; phylum Chordata; order Ceratodontiformes; family Protopteridae; genus Protopterus; species Protopterus annectens. The sequence goes on from NC_056732.1 coordinate 671,871,703, forward strand.
ACCAGAATATGTGTGAGATTTGGAATGCATGGCTAGGCTTGAAAAGAACCCTGTGGTCATTAGCCTAGTAAACATCTATTGTTTTATAGTAAAAGTTATTTAAATTGCCCATCACTAAATATTGCCTACTATTTCTATATATATATGTGTGTGTGTGTGTGTGTGTGTGTGTGTGTGTGTGTGTGTGTGTATATATATATATATATCTATATATATCTATATATATATATATATATCTATATATATATATATATATATATATATATATATATATATATATATAAACTGCTATCGATAATAGTGAAAGCTCAAAAGAGCGAACATTCAGTTTTCCTTTGTTTTTCAGCCTGACAGCTGCACTGTATGCAAGATCACAGTAGAGCAGCGTTTGGAAATTTGACCTTTCCCCACTGTTGTTTGATCTCAGAGTTGGCATACACAGTTAACAGGGGTTGTAGGTGGTGCTCCCTGCAAAAAAAAAACATTGTTTTTGATGCTCTGAGTTTCAGTCTTAAAAGATCACATTTTTGAGATTTCAATATTTTATCCAGTTTTGTCTATTGTAGCATGATAATACATTACTTATAAGCCTGAACTCTCTTTTTACAATTGTCATTTCATTATTCATGTCACATTTTCATCAATTTTTGTTTTACTAAACTGTGAAGAAGGAGGGTCAGGGGGCAGGGTGTAGAAATGGGACCTGATTGTCTCTTACATTTCGGGATCTACCAGTACCTGATCACAAATATCTACTTTTTTTTTTGCTCTTCCATTGAAGTAGGAGGGAAGGGGAGTGTATCTGGCCACCTGGTTGGACAGAGGGGGTTGAGTATCTAGAAGGAGTAGTGTGACAGCACAAGAAGCTGGCATTGCATTTGTAGTCAAACCTGAGCACCGTAGTGCTTTGTGTGTGAAAGAGTCGTGGCAGGAGGTAAGAGGCATGTATAAGGCCATCTGTAGAAGGAACGGACTTTCTTTTGCTCTTCATAAGCTGGCAGGATACATTGGATGTGTACCTTCTGCCGGGAGCCAATCTTTTTTATTCTCAAAGAGGGGGTGGGGCGAGAACAGGGCTGGTTGGGACGGCTACACCTCTGCTTTTCAGCTATTCATGAAGAACAACCATGGCAGAGCTAGCAGTATGCTGGTGTAAACCTTGGCTCTAGATGATGTCACTTCTGAAGTGACACCCCGACCCCATGTTCAAAAATGGGAAAAAGGAGTTGTGGATGGATGCATGGAAGGATGGATGGATGGATGGATGGATCGATGGATGCAATTAAGAATGAGCAACGAGGCCACTGACCTGTTATTGCACAAGCTCATACTACTCCCCTACCAATGTCCTATTTCCTCCATCTACTTTACAAACTAGTCTCTGACACTCATGATATGCTGTATTACTGTTGTCGAATGCGCTGTTGAGCTACAGCAACATAAATGTCATGAATGGGGAGAACAGTGTCCATTACACAGATATAAAAGCAGATGTCTTGTGTATTTAAGTCCAATACCCCTTGTTACATTCTACAAATGAAAGATTTCCTATTGTGAAGCTGACAAAAGAAAACAATAAACTGAGATGTTTTCATTGCCACTGTGAATGGTGAAACTTGTTGCTATTTTCTTTAAAATGCATGCTTGACATGGCACAGGGACTATGTTCTACATCCCTGCTAACTATAAATGCTAATTCTGAGGTTGTTGTACCACAAAATGTGGGGAGTACTCCAATGCATCACAACCATGTATTCCCCCCACTAGTCTCTAACTGGCTTGTAATTCTGACAGTCACAATTAGGGATCATGGCATTACAACAAACTATGCTTCCTATCAGTAAACAATACAGCAACACAACTGCAACAGGTTAGATGAAATACTGTCAAAAAGGTATGCAACTTCAAGCTGACATGAAAGCTTTGTTTAATGTTTTAAGTAGTTTATTATAGTTAAAATTACTTGACTGGACAAAAGTCTCAGACTCTCAGCCTCTTGGGTCAAAAATCAGGGAGGAAGAAAAAAATAATGGGTGTTAATAGTCCAAGTTATACTTAGAAATTAACCAGAATAAAAAGTGTTACATTAGCATGTGTTTTCCGGAGGATATGAAATCTGAACCTCAAATGTCTGTCATTATTCAGTAACTGCAATCCTCATAAAATTTGCCATCTACAAATTTTATTAGGAATAGAGCAAAAGGTTGTGACAAAATCAGGGACATTTGGAGGATTCAGGGACACTTAGGCTATGGGACTACTTTGGAATAAGCTAACAAACGGCCTTGACTGAGCATGAAGCTTAAAACTAACAGATCAAATACTCTGGCCAGGAGGGTATAAATATGAGCATAATTTCCACAAACCAAGGTTTTGTAGCTATCATACAATAATTCAAACTTTAAGTTTCACTTTTTTTTCCTGTTGAATTGTGTAGATGCTGACAAGATGCAGTCACAGAGATGTTGGTATATAGATAACTTATTAATCGTGATAAAATCAAACATTTTGTTAATATTACAGTTCTCAAAATATTTGTAAACATTTAGGGTTTCTTGTTTTAACTCTTCTGAATCTTATACATGGGCCATGGAGTGTTACAAATGAATGCCTGGAGCAAGACTGGGAGATAAAGATTTAGTTGAAGTAAAACTTCATAGCTAAAGGTATAGTTCATAACTAAAGGTAATGTGTTATGGGCTCAAGGACCTTTACAACAGACTTCCAATCTTTTTGTATGTCAAACTTTAAGTCGTTTGCTATATTTATTTATAGAATATTTAAAGCTATATACTGCATATCCATTAGAAGTTAGCAGTGTAAGAAATGGGAATTTTATATAAAAGTTATATCTGGGACTTATATGGCTGTTAATAATGTAGAGTTGGTAATTTTGAACTATTCCCTTCTCAGCTAACTTGGAAATTCTAACCCAGTAATTGGATGAAAAAGACCAAACAACTCCTGAAAAGGTATAATAAACATTTATACTTTATCAGAGAAGTAGCAAGGTGAAGCTACCCTGGGCGCAAGGTGTCTGGCTGAATTCAGCTGTTCCGCATGTGCTGATTGCTCAGTAACGTACTACGTGCAATCAGAAATGAATGTTGATACTGATTTGTACTGAGGGCTGAATCTCTTCAGCACTCTGTGTGGTGTCAAGGCTGTGGCATGCCATTGTTAAATTTGTTGCACATCTCTCAACTCGAAGGAAAGGAGGAGCATCTTTGTTTTCTGCTTTGCGTTGCTTTCCTACTTGTCTTCAACTTAAAGTTGAGAGGGTGTCCCAGATTAGGGAGCTGCACACAGTGTCACAACACAAAGCTGTGGCTCTGTGCTTTGTGAAGGAGCTAAGATTTAAGACAAAACTTTACTGTAAGCCATATCAGTCAAAATATAAATTAACATATGAGGTAAATGAAATGAACAAACAGGATTACAGCAGATTTAGTATAATTTCCTTTCAGAGTTATTGAATAACCCTTGAATCACAGTCTAGTGGTTAAAAATTGAGAACTGGACTAGCAATATTAAAAATAAAATGTAGATACTATGAAGTTAGGGGCATCAAAGTAGTGATAAACAAATTTAGAAAGAAAATAATACTTTGATATTTCTTTGAAAAGTGCACATCAAAACAAACAAGACTTTAAATAGTCTATATAAGAAAATATAGCTAGTAAGTTTAGTATCCAAATATGCGGGTAGATCTAGGCTGTGTTCATGGAGCAAGCAGTCTTTAAGGTGAGGAGTAATACTGGGTGTAAACAGAAGAAAAGCTAGCTAGGAGAGTTCAAAGAGATAGTAAATGAAGGAAAATACAAAAGCTCCAAAGAGGGAAATAGTGAAATTGAAAGTATAAGAAAGAGTAGGGCTACTAGAAATAGAAAAAGTCGAAATACCAAAGATGAGGAATTACTGAGGCATACATTGCACAAATGAGGAGTGAGAAAAAGCAGCAGAAGCAGGTAAATGCAGCTTATTGAGTTCAAAAAGGTTAATGCGTTTACTGGGCTAAAAATTTCCGAGTACCTTCTTAATGATGATTAATTCTAGTATTCTGATTTCATTAGGCAATGAATTTGATATCATTAGCGTGTCAGTTAAACAGCAGTTAAACGGTCACAATATCTTGCAGACTTGTTCCAGCTCATTATGAAATGACAGTGTAACTGACAGAAGGAACAGACTTAGAGTACAAGGATAGCTGAGAGACTTTGTTTTTGCATGTTAGACCACCCTAATATCCTTAGACTGGTGCAATAATGCCTACTGTTGGACACACAGGTGGCAGGCCCTGCACTGATTACGTAGGTTGAATTTATTGTGTCCAGAGTGTAGGCAGTGATACCAATTTGTACTATTCATCTAGACATAAATTGGCAAATAAGCAGTGTCAAAGCCACCCTAACTCACAACTCGTCAGTTACCTCTTTATCTTAAACAGCCTATCAAGCAATGATTTAGGCTTCCCATCAGCTGTGGTGCTATTGTTTAGAAAGTATACATGAAGCTACCAGGGTGTTAGAAAACTTCAGTTGTGTCTGCTGAAGTTCGAACAGCAAATGCAACCTTTAGAAAATGAGTACTGTTAAGGACAGCAGAGTCTGTAGAAAATGCTGTTGCTCTGGTTTTGAATGAAATTAACAGTAGTCCTGAAGAGCTTTCTAGATGATATTTATATGATATCCAATTCATTGCCTGCAGTGTGCAATCACTTACATATTGAGTTAACTCAAAGACATAGCATTTTCAAATGCTATGAAGAAGAGTGATCTGATCATGAATTCCTGTGGAAAAAGAAGACTGATCTGATCATGAATCCCTGTGGAATAAGAAGAGCGATCTGATCATGAATCCCTGTGGAATAAGAAGACTGATCTGATCATGAATCCCTGTGGAATAAGAAGAGTGATCTGATTATGAATCCTCGTGGAATAAGAAGAGTGATCTGACTATGAAGCCCTGTGGAAGAAGAAGTGTGATCTAATCATGAATCCCTGTGGAAAAAAAGTGATCTGATCATGAATCCCTGTGGAATAAGAAGAGGGATCTGATCATGAATCCCTGTGGAATAAGAAGACTGATCTGATCATGAATCCCTGTGGAATAAGAAGAGTGATCTGATTATGAATCCTCGTGGAATAAGAAGAGTGATCTGACTATGAAGCCCTGTGGAAGAAGAAGTGTGATCTAACCATGAATCCCTGTGGAAAAAGAGTGATCTGATCATGAATCCCTGTGGAATAAGAGTGATGTGATCATGAATCCCTGTGGAATAAGAGTGATCTGATTATGGATTCCTGTGAATAAGAAGAGTGATCTCACTATGAAGCCCTGTGGAAGAAAAGTGTGATCTAATCATGAATCCCTGTTGAATGCTGGGTGGCATCACTTTTGAAGATAAATAACTCTGTGCCCATATATCTGTCTACATAAACACTGCTAGTGAATGACTGCATACTTATTTTATGATCTGCATCTGGATCTCTTAGGTAGACATGAAACCAGGAAAGGTAACCACCATTCATGCCCATATTGCTCAGTCTTTGGAAAAATATAGTGATTATGTCATCCAACTCTTCTCAGCTATGGCCCTGTTGCAGCTCAGTCCACAGCACCCCAGTCATTGGGATAAAACTCATCTCCTATCTGACAGCTTATGGTTCCATTCACTTGAGTAACAGTGTGGGAAAAGTGATATTACAAACTTATAATTAAGGCAAGGCATAACTTTCCTCATATGAGTAATATAGGTTCAGAAAAAGCGGGTCTATATCACTTCAACGAAAAAGCACATCTTCGAATACAACAACCTCGAACTTCTAACCACGAAATCTAAAAACATCGAAAGCTGAGAACAGCAAATTATTTCCCTGGGAAAAAAATCACTGTTCCGAGAAACGCACACACAACATAAGCACACCAAAACAACAGCAATCCACACACATACACTTAAAATCCTACATCTAACCCTACACTAAACTGTACATACAGTACTATCTATCCACTATCCTTAACCCAAACCCTAACCCTAAGGTCCGGCACTATCGCACATTCACCTCACCCACGCCCTAACCCTAACTCACATACCCTACCCTAACCCTAAAGTCTGTCACTATCACACACTCACCTTACCTGTGCCCTAACCCTAACTCACATACCCTAACCCTAAAGTCTGTCACTATCGCACACTCACCTCACCCGCACCCTAACCCTAACTCACATATCCCGTCCTAACCCTAACGTCCACACAATCACACACTTACCTGAAACCAACCAGTAACTTTCCACCACAGTGCTGAAAATAGCAAAGCCACAGAAACGGACAACCAAATTCTTTCCCCAGGAAAAAAATGTGGTTATCTGCAGCTTCGCTATTTTCAGCATTCACTGTTTTCAGGTCAATATTAGACCATTCGAAGTATTACCACTTTGATGATCTGATATAGACCCAGAAAAAGGGACTCCCTTGACAAAATATAATTTTTCCTATAGTACCAAAAGGCAAACACCTTGAATGAAAGTCAAACCTCCCACAGAATGCAACTCTTGATGGATTAGGCCAAGAATAATATATAGTGCAAAAAGTGCACTCATACTTTTGGCTCAAATGCACATCAGAATAAAGAAATCAATGACAGAGTTTGTATTTTTCTTTTTGTGGCATGACTGACCCTGTCATCTTATATTCCCACCTAACCTTTCAATTCTATGGATATGGTTATGGATTCTGTACAGGCCAGATAGACACGGTACTTGCTAAGATTTCAGACTGTGTATTTAGTGACAAAGTTAAAAGAAAATTAAAATAATAATCTCAAAAAAGCAGAGCTGCTTATCACTACCAAATGGGATCATTGTAATAGACACCTGTCAATATTATGGTAATCATAAACTCATAACTTCATCTGAGACATAGCTGATATACAAGATTCCAATTAATACAGCAATTAAAAGAAAGTGATTTGTCAAGGAACTTCTCTTTCTATATCACGGGCTTAAAAGGACTGATCACCTTATACAAATATTTAAAAAATTACGCAGTCTAATATCACAATGAGGTAATAATGCGAGGGGGTATCAAGTGGTGAAATATTACTAAATGTAGAATCATGACCAGGGGAACCCTTTTGTCATAATTTCTTAAGTGTGATACTCACATAGAGATATTGCTGGCTACATCTTGTTTCCTTCTGGGATACATCAGTAATGAAATTTGCTGTAAAACATTTTTGACATCCATAGTCTTAACTAGAAATATCAAAAGATTCCAGTGCAAGTAACACACCATGGATATGCTAAATGTTTGTTTCTGGCACTATGTGGTCTAATATTTAACATTTGGTGTGAATGATGCATGGCAGCATACATAGTCAGCGTTTTTTTCTTTCAGAAAGTGAATAATCATATCTGTTATAATAGAGATTACATGAAAAGGGGGCTTTGTTATGTGTTATAATATCAGGGTACCATGTTTTGGTATGAGTTATACTGGGATTTGATAATGCTTGGCACAGTTTTATCATGAGAGCGATGTCCAGATATTCAAACTTCAAAGACAGGATTCAGTAAGTTCCAACATTTCCTATACATCTCAAGTAGCCAAACATGGCATATTGTTGTTTTGCCATGGACCATCATTGCTTGATAGGGTATGCATGCTTTTTATTTAGTTATTTTCCTCCTTAGCAAGAAGTCACTTTAATTACCAGACAGTAGAAGAACAATAAAGAAATCATGTATGTGTATAAATATATATATATATATATATATATATATATATATATATATATATATATTAATATTAATATTAAGACGTTGTGCATGCACTCTGTTTTTTTAATCAAATCCATTTGTCAGACATGCTTAAGTCAATAGACTTATAAGATTACAGAGGAAATAGTCTGTAACATGGCATTAAGTAAAGTTGCACAATGGTTTCTAGCTTTGTATTCCAATAAAATGATTGCGTTAAAGTTGGCCAGACCTTGCAAACATAGAATCAAACATTCTGTATCCTCCTTTATCAGACAAAGTAAAAAATGCCTGTGAAGGATTAAGCAGAGAGACCCATTTCCATATAGCCTTTTGCCAAACACTTTTTAAGTTGTCGTACCCTTCAAAAGGCAGAGGTAAAACTACATTTCTAATGAAGAAAATCAAATGAAAAATATGTATTTTTTAATTTAAGAAAAATAATTCTGCCTCTAAAAGAAATATTTAATTTATACCAACTTAATGCTAAAGCTTCTTAGTATTGTAAATCTAAGAAAGCTGCTAGACATTTTAATTATTCAATGTTTTCAGTTAAAGATGCAAGTGGTATTTCTCAGCTAAAGATTCAAGTGATATTTCTTGTTGTAACACTACTATAGATTTATGACAATTAATTGAGCAGCCCATAGCAGGATGAATATTTTAGCCAAATTAATACAACAAATGCTATGGATTCATTAACTGATATAATGGCTAGAAACATGTCATCATCATAAACCAAAAACTTTGTGCTGGCTTCTTTAACAGTAATAGGTCTAAAGAGGTATGCTTTATATATCCATTCTCCAAGAAGATTCAAAGATGATGATGATGATGATGATGATGATGATGATAATAATAATAATAATAATAATAATAATAATAATAATAATAACAATAATAATGTGGTCGAGAGAGGTCAGCCTTGACACCCTCCTTGTAATTAGAATTCCATGTGACAATCTCAGACATTGACATTACTACAGTAATACAGGTGAGCAAGAGGTTTGTGGAATAGGCATGGCTGAGAGAGGGGTAAACAGTGTCATTTTTTTTTTTTGTGGGCATCTGCTGAACAGACAACAGCATTCCCCTGAAAGACATATGAACTGTTTTGGGTTGCTAAGATAATAGCTTGCAGAATTTGTTGAGTTCTGAGACAAAATTGAATAAGTATGAAGTTTAGCAAAACATTTGTAGTCAAAATGAATTAAACCATCTGGTTGTGTGGGGGTCTTTCCTAAGTTTTACAATTAAAATTAGCTTAGCTATGGAAAAACAGACAGTGCATAAAAAAGTATTTTACAAAAATCAGTGGAGAAGGTATTTGGGTGTGAAACTTTGTTACTAGAAAAAGAAGAACCATTTACCTGAATGCCCTGAATATGTATATCTATACTATGGAATGAAATGTTAAGAGAATAATTATCTTTGGTATATTTGTTAAGTTCCTGTATTGGATTTTTCTGCCTTTCCTCATACATTTTCCTGGTAATAACTAGAAAAAAGTTAGCTGTTTGCAGTATGTGTGTGTGACAGAGAGAAAGAGAGAAAGACAGATAGAGACCTTATCCTCTGATGTGCATATTATATATGAATTACCGGTGTCCTGGCTTCTTTAACTATACCTTTATTAAAAAATGCTTCCATCATAGCCATAAAGTACACAGCTGATCTAGGAAGGCCGACACTGAGAACAATAGATGGAAGGGATACATTCCTGAAAGTAGAAGATAATATTCAGTTTGCTCCAGTGGCTGAGCGTTTATTTCTGATTCACTGAAAACTTTCATTAGTAAGGGTTCTGAATATAAGCTGAAAAGCATGAGGACAACTTTGAGATGAGTTGATCAGAAATCTGTTCTTGTTCTCTTATTTTAGTGATTATTTAAATGCAATTATTTGTTTATGTAATTTATTTGTTAACCTGAGTAAAATGACCTTTACTGAAAAGCAACATTGGATTCCTCACCAAATAAATGACTGAATGTAATTTGTAACAGTATTACACGCAGTCTGACAGTACTATTATTGCATCCTTATATAATAATGCTTAATGTGCTCAATATTAGTATGCAGTTGTATCCTGCTGCTTGATGCTCACTTCTTTCATTGTTGTGGTGAAAAGGGTACCAAGGATAGTTCATCTTCCATTACAAATAAATAAATAAAGGAAATGCACTTAAATGAGTATTTAAAGTTGATAAAATTGTGAAGTATTTATATAACTTAATAGCATGCTTACTTTCATAAGAAATTTAAATTGTCTAATACCATGATCAAGAACCACACAACATATTAATTTCTTTAGAACCATCTCATGCTACCAGTGTGTTTGCAATAGAAAATCAAAGTATGCTATGCAAGCCCAAGATACTGAAAAATAAATGTCAGACAATCACATTACCATGAAGTCAAAACTGTGGGTAAATAATAATGCAGCCATTACAGTAGGATATTCCTCATGTGGGACTTCTGACCCTTATCTGGATCTCTACATGTTCTACCATCATGGTTGCATAAACGTGAAAAAAAGAAAAAGTAGTACAAAACACAGACTCACATTTTCCCTTTTCTCTGAGAAACTAACGATAGAGATAGCATTAAGTACTATCAGAAGCATTTCGACAGCTGACGCATTGAAGTGCTGACATTTGAACAACTTCACAGAAAGCTCCACAGCTCTTTAACTATTGATAAAATGGAATATGACAAAGTGCATGTTATCGCCACCATCATATGTTGATGTTTATTATCTCATAAAGATTTTGCAGTAATATGAAATATCAAGTCTTAACCTGCGTTTGCCTTCCTGATGTGGGGCCATAATGAAATACAACACCAAAAGGCACAACTTTGAATCATTAGGATCCAGCACAAAGGACCTAGCTACCTGCCTAGGGCCGATTGTTGAAAAGAATGTGTGTGTGTGTGTGTGTGTGTGTGTGTGTGTGTGTGTGTGTGTGTGTGTGTGTGTGTCTGTGTGTGTCTGTGTGTGTCTGTGTGTGTGTGTGTGTGTGTGTGTGTGTGTGTGTGTGTGTGTGTGTGTGTGTGTGTGTGTGTGTGTGTGCATGTGTGTGTGTGTGTGTGTGTGTGTGTGTGTGTGTGTGTATGAAATCCAATATGGTCTTTCTAGAGGCCCTTGATAGCCCAACAGTACTGATGCCAGCACGGTATGCTGGGTCTTGGCTTTGAGTCACAAATGAGAGATAATGATTTCTTTTCACTTCTGTGATTTCAAAAATGCTTGCTAGTGCAAAGCTTGTTATCTTGGAAACTTTCTAAATATATAAGAGTAACATTTAAAATCTGTTCCTGATTTTGTGTCATTGCTTCTGATTCTTGAGCTACAAAACTGAGAGGGCAGAGGGGGAGATGCAATGTGTTGTACCATATGGTTCTGACAGCAGTGAGCTGAGATACATTTCTGGACCATTATTTATGAATGTATTCATTCACTTGATCCACAGTAGATATCTGAGTGAGATCTACAGTCATGTAAGTGGCTTTAATTGATGTGTGTGTCACGCAGGGTTGCCAGATGTCTCTATTTGTGTGGGATTGTCCCAGGATCAACAGCCTAAACCCGAGTCCCGCACTGCCGGTTTAAATCCTGGGCAGCCTCCGCTTTGTTTTTTTTTTTTTTTTTTTGATTGGACTGTATACCGGCATACGGGCCAATCAAAAATCACTAAACATGGAGCTTCTTGTGTTTAATGCGGAACATCGCAGTTCCGCATTAAACAGAAGTAGCTCCGTGTTTAGCCATTTTTGATTGGCCCGTATACCGGTATACAGGCCAATCAAAAAATCGCAAAACAGAGCTACTTCTGTTTAATGTGGAACTGCGATGTTTCTCATTAAATAGAAGTTGCTCTGAGTTTAGTGATTTTTGATTGGCCCATATACCATTATATGGGCCAATCAAAAAATCACAAAACAGAGCTACTTCTGTTTAATGCGGAACTGCGATGTTCCGCATTAAACAGAAGTAGCTCCGTGTTTATTTATTTTTGATTGGCCCGGGCTGTGCTGTGAAAGACCTTTTTGTTTTAGTGTTCACTTGCTGTGAAAGACTATTTTGTCCCTACCTGGCTAGTCGGAAATCTGGCAACCCTCTGTGTGTGTGCATGTGTGCGTGTGTGTGTGTGTGTGTGTGTGTGTGTGTGTGTGTGTGTGTGTGTGTGTGCGCGTGCACACAGAGGGAATAGCTCTCAATTATCACTGATTTTCTGCTTTGCTTATTTGTGGTCTGCTCCATATAAAATGTCTGACTTTCAAGTAAAGTGACATGAAATGGAGTCAATGAATAATGACAAACATGAATTTCACTCTTTGTACTCTTTAGACAATAGAAAACCCTTGCTAACACAAAACCTGCCTGAAACGTTTGATGTATTTAAGACCACTCTGTAGAATCTGTTTCTCATTTGGAGTGTTTGCCTCTGACCTTTAGACTAAGAGGCAGGGAGGGTGTAGGGGAGTGCAATGGGATGCACTATAAGATTCACATATCAGCAAGCAGAAATACAGTTCTAGATCATTACTTATGTATTTGTTCATTCATTTGATTTCAAGCAAACGTGATATGTATGCAGTAATACAAGAGTCTGTAACTGATAATTGGGTCTATATTAGAAGCACAAAACTGCTTTTGAGCAAACACATAAAGAGCGACACATATTCATCATTTAAGCAATTCGATGAATATGTCACAGGGCAAGGAGGTAGTTGGCCAACCACATGGAGTTGCCCTTTCCTTCACTATAGTGTGTTCTTGGAGTTGGTATATTTAGTTAGGAGGATATGGGGGCACAGCCCTCCACATTGGGGGGGGGTGAAGCCCCCCACCTTATAATGTTTTTTAATTTTTTCTGAACGGCCATGTGAATTTTTTCACTAGGAAAAAATTTGATTATGTGGCCGTTCGCCATTTACAGGTTTCGCGTATTATGTGTCGACTTTTATGTAGTCGCACATATGCACTTTCGTTGTTCTGATATAGACCCTGATAATCGTGTGTGCGTGTTTGTGTGTCTGCATGCATGTCTATAAAAACTGCATCCCGAGTTGTTATGGTATAAAAGAAGCAAGGAATCAGATATAGTGGACACGCATTATCATATGAGTCATGTTAGTTTTATTGTTTTGTTTACTGCTGACTGTTTATTATTCAGATGTGAATAAACAGGACAATGTGAATTCTATGAGTTTAATGTTAATATTTCAACTTTGAAAACATTTTTTATTCTAAGCAGGTGGGTGTGAAATACACCACATTTGGGCTAAAATTAAAAGTTTTTCCAGCACTTGGTGTATATGAGTAAGACTATGTGCTGTTAATGAGTTGTATCCTGTAGTGCAGGGTTTGATTCTATCAGTGTGATTCAAATCACTTTACCAGAAAGTACTCCTGAAAAGGGCCGCTTGTTTCCAGTGGGCTGTCTCAGGTAGTTAGCAAATGTCAACCATTTCATTCTTGAATTCCTGCCCCTTTCACATAGCTGCTAGTTAGTGCTTCTCTACATGCTTTGTAACTACAAATATCAGATGCATTTTCAATAAATGTGAGTATCAAGGGTGGAGAAGCTTACTGCTGCTCATGCTAAATCTTTTCTCAATGTGAGTATGTTTTGTTTTGTTTTTTTTTTTTTTAGCAAATTACTGTCATTTATTAACTTTAACATTTGAAATAGAAGTTTTAAATTAAATCCAAATGTCTCTCTCTAATCATTGTAAAAGCAAAGAAGAAAAGTATGAACCGTGACAGGATTGATTAGTGTTTCTGGCAACTGGGGAGTCACAGGCAAGAAATGGGCTACTGCTGGTATAAGTGTGTGAGTGGGGAGGGGGGTTCCATTACCATGACAAAGGCCCCATATAGCCATGATCCTGATTTTGTATAGGCAAATCCTTTATTTTATCTTTAAAAATAAAGTATAACACTGCTTTAAAGTATGATCCGGCTTAATCAACAAGGGTAGCTGACTGAGGATGCTTTTACCAAAAGACATTTGAAATTACTTGGTTGATTTCAGTTTGAATGAAATTCATACCGAATTAATTTTTTATTGAGTGTCACAATGAATGAAAGGCAGTTTGAAGAAGTGCTCGTTGGTAACTTGAAGAAGAGAGTAACTCTAGGGTTATAAGGGGATTTGCATACAGGTTATATGTAAAGTTTAATGGTTTATGTAAGAGTGGGTTAGGGACTGGGTATGACCTAGCTTTATTGTTAGAATTAAAATGTTTTTATTGGTTTTGCCTCCTACAATGGATATACGAGTTACGTGTGTGATTATCATGTTTTTCTTTTGTTAAATCTGTACCTCAATGAAATATTTCTGATTTTGCTGACTTTTAGTTATATGGATTCAAGTGCATTTTTAAGTCATCTTGTCTTTTTGTCAATAATGAAAGGTATTAAAATTATCTTTTGTACAGTTATCAAACCAAGAGGATTTGCATTTAGCTATGAATGCAAATATTTCCTGTTTACTGATATTAACCCTGCTCTGGAAAAAAAATAGTGTAGTTATTGGTTAAAGTTGGAAAACCTGTTAAGTGGATTTCCAAGTTCCCAAAGGCAAACACAGGTAAACATAACATTAGCAACCAGATTCCATATGATTACAGACACTGCTAAAAATGGATCATATGTAAACTGTTTAGGCTAGTTCTGTACGAGTATAGATTTCTAAAGTGGAATGTGGGCTCTCTAGCTGTTTAGCTGAGGGGATAAGGGGCATTAGCTGCAAATGAGCTTGATCCTGTAGCCCTGGATTTGAGCCACTCAGCCTTCATTCACCTAGTATGAGTCTAAGCAAGTCACTTAACCAGGCAGTATCTTTCATAAGACCTGAAAAGTATAATTTATGCTAATAATGTTCATCTGATAAATACGTAACTGAACTGTGAATGAAAAAATGTCCTGCACAAAATGTTTTGAAACACATTTTACCCACTGAACTGACATATGCATCATTAATAGGCAAACACATTCCTCTTAGCATATGATTAATGTGCTAGTTAGGGGCATGCACAGCAGTCTAATTTTTAGCCTGGTATATAGTCTGTTTCAGGCTTGCACTGAGCAGACTTGTGGCTGTGCAATACAGTTGTATGTCAGGAGGTTTGAACTTTTCAGGGTAGGTCTGTAGTTAGGAAGCACAGTAAAGATGTGTGTGCACTGCATCCATTAGATATGTGGCACTGTGGGTAACTGAAAAATAACATAAAGGAGTCAGGATCACACAGCAAGGTAGCCCATATGCCTATTAAATGTACAGCGCCATATGTACTATGACAGAAATACGTATGAATAAGGTATCATGCAGTCAAGATGTCCCACGTGTCCTTGTCATCTATAGTTCCTTTGACATTTTGTCAGCATCATGGGGACATCAAAGATGCACAGCAGATGAACCTAATTTACCATTCGCAGAAGCACTAGCAGGATATTTGTGGCTCAGATGTGTCACCCGGGCAGACAGTACAGCAAGGTATCATTTGTAGCCAAGTAAAAGATCCATCATAAGAAAAATAGCATGTCAAGGTAAAAATCAATGGTAGGGTGTGTGCTGGTACACAGGTGGACAGTGAGCAGCAGGTAACAGAATAGCATTCTACAGAAGAAGGCATGGGCTGACTGTCTAGCCATACAAAGAAGGGTATACAAAATGCTGACCCATATCACAAGACATGATACACCTTATCACTGTGACATAAAACTTCTAGAGTGTCACTGTGTTGGAACATGGCACTCATATAAGAGACAGCAGATGTCACATAGCTGGTTATAGAATACTCACAGCTGTATGGTGCACCCATATGGGTACTGTGCCTTATTTCTGTGCTTTTTGTGATTCATTGCACTGGAGTGATGGACGTACGAGGTACAGACACAGTCTCTCTCTGTTTCACACACACCCACGCATGCATACACCATTAACATGTTAGCATGCTTGACAATGTGTTTGTGTGCATGTTTGTCTGTGTTTGTATGTTTGTGTGTGAGACGGAGAGAGCAAGATCTTTCTTCTGTACTTCCAAGATGTTTACGAGGTTCCATGTAGGCTAAGGTGAGTGACCTAGTGTGAGATAGGGATGGGCACAATTTGTGAAAAAGTTTGACAATCTGCACTGCATTACTTCTTCCAAAGTAGCAGCCAGTATTTACCCCTTATGAAACATTTATATTTTTTGGGGTAACATCACTATGCTGTTACCATATGGACCCCTATTAACAAGGTCCAAGTGATGAAGTCAACAGAAAGACTCCCTTGTTTTCCAGCAGTGCAGCTGTTATACACCAAAAACATTTAGGATTATAGTGCTGCTGGACACTGTGTACACTGTCTGTGTATACATGGGGCTATGGATTGCTGATGATATGACTTGTTTAAGTAGTTCTCATAGCCACATATACTTCATTATTGTACTGAGATGTTATGTGCATGCATTCTTGCCTTCGCTTATACTACAGCCCCTAACATCTACACTACTGATGGCTGAGCAGTGGTTTCTGTGCTGTTCAGAGCCCTTGCTGTCCCTATTGCAACCCTTTGATGCCTCTAGTGTCTCTTCTCTGTGTCTCTGAATTGCACAGACTAGGCTAGGCATGTTGTATTACCCATCTGTACATGGCTTATCTAACACTGTCCAAGTTTGTGTTCAATGATGCATTTGTTTTCATATTGTGTTTGAACTCTGTCTGTTTTTTAAACTCCTTATGTCGGTGCACTAGCCCTGTACTGAGTGCTCCATATTTAATGTATCTTAAGGTTTTCTCTCAGTTTTAGACCAACATACCAGCCAGTAGAATGAATACTTTCTACATGATACAGTAGAGTCTTGCACTGATTATGTACACGTGATGGAGTTGTTCAGGTTGGCAGAATGGAGTATGTGCCCTTTCTAGGAATTTTGTGTAGTATTTTGGAATATAATTGAAAGTAGGGTTTAGACTGGTGGGAATCAAAACTTTACAGTCTGTGTAAATGTGTTTTACACTAAAATAAGTTTTAAAATACAAATGTCTTGGTTGTATGCCAGAACACGTGGTTGCAAGACTTGAGAGTTGTTCTTATTTAATATATTGAAGACATTTATGCCTTTGAGAGAGAGGAGGAGATAAAATATTTGTCTTAGCGGTAAGAGATATGCCTGGAATTGTAGGCAAATCTTTGAACCACAAACAGTGATCGAAGTATACATTTTAACTCAAAAGGGCACAACAATACTTTGTCATTCAAATGTATACACTTAGTTCACCTTCACTGACAACAATTAATGTATGAAGTGCAGTGGCTAATTTAATTCATTGTCTCTGCTCACATTCAGATAAAAAGACCTTTTGAACTGATTATCTTAAATTGTACTTGATTACACAAAGGAACAAGAAACTACTAAACAATATACTAACACATTCTGACTTAACAAAGCCTAAAACTGTTATTACTTTTATTATTTTATAAGCAAGGTCAGCAGTGCAAACGCAATGCATGAAGAAGCATACTTCTTCCTCTTCATTAAAAGAAAGACCATCTAATCAACTGCAATTTTAAGCTATAAAATAATAAATTGTTATCCTTATATGAACTGATTGGTAACAGCATGCAAACAATTAGGCTGTGAGCAACCATTAATCACATATTAACCATTCCTTTTTTATCCAGAGATTTGGATACTTCTCATTTGCATTTTCTGACAATCCAAGACAGCTAATGCAATTAAAGCTAAAAGGTAAGCTAGATGGATACCAATCCACGACCAATGATATGATTAAAGCTAAAACGTAAGTAGATGGCTACTTTATATCACATTTAATGTATGTCTTTTACTAAACATTCCCCATAAATCACATGCTTCTGGTGAATGTTCAAAGGCAGATCCTAAAAAAAAGAAAAACCTCTTCTAATTTGATGGGGCATAGATGTAAGAGGAATCTGCCTTGGACAGTGAACCTGATGAATGTTCCTCATCTCTGTTTACCTACCTGTCATACCTCTCAACCTCTTAATACATGAAATCTGGACAAAGCCTGATATAATGAGAGGAAACTCTCCACTAAACCTTAACTTTTTAAAAAGGTAAAACTTAAGTTACCTACTTTCACATCTAACTTCTCTAGTGCACACTGCAGTGTGCATTTTTTTTTTCATCTTACCTTTAAGCATCCCTGTGACTAGCACTTTCTCTAATACCTGCTGGAAAGCACTAGGAAGCCTTAAACTGATACAAGCACTCAACTCTCCTTGTTAATAAGGAGAAATTAATAGTAGGCACTAAACAGCATATAATTGCAAATTACCTTGCTAAGGTAAGGGAAAACAGCTCCTGTACTTTACAAAAAAAAAAAGCACCAAACCAGGCATGTCCAAGGGTCAGCTTCCGGTGATTTCTTCTGTCCATCTGGTGAATCTGGGCATACTGGGGCAATGCAGCAATTGCCTCATGTACACAGACAACCCTCTCCTCCTACCACCTAACAATACAACCTGTGAGAGATGCACTTACATAGCCAAAATGAAAGCAAAGCTCTCTCCACCCAAGATTGTGCTAGACAGTCAAGAGGAGAAGGTTAACACCCACACTACACCTCAAGCAACACATAGCCCTTCTAAACCCACGCCACCAACACCCACATATAGCAACATTAAATCCACATATGCAGAGGCCCTTAACTGTAACCTGCCCAAGTAACAAGGACCTCTAAAGCTGAAACGCAAACACCAATCACAACCAAAGTGTCACATAGTTCACAACACCAGTGTGCCACCCAGCAAAAGCCCCTAAGGCAAGACAATGTGCCTAACATTTTAGTTATAGGTGACTTTATAGTCCGGCACACTGATGTCCCTCTCAAAAGGTTGAACAAGGAGCAAATTACAGTCAGCTGCCTGTCGGGTGCCAGGATCCGCCACGTAATGCATGCACTCAAATCACTCCACAACAAGTACAAATATGACTCTGTCATTGTCCATGTTGGAGTGAATGACTTGAGATGTACCTCCCTGGACTACATGAAAAGAGACATGGAAGAGCTCTTGGATCATGTGGCCCATGCAGGTATGACCCTAGCCCTGAGTAGCATCCTGCTTTTGCCCAGAATGATACCACAATATAAGGACAAAATGACTGACTTCAACAATTGGCTAAGCTTCTGGTGTCATTCAAAGGGGATCCAGTATCTGTCTGCCTGGGATGACATGAATGACAGACCACGATGCTTTGCCAGAGATGGTCTGCACCTGTCACCCCTGGGATTCAGATTACTGGCTAAGGCTCTTGCCACCCCTATAGTGCCTTTTTTAGGCAAAGTTCAAAGGACAAAACCACCACCGTAACAGGTACAAGCATGCAAAATCTGAAGGTAATGCTACTCAATGCTAGAAGTCTAAACCTCAAAATGCACTCTCTCGAGGCACTCCTAAAAATGGAGAACATCGATATCTGTGCAGTAACTGAGACCTGGTTCAAGGCTCCATAGAGCACCCCTGCAATACCAGGCTACAACTCTTACCACACTTTTCGGCCACCAAAGCAAGACCGAAACACTAAAGGTGGAGGAGTGTCCATATTCACCAAGGATATTCACACCACCAGGTTAGTTGCCCAACACAATGCGTCTGAAATTCTCCAGGTGCAACTAACACTAAGTAAGACTGCAATCCAAACTGTAGCTTGCTACAGATCCCCCACCATACCCCAAGATTCTCAATTCACCTTTCCAAACATACTGGAAAATATTAAGATAGAACCAAACACCCTAATACTGGGTGATTTTAACTACCCTGCCATTAACTGGGAAAACTACTCATGTACCAACACCTTTGCCCAACGGTTCTTGGAATTCATAAATTCCAACGCACTGGATCAACTAATCCATAGTCCCACCAATATCCTAGACCTGGTCATTACCAACATGGGAAATCGATGTTCCACACCTACGGTCACCCCCTCGTTAGTCAGGTCTGACCATAAGCTAATCACCCTTAACATCCACATCCCACCCCCACCCCCCAGTAAGGAAATCTCCATAAAAAACTTCTCCAAAGCCAACTTCATGCTACTCAAGTCAGAAGTGACAAATGTCATGACACCCATGCAGACGGGAACTGAAAGTTCAACTGCTGAATCCTACACTAAGGCACTGTACGAGCACATCCACTTATGCATGAATCGTGCCATCCCAAATAGAACCAAGATGCTCTCATCCAAAAAAAGGAAGCCAATCTGGTGGTCCACTGCCATAAGCAAATTTTATAATAGAAGGAAGAAACTGTTGCAGAAAATTGGAAAATCCCAGGATGCAAAAAACTTCCTTAACAGCCTCAGTAAGAAACTGAGATCCCTCATAAAATCCTCCAAAACTAGTTATGAAAACAAAATTGCCAAAGATTCCAAAGACAACCACAAAGGCATTCTATAACTATGTCATGAATCTAAATGGCAATGCTTAGATCTTCTCTGAGCAAAAACAGAATGGCATTAAATATACTGATCCCAAGGATATTGCCAATATCCTGGCAGATCGATTCAGTGCCAACTTCACCCCCCTCTCACCCCCTAAATGCCCCATCTCAATACCAGAAGATTGCCAAATGCTGGTAATAACGGCCATATAGGTAAAAAACGCACTCTCCAAAGCTAAGAATACAGCATCCATGGGACCAGATGACATCCTGGGCTGTGTACTACATGAACTACAAGATGAACTGGCACCTCACCTAAGTGTCATGTTTAATCATAGCCTCACCTCAGGTTTCGTGCCCACTGAGTGGCACAGAGCTACAGTTATCCCACTCCATAAGGGGGGATCCACCTTGGATCCCAGAAACTACCATCCCATCAGTCTGACAAGTCTTATCTGCAAGGCCATGGAGCGTATTATCATGGAACTTATAAACAAAGACATTGGCAACCTTCAAACACTGGACCCCACCCAGTTTGGGTTCGTGAAGGGCCGATCTTGTCTCCTGAACCTGACTGACTTCTTCGAATCAGTCTCCAGAGCCATGAACAAGAGTAAGGTGGTCCACACAGCATTTCTAGACCTTGCCAAGGCCTTTGACACCATCCCTCACTCTGGAATCATAGATAAACTTACTAAGCTGGGCACTAATCCGTACATCACCATGGGTCGCTAACTGGCTTACTGATAGAACCCACACTGTAAAAGTAGCCGACTCCAAATCCAGCTCCAGACAAGTGACAAGTGGAGTACCTCAGGGTTCAGTCCTGGGACCGCTCTTGTTTGGCATCTACTTCTCTGAAGTACAGGCCAACACTAAGGGACTCTGGATAACAAAGTTTGCAGATGACTGCAAACTGGGAGCCATTATTGAATCCCCAAATGATGTGGATACTCTACATAAGGGCCTTACAGAAACAGATGCTTGGTGCCAGAGCCATGGACTCAAGCTCAATGCCAAGAAATGTATAGTTATCCCCTTTGGGAAAAAACATGTATTAGTGAATTACCATATAGGTGGCAGTACACTAAACACCGAAAGTGTGATAAGAGACTTAGGGACACAGGTGGACAGTGGTCTCACCTTCAATAACCACATCACCACAACAGTCAGGAAATCCTTCTATGTGGCACACCTCATCACTAAGGGCTTTTCATCCAGAAAAAAGGAGGTCATTGTCCCACTGTACTCATCCCTCATTAGACCCATTATAGAATACAACACCCCATTTGGTATGTACCTCTCAAGACATCTGCAACAACTGGAAAGGCCGCAGAAATACCTCACTAAAAGAATCACAGGCCTAAAGCAGATGCCCTATGCTGACCGCCTTAAAAAATTCCAAGTATACTCTGTTGCATATCGCCTACTCAGAGGCGATCTCTGCTTAACATACAAGGCCATGTCAAACCCAGAGCTGTTGGACATGCTACACTTAAAGAAATCCCAATCCCTCAGAGCCACACGGTCCAGGGATCTAAACCTTGTCATCACAATAAACAAAACATGCTGGAGAGATAGGTTCCTGACCCAGAGACTCCCCAGACTCTGGAATAGATTGCCCATACATGTCAAGCAGAGTGCCTCTTTGGCCCTCTTCAAAAGGAACCTTGACGATTGGATGGGAGAAAAGAAATTCACCCCGGGGATCACGTCAGTCGCCCTGCTAGACAGGGGTCCAGGGAAGTAAATAGTGTGGGAAGAAATAGCCAGGGAATTGTTATGGCTAGGCTTGTATAGGCCCTAGGGCTGATAGCCTAGTACCAACCTATGAAACGGACCAAATATAGGGACACATTTTAAATATTGTTCTGATAAACTGAAGAAGTTGCTAGCACAACAGGGTTTGTGTTATAATGCATTTTTTGAAGGATATAACCTTGGAAACACAAATGTATATCATTCTTTAGTGACTTCAGTCCACAGGTCACCCCAGTGATTTGCTAGAAAATCACACATTTTATGAAAAAAATAAGATGCATGCAAAAATCTGGATTTTCTGCAAATATCTGGACAATTGAGAGATATGTTACTTATCTGTCTATCTATCTATATATCTATCTATCTATCTATCTATCTATCTATCTATCTATCTATTTATCTATCAATCTATCAATCTATCTAAACATAATTCTTGGAAAATATAGAAATACCAGCAAGTTCATTAAAATGTAACAGGAAACATGCTGAGAGGATAAGTCTCAAAAGTGCTAAGATAATGACTTTATTGAATTATTTTTCAAGCTATAGTATTTTTCTTCTGCTTTTCCGCATCTATCTTGACATTTATACTCTGCTGTTTCTGAAATGTCCAGTTTAACAGATATATAGAGCTTCAGTGCCTGCAGTTCTCTTATTTTTAGCCTCAAATTTCTGTGTTATTTCTCCTGAGTCTGTCAGGGGTGATACAAAGCCATAGCTGGTGGCAGGAGTCATTCTTTTAAATCTAATTTTGTCCACATTATTCATTTCCTCAGCAACTTGAGCAGATCCAGCAAATGATGCTAGCAAAGAAAAATGATTTTCAGCAGTATTCTACAAAAATAGCATTTAGAAATTGTTGCTTGGTTTGGAGGGCTTGAAGGAATCTGTAAAAAAATGCTTTAGCTTTCTCCAACCTATTCGGCAAAACAAGCGAACATGTTTCTTGCTACACATAACAAAACAAGCACATTTGCACTTAAACCTCTCACATGCAAAAAAATGGAATTGTGCCAGTTATGTCAGAATTGTGTTAATGATCAACACACTTTTATAAAACTATGCTAAACTAATGTTAGTATCAGAATACTGCTAAACTAATGTTAGTAACATAATACTATCTTAGGATTCTTGCACTCTCAACCAATAAACATAAGTCTTCATTTTTTACCTGCCCTCATAGTTTATTTTGATTTCTTTAGCTTTTAATAACATTTACTTGCATTTAAGTGAAGAAACTGCACCTATTTACTTATCTCAGAAATATATATATATATATATATGTATATATATATATATATATATATATATATATATATATATATATATATATAGATAGATATATATACATATATATATATATATATATATAGATATATATGTTCATACGTTCATAGGCTCATAGAAGGCTACTAGGCTAATGGCCCTAGAGCCCTCACAAGCCTAGCCATATTTATCGTGAGTTGCCCCCGTTATCAGTGGTTAGGCGAGTGACGTTCACAGAGGTAAGAGTGTATGATAGTTAATACCAACTTCTTCTGTCCAGGAGGGACATGGGCACCACCCCAAGAGTGAATATGCATTCACTCATCCATTGATCTATGTTGGGTTTGAAGAGGGTCAGGGAGGGGCTCTGTTTCACATGAACTGGAAGCTTGTTCCAGAGAAGTGGCAGTCTCTGGGAGATCTGTCTATCTCTCCAGCATGACCTTTTCATGTCAGAGGCTAGGTTAAGATCCTTGGAGCAAGTGACCCTTTTGCAGTTTGATTTACAAATGTGTAGCATTTCCATCAGGGCTGGGTCAGAGACTGCCCTATAAGCCAGGCACAGGTCACCTCGTATCAACCTGTAAGAGATAGAATACAATGACAGAGATTTCAGTCATTTCATGTAAGACTTGTTTTGTGCGCCCTGTAATTTCTTGGTAAGAAACTTCTGTGGTCTCTCCAACTGTTGCAGATGCCTGGTGCGGTACCTGCAAAAGGGAGCAATTGTACTCACTTACTGGTCTGATGAAGGGCCAAGTACAATGGAATTATAACATCCTTAGATCTACATGCAATGACTTTAATCATAAGATGTACACATAAAAGGATGTCCTTACTACTGTGGATATGTGATGGTCAAAGTTCAGATTGCTAATAACCTGAGCACCCAAATCAAGTACCACTGGGTCTACACTTAGGGGGGTGCTGTCTATAATGTAGATGGATGTCAGATTTCCCAAAGGGAATAATAAGGCATGTTATTGCATTTATCTGTGGCTTTGCCACAAGTCATTTATCAGCGTTAACCCTGCCTGCATTATATTAACATCACTGGGGAAACTCAATGATTGCTCCCAATTTGCAATCATCATAGGTTCATAGGTTAATAGGTAGGTACTAGGCTATCGGCCCAAGGGCCTACGTATGCCTAGCCAACAAGGTTCCCTGGCTTACGCCACCCAAGAAAGTTATTTTCCTGTGCCACTGTTGAGCAGAGACACAGAAGTGATCCCAAGGGTGTATTTCCTATTTCCCATCCACTCATCAAGATTTTTCTTGAAGAGTGCTAATGAAGAACTTTGCTTGACATAGATGGGCAGCCTGTTCCAGAGTATGGGAAGTCTCTGGGACAGGAATCTATCCCTCCTGCATGTCCTGTTTATTGTGGTGACAAGGTTTAGGTCCCTAGAGCGTGTAGCTTGGAGGGATTGGAATTTCTTTAGGTGTAGCATGTCCAACAGCTCTGGGTTTGACATAGCTTTATATGTTAGGCAGACATCACCTTTGAGTAGGCGATATGCTACGGAGTAAAGCTGGAGTTTTTTGAGGTGGTCAGTGTAGGGCATTTGTTTGAGGCCAGTAATCTACTTTGTGAGGTACTTCTGTGGCCTTTCCAGCTGCTGCAGATGTCTTGTGAGGTACATTCCAAAAGGGGCATTGTACTCTATAATGGGTCTAATGACTGTCGAGTAGAGGGGAACAATGACCTCTTTTTTCCTGAATGCAAACCCTTTTATGATGAGGTGCACCAAGTAGGACTTCCTGACTATTGTGGTGATGTGACTATCAAAGGAGAGACTACTGTCCACCTGGGTCCCAAGGTCTCTTATCACGCATTCTGTGTTAAGTAGATTGCTGCCTATGTGGTAGTTCATGGGTACAGAGTTTTTACCAGAGGGGATGACACTGCACTTTTTGGCAGTGAGCTTGAGGCCATGGCTCTGACACCAGGCATCCATCTCAGCGAGGCCCTTCTGTAGGATGTCCACATCATTTGGGGACTTGACTATGGCTCCTAGTTTGCAGTCATCTGCAACCTGGAATGTTGTCTGGTCCCATTGATGGTGTGTTTTTGACTTTGGAGAGCATCTCGATGACCTGCTCTCTTGAGATAGTAGGCTAAGGAATGGTGGCAGGTATACTTTGGGGGATGAGTGGACGGGATAGGGTGTGTAGTTTTCTCGAAATCTGTCAGCTAGCAGGTTTGCTATTACGTCCAGTTGCGTATGGGTGGTGCAATTCACAACCAGTTTAGCACATAGCTAGGTATTACCTTTTATATTTTGGACATACTTAAAGAGTGCCTTGTGATTATCCTTAGCTATGGAGGCTATTTTTAATTTATAATTAGTTTTGGAGGATTTGACAAGATCTCTAATTAGTTTAAGCTAGAGAGGGACTTCTTTCATTGCTAAGCCAGTTCCCTCTTGTTCTTGGACATTAGTTTATTTATCTTGCTGTATAACTTGTCTATACTAGGGGTCCACAAATGTGGCTTGTTTATTCAGCAAGACCTGGATTTAATCTGGTCAGATACAGCCAATTCTATACAACTGCTTAAGTGGTTATACAGGGCATCCATGTACACTTCTCCATAGGAGTCTAATTTATCTGTTTTCAAGGAGGCTTTGAAACTTGTTAAACCATCACTTAGTAGGAAGCAATTTGTCTTTGAAAAATTCTTATGCGTTTTTGAGCTTGAAGGAGTATCTGGTCTTATAAATACATTGAACAACACTGATTCAGAGTCCTATCTTACCATTGAGGACATCACACAGGGGCGTGCAATACTCTCCCATTTTATAGAGTACTATGTCCAGGACATTGCAGCCTC
Organism: Protopterus annectens; assembly: GCF_019279795.1. Lineage (NCBI taxonomy): Eukaryota > Metazoa > Chordata > Ceratodontiformes > Protopteridae > Protopterus > Protopterus annectens. Next base: position 671,897,740 of record NC_056732.1, read on the forward strand.
CTGTGGGTGTGCTGACTAGCTGTTCCAGATCATTTGCATTGCCAAAGTCCAAGAACTATTGACCAGGCATGTTTGTGGTTGTGTATGTTTCCCATTTGATGGTAAGATAATTAATATCACCCATGAGTAAGGTGCTGGGGTGTATTGCAAGTGACTTTAGTAAGTTCAGGTATGCGGTATGCTTTTCCTGTTTCAAGGCAGGGAGCTATAGCTAGCTATGTTATAGTAGGGTGCTTTGCCTAGAGTTAATTGGACATGGAACAGCTCAAGAGAGTTATACTAAAGGTTTATTTATCCTTAATGAAGATGGATACACTTTCTCCTTGGTTCTTTCATACTCAGTTTGTGGTCTGAACGTATGGAAGGCATTGTAGCCTTGCAAGGCCAGGGTGCTTTCAGCACTTTTGAACCATGTCTTTGCAATGCACTATCTTATCATGTGCTACATAGAGATAGCACACATACCTTTAGTTTCCTAGTACTGGAACATGTCTATAGTACTGAAATGTTAGGCTGCATACGTAATAACGTGGAGAAGAGAGAGATTAAATGGATACTCAAGTTAACAGCGGATAGAGGTCATGGCCTTAATGATAAAATTTCTCTGAGACCTTTTTTGGCAGACAGGCCTTTTAAACATAAATAGTAAGTTTTTAAACCCATAAAATTTTACTTTTAAAGGGTTTTATTAGCATGGGCTTTCTTCATGCTTATATTTATATGTTTTAGTATTAAATTTTGATATGCATAGGAACTTGTGTAATTATATATATAAGTTATTCTTTGTATACGTTTTTATGTTGACTAAAGAAATTAAGCAGCATTTACTAGCAACAAAGTGATTCATCTACACTGCATTTCTCTTTTAATATTTAATTGTCTTTGATTGAATGTTATATTGGTTCTCCAATAGGAGCTATTCTGTTATTATATAAAGTTATATTGTAGTGATGGTTAATTAAGTCTGATGAAATGTTCAGGAGACGTGAAAGCGCTCACTCATCTTTATTTTGTTGTAATAAAGCTTTTATTCGGATATTGGTTGGCTTCAATTGTCCTGGTGTATCCTCCTTATGTGACTATTGGATTTTTTGCTTCTTTGAAGGGGATACTTTATCCTGATTTGTGTTTATATGCTTTCTCATGTATTGCAAGTGACTTTAGTAAGCTCAGGTATGCGGTATGCTTTTCCTGTTTCAAGGCAGGGAGCTATAGCTAGCTATGTTATAGTAGGGTGCTTTGCCTAGAGTTAATTGGGCATGGAACAGCTCAAGAGAGTTATACTGTTTGATCAGTCTAAAGGTTTATTTATCCTTAATGAAGATGGATACACTTTCTCCTTGGTTCTTTCATACTCAGTTTGTGGTCTGAACGTATGGAAGGCATTGTAGCCTTGCAAGGCCAGGGTGCTTTCAGCACTTTTGAACCATGTCTTTGTGACTACACAAATTTCAGCATCTTCCAAAGTAAGGGGTGCTTCCAGACAGTGCCGTTTCTTGTATAGGCTTCTAGCATTAAGCAGCAGTACCTTGAATTTATCTAGGCAGGATTTTGTTATGTTGGGATGTTGGTTATTTTGAGACTGCCTAAGAAAGCATAATGGAATGGCTAATGCCTTTGCCAGTATCCAAAAGAGTAGAGGAGACAGGTGCAAACAATCTCTGCCAAAATGGCATGGCCTGTCAGCCTTGTCTTCTCAGGCTGACAGATAGTGGATCCCCTTGGACTGTCACCAAACTCTAAGCCAATTGTTTAAGACAATCATTTTTTGTTTGTATTGTGGCATCATCCTTGGAGAAGGTAGAATGCTGCTTACGGGTAGGCTTATACCTGCCTGCCACACATAATCTGAGAGCTCAGTCATGTCTCTCTTCATATAGTCCAGTGAGGTATGTCTCAAGTCATTCATCCTCACATGGACTATAACAGAGTCATACCGGTACTTGTAGTTGAGTAACTTGAGTGTCTTGAGTGAGTTGATTGATCCTGGCACCTGACAGGCAGCTAACTCTAACTCACTCTTTATCCAGTCTGGTGAAGGAACACCCGTGTGTCTCACAATGATGTCACCTATGAGCAAAACATTAGGTTTTGTTGTGTTACACCTTATAGGCTTATTTGCTGAGACACTGGTGTGTATGTTATTATGAGTTGTGGTTGTTTTTTGCATTGTTATGTGTGTAAGTAGTTTCCATTTGGGAGTCTTCTGATCTTTTGATAAGTTACTAGTGAGTACCTCCGTATATGTGGATTTACGTGTCAGGTCCTTATTTAGTGTGTGTGTACTACCAGCCTGTTTGGCATTCAATTTGTCCTTATGTGAGAGTCTTGCCTCCAATTTTATAGTGTAACTACATCTCTCATATAAAGTATTTGTTTGTTTCAGGATAAAATTGTTGTCAGTACACATGAGAAAATTGCTACATTGCCTCATGATGCCCATGTTTATCAGGCAGGCCAGAGAGATGATAGAAAACGGCCTATATGATAGCAGGCTTTAACTGTATGTTTTATTAGGGAAGGGAATGAATTAATTTGACAGGACTGTGCTTGTAACGCTGAGACTAAAAGACAGACTTTTACTTTATGTAGGCTAAGGATGATCAAATGGCAACACTGCTCATTGTGCAATTCAGTTGCTGCTAGAGCAGCAGAATAGCTTGAAAGGGTTTCACTGACGTGTTTAGGGAAAAACTGAGCCTTTAGGCTTTTACAGCTATACAGTCCACTACTAACTGCTGCTGAGAAAAAAGCAGTAATGCACAAATGGGAGGCTTAAATATGAGCAAAAAGAAACAGATTTTAAGCTAACTACCAATGAGAAAAGCACACAGTAAGCTTTCCATCAGAAATCTCCAACTCAGACAGGTTAGATAAGCACACTTCTGTCACAAGGGTGCAGAAAAACACCTTCTTAATGTAGAATACTTTGTTTGGAGCCCAAGTGTAATAATTCTACACAAACTACCTACAACAGTCCCACAACTAACAAATGCAAGATAATACAGTGCAATTAACTGCTTAAAGCAGCAGCAGACAGTACAGTTTTTTTAAAGTGCTAATGTGCAGTCAGGAATGGCCTTTGGTAGACTGGTGCCCTAGGCAAAAGGGCTACACAGTGCCCTCCCACACCACCTGGTGCCCCAATCCTGGTCCATCTACACCATCCAGATTACCAGAAAAGAGCCCCTGCTAGTGTGGCACCCTAGGCGGCCTCCTAATTGGTCTATGCCTCAGGCTGGCTATGTGTGCAGTCACAGTATATAAGAGAAGTGAAAAAACAATACGTAGAGCCCTTTTGTGTGCTTCCCAGCTCTGATGGACCAGGTAAATGCCTAATGCAACTAGATGAATAATCCCAGTCCTCCTGATGTAAAAGTACAGTAAAGGAGTGTCCAGAGTGAAACACTACCACAAACAAATGTAAAGATATGGATACAGCAGTGTACTTTAAACAGCTTATAAAAGTGTGACTATGCAACAAAAATACTTTGCTTTGTATACATAAGCCAAGAGCCACTCAGTTGTACAGTATTTATAAAGGCACTGAAAACATGATACAAGCAGAAATCTCAAGTGTTTCCCCAAACTAAACAGACCAAGCTACCGCCCAATGCACTAGATGGAAAATCCACTGACCTCTTGATGTAAAAATTAGTGCTTGTTAGAGTGTAAACACACACTATTTTATCCAACATTTAGCTAGATAAAACATTCAGAGCACGTAAATCAGTAGAACAATGACAAAGCAAAATGCTCTTTTTTCAAAATAACTACAGAGAAAGGCAAATAAATAATTCAGGATATCAACAACAGCATAGAAAGGGAGGAGGTTATTAACTTTAATTTGCAGCAGGATGGGCACCTTAAAATCACCAGGTTTTAAAAGCAGATCAACAAAGGGGATGGTGGGTGGAAAAAACTAGCAAGACTAGCAGGGAATGTGTGTGTGTGTGTGTGTGTGTGTGTGTGTGTGTGTGTGTGTGTGTGTGTGTGTATATATATATATATATATATATATATATATATATATATACAAACAGACTTACACAGACATTTATATATATATATATATATATATATATATATATATATATATATATATATATATATATATATAGCGAGAGAGAGCTTATACATATATGTATATATATATATATATATATATATATACATATATATATATATATATATATATATATATATATATATATATATATTTAGATATACAAATATATATATATATATATATATATATATATATATATATATATATATATATATATGTATATATAAATATGGTTTACTTTGAAAATGTAGAATGACGGTTCAGCAACAACCATAATACTGAAAGTCATTTGATAGCATTCTGTCCTGCCAACTATCAAGACTGTGAGCATCCCTTGTATGAATGCAGTATGCATTTGTACATATGTGTTCGACCTTAATACTAGAGATCATCATACAGTGCAGATCAGGAAATATACCTTTTCCCCACTGTAGTGTGATCTCAGAGTTGAAATATGTAATCTGCTGGGGGTGTGGAGGGCCCTACAAAATAGTTAAGTCAAATGATGTGCACGGTCATACTGCAGTCTACAGATGTTGACAGAGGTCAAATTCACAACAGGAAGTATGTTTATGACATTCTGACCTTTTCAACATTCTGATTTGAATATGTGAGTCATTCTTTGTTGTACAAATGTATTTTGACATTCGACTATTTGATAGTGCATCTCTCTCTCTCTCTCTCTCTATATATATATATATATATATATATACATATATACATATGTGTGTATGTATGTATATATATATATATATATATATATATATATATATATATATATATATATACGTGTGTGTGTGTGTGTGTGTGTGCATTATTGACACATATGTGCTAAATCCTGACACCTTCTAGCCAAGGAGGGAAGCATGGAAACCAGAAATCAGTTGACCAGATGTATGTGATATTATTCTGTAATCCATCACTAAAAATAATGTTTAATACTAGGTGAGACTGAAGTCTCAGTGCACTCTGGTTTTGTAACCTGACAAAGAAGGATCTCTCACCTTCTTCATCTTGCCTTGCTCTAGTAAGTAACCAGGGAATAATAAATATTTAGATCAGTCAGAAAAATATAATGAGATTAGTTAAGTAGTGTTTTTCTGTAACTGTGTGAACCTGTCCACCTGTTTTATTTTTAATATTTCCTATAACTGAAACACTGGTGTTTATTGTAAACAGATATTTAGTATTTTCATGTTATTTTATTATTTATTATTAAAAATATTTAAACTTTGTATTGTGACTGGTCTCTTAGAGAACATTTTAATTTCTGAGAGTGCTTATATTTATTCAGTGACACTGCGGCCACTCCTGAAAGCCTTACCTCAGTGGCCAAACACTACCATTTGTATTAACACTTTACATCCGAGTGACACCTCCAGGTGCATCTGCAGTTCCTCCTACTGACGCCTCTAAATGTCAAATATTGCTTGTTCATATTTGCATCAGTAATTCCAAAACCATGGTATGTACAAGGTTTTGAAAGATTTCATCTTAAACATCACACAATGGCAAACTCAACTGCATTAATATTCAACCTCTGTCTAGTGCAGGTAAATAGATATTAACTGTTGTTTTTATGATATTAATTTATGTAGACATCATTGTCACATTTTTCTAAATATCTCAACAACTGAGTAACACAGATAGAACTCAGCCTGATATGAAAGCTGTCAGCTAAATGAATAAAATGTTGCTGACAGTATGTGTGTAACTTGTGTGGTTGCTGAGATATTCTAAATTGTTTAGAAAATATTACAAAAGTAATAGTTACCGTGCTTACTATGACTTATAAAATTTCGTTTAAGAGCTAAAACCTAAAGAATACTACCATGGTAAAAATACTTTGTACTGAAGAGTTTTACATTTATACTTCTTTCATAACTCCCTAGTGTTCCAGAGATATGAACATTTCTTTGAAATGTGATTGCATAATTTGATTCTGTCAAAATGCTTTGGCTCCACTCATTGGAACTTACAGTGCAAACTTCCTGAGCTCCACTGGAGTGAATGAGTTAATATTAATTTATAATTTGGTACCATTGCAAGAGCCTTAAAGTAGCTGGCTTTGGGATTTCTGGTGGCAGTAGTCTCAGCAAAAGGGGACATAGCTAGTAAATCTGTGCCAGCCTTTCCCAGGTATGTGTGTGTGAAAATCAAATCTCAGAGTGTATGTTTGTCAACTACTTAGAGCAGGGACAGGAAGGACTGGTTTGACAGAGAGTGTGGTGGAAAACTTGGCTTGGACACTCAGCTGAGGTCTCAACTCTACAGTTGTCTCAGTGGGGAAACTGACTGGGGACCTGGAGGGTGACATACAGAGAAACCCAGAGCCTGGACTGAGTGTGTTCCCTGTATGCTCTTATGGAAGTTATGCCTGATGCAGAAAGCTGCATCTGGAAATACTGGGTGTATGTCTCTCTCCAGTGTCAGCAGTGAGGATTCAGGCTCCTTGATTACTAGCCAGAGAGGGGACATCACACAGATTTTAAAGGCAGTTTTGTATTCGCAGTGGAAGATATTTTAGAACGTTGTTGACTTCTTGATGTTCAGGAGGAGGCTAAAATGTTCAAGCCATTGTTTGTGACTGGGGAAACTGTTTTAGAAATGAGAGCAGACTTACTCATTAGCATTGCTGTCCAAAAGAATGGTTGTTTCCTGTGTGCTTTATAGAAGATACTTATATTTGAAAGAGATGTACATACCATCACTCAGCATGGTGAACAGGAACAAATTGCACCACTTCAGTTTGGTTTAGAAAGAAAGAAGAAACATTATCAGCAAATTATACAGACTGGAATGGATTAAAATGATACGTTGTATATCTAGTTACAGACTATTTTTGGTTTGTTCCTCATAAATTTTTTGTTTTGCTGACAAATAGCCATGGATTACAAATGGTTACAATATTGAAAAATAACTCAAAAACAACAACCAATATCGTACTGACACCCACAGACATCAAAGACCCAAGAGTTGGTGATAAAATCTTCCTTTATTGTAAATACACTTAAAATTGAGCACTTTCTTCCCATCTAAGCCAGGACTTCTTCAGAATTAACCGATTTTCAGCTCACACATCATTTATATTTAAAGCTCAACCTCTTAATGAATGCCATTAAACAGAATTAAAGGCATAGTGTCTAAATAATCACAAGAAACGGCACATAACATTTTTACATATAGTACCAGGAAAGAGAGTAAATGTCAACACAATTAAAATAATCACTCAAAAAGTCTTGAATGAATTCTTGTGAAACATATAAAATACTTTCCAAAACTGTGAACTAAGAACAGTTAAAACACCATTAAAGCTCTCTTATTCAAAACCGGTTGCACGGAAAGTTTGTCATTAATACTGGAGAAATTTTGCGCATTTAATTTAATCTGCCATATAGCCTCTCTCACATCTAAAATAATTCTCAAGTCACCCCCTCTTGAATTCAACTGTATTTGTTCCAAAATTGCAAAATAAAAACTTTTAAAATTAGAACACTTCACAGAATGCCTATATAAGGCATTATTGTCATTGTACCTACTGATACTGTAAAGGTGCTCATAAATTCTCTTCCTTAAGCGTCTTTCTATTTTACCAATGTAAAATGCTGGACAACTATGACGTAATGCTAGGTAAACCACATTCTTGGTTTGACAATTTCCCCTAGCAAACCTTACTACAAATATTAATACATTTTCTAAGACTATCATCTTTGTTTCCAAAATATGGGGGCACTGGGAACATCTTCCACATTTAGATATTCCCTTATTACTAATATTAATCTTCTTCTTATCAACTACTGTTTCAAACTTAAATTTAGACTGGGACCAGTTTTAAACACAAATATACGTTCAGTCCCCACTATACGTTGTAACTATGGGTTACCCCTAATGATGTTCCAGTTTCTGCTAACCAATTCCTTAATCCCCTTTGAGACTGGACCCTTTTGAGCCATGAAAGGGCTCTCAAAGTTTACCTCATCCTGTTATTTCTGTTAAAACTGTTGTACTTGACCCCAAGAGGGCTTTAAACTTGTAATCTCATTGATTCAAAACATACCCACAAGTTTCTTGGACCAGATTATAAGGGTACCCATGATCAAGAAACATTTTACAGATGTGTGTTAATTCCTTAAGAACATTCTCAAAATGAGAGGTAATCCTTGCTGTCCTTATATATTGTCCCTTTAAAATACTCTTTTTTTGTGTAAAAGGGTGACTACTAGAAAAGTCCATATAACTATTACTTAAATTTGGCTTCCTATATACCCTAGATTTGAAACCTGTCCAGGTGTGTTCAATGAAAATATCCACGTAACTAATTCCATTTTTGTTAAAATAAAGTGTAAATTTCAAAAACACAGATGACCTATTTAAAAAAATCCATAAATTCACCTATCTCTTTCTCTGGACCATCCCATAAAATGAACACATCATCCATGAACGTAGTATGTATTTTAAAAAAGAACTACAAAAACATATTTTAATTCCCAGGCAAAAAAGTGAAGTTCTGTCCTTTGTACTGGCCATGGGTATGTTTCAGGCTGAAAAATCTGACATTTGTACCAAATATGTGCCACTTTGGGTATTTAAAAAGGTGGCAACCCTAGCCCCTGTTTTTAGGCCTTTGTCCCCCATTATTTTAGGCTTCATCCAGATTTCTTTCACAAAGTGGTTAAGAGGTATGCAGGTGTGCCTGACTAAGGTTATATGGTATTGCAGATATACATAAGGAGCAGTAATATTAAGAAAAAAGTGTTTGTATTTCATAACAAAATCTGTTTGATTTCTGTGGAGGGTAGGCCTTGGTTAAAACAGTCTTACTTGGCCTGAGTTGTTTGATAATAAGTATCAGCGTTGTTTAGGGTAGTTTTTAAGAGTCATTGCCACTGTTTCATTGGACATAAGGTATTTTGCTTTTGGTAGTCATTGACTTGAATTTATTTAAATGTTTTCTATTCAGATTTTGATGAAATTTATATTTATAATATTAGTTCAACAAGTAGTTATGGGGGTTTTAATTTCCCTCTTGATCCAAAGTAAATGAGTGCCCTTTTTTCTTTTTGAGTTAAAAGCAAAGATAGACAATGGCAAGGAAATAGAGATGGGCCCAGCTGATTTGCTCAAGGACAGAGGTGAATATGATGTGAAGGTCGATAATTTTCACAATGAATTTCAAATTATTCCATAACTTACTTGCTAATGAGGGACGACTCAATCTGCACTGCCTTCCCTTTCTGAAATTTTTAAGTTCTAGCCTTGGCTGTGATAATTTGCACACATCCAAAAAGCTGGATTTTTTCATTGTGAGTGTGGGTCAATAGCACTCTACTAGTCAGCACTAAACTTGTTTTGAACTATGAGTTCCTAATAAATAGCAATGAAAAAGTGTCTTCAGATATCTGTTTATCAGAAGATGGAGAGATACAGACCACCATGACTATTTATATTTTTCCAGACTTATCTTTTGAAATTGAAGAGGTGGACATTTGTTATGATCGAAGGAGTGCAGTTAAAGGAATTAAAAGTAAATTACGATTACTCAACTTGTTATTTTTTGTTACACAAAACTGTACTTTACCTTGGTGGAAATATATCTGAGTCATTTATATGGGATTTTAACCAGCTTTAGGTTACTGCAGAGATACCTAACTTGATCTACCTATCTCAAACATGCTGAAGATTAATATTAATAGATACGCTTATTGCCATCATGTGTGCTTTGTTATATGGGAATGTCAAATTGGTTTATTTATTTGCAGTTATCTACTGGAATAGTTGAATGAAGTTGGAGACCACTTTTCAGTAGAGACCAGGACAGAAAAGATCCAAAAATATAACACTCAGTATACAATATACTGTTGAACAAATGCACATATAAGATACATATGTACAGTACAAAGTTGAAAACATATAAGATACACTGACAGAATAGAAGATTGTATAATAGTTATTCAATTGCATAAGGAAAGGAATTTAATGAAATATGGAGCAATAGTAGGCAAGATTACAGTAATAGTTATAGGAGCTGTAGCACATAGCATGACGTGTATATAATACAAATGGCAGTAGAGCATTTCACATTCCAAAAGCACTCAGAAGAGTATATCACACTCCAGCAGAGCATATAATCATACAGAAAAAAACACCATTGGACAATGTTTGTAAAAGAGGGTGTACTGAGCAGAGGCAAAGGGAGAAAGTAAGAGAAGTAGTACAGTGAGAGGAACTTAGAACTTACTAAGTAGAAGTATAGTAGGTATATCCTTAAAAGCAAGGTCCTGCAGGGCTACAAAGAGAAAGGTTAACTTTGATGGAATGGAGGCTGTCAGGCTTGAAAGTGAAGAGACAGGAGCACATTGCGTGGTACGGGATTAGAGCTGGGCTATAAAGCATATCGTCAGAGCTCATGATTACTGTTTTGGGACTGGATGTTGAGTTCACCCATGAGTTGTAGTTGGTGAAATAATTTTTAGATAGGAACATAGGGAAAGATTTAGAATAGTACATGCAGTGAAGCGTTATAGTATATGACATAGCTGGGAAAGCTTGAGTATGTGTTAACAAAGCAGGGAGAAGATCTGAGATGCCATTGGTGTGTAGTGTTGTAGTACTACATTGTTAACATTAGGTGGCAAAGAGATGAAGACTCTGTTTACAAACAGTACAGCACAATGACTATGAAGAGTGAAATAAACATAAGATGCAGCTGAAGTCAGATTAGTAATACTATTTTGGAAAGTATCCGAGTACTGAATTTGATAGAAAACATGATGATTTTAAATTAGTAAGGGAAGTGTGATGTAAATAAATTGATGTTACCAAACTGTGTGATTCCTACTAAAGTGACTCACTATTTAACCACTACGTACACTAACACAATTTGTTGGGAGTATGTAGTGGGTGGGGAAATTAAAATATTTATGATCTGCATATTCTGAGTGAGTGGTACTTCATAGCTGCACCCGTCTTGTGGAGTCATTTTATGCACACACACCAGGATGACTAGGGATGGCATAGGTTTGGGGAGCATCCACAACAGGATCATTAAGGATAGCATATGTATGGGATGTACCCACAACAGGATCACTAAGCATGGCATGAATATGGGGTGTACCCAAAACATGATTAGTATATGGGGTGCACCCACAACAGAATCACTTAGGATAGCATGAGTTTGGGGTGCACCCAAAACATGATCAGTATATGGGGTGCACCCACAACAGAATCACTTAGGATAGCATGAGTTTGGGGTGCACCCACAACATGAACACTAAGCATGGCATGGGTATGGGATGCACTCATAACGTCACTAAGGATTGCATGAATATGGGGTGGACCCACAACATAGTCACTGTGCATCACATGAGTATGGGGTGCATACATAGCAGAATCACTAAGGATGGAATAAATATGGGGTGTACCCACAACAGGATCACTAAGGATGGCAGGAGTACGGGATATGCCCACAACAGGATCATTAAGGATGGCATGAGTATGGGGTGTACCCACAACATGATCAATAAGGATGACATGTGTATGGGGTACACCCACAACAGGATCACTAAGGATAGCATGAGTATGGGGTGCACCCACAACAGGATCACTAAGGATGACATGAGTATGAGGTGCACCCACAACAGGATCACTAAGGATAGCATGAGTATGGGGTGCACCCACAACAGGATCACTAAGGATAGCATTAATATGGGGTGCACCCACAACACAATCACTAAGGATGACATGAGCATGAGGTGCACCCACAACAGGATCAATAAGGATAGCATGAGTATGGGGTGCACCCACAACAGGATCACTAAGGATAGCATGAGTATGGGGTGCACCCACAACAGGATCACTAAGGATAGCATTAGTATGGGGTGCACATACAACACGATCACTAAGGATGACATGAGTATGAGGTGCGCCCACAACAGGATCGCTAAGGATAGCAAGAGTATGGGGTGCACCCACAACAGGATCACTAAGGATAGCATGAGTATGGGGTGCACCCACAACAGGATCACTAAGGATAGCAAGAATATGGGGTGCACCCACAACAGGATCACTAAAGATCGTAAAGTGTAGAGGTCTATAGAAAATATCTGATGGTATCATTTTTAATTATAGGAGTTGTTATGGAAGTGGATATGAAATGTAACATAAATTAATTGATTTGCACTGCAGAGCTAGAGAACCAGTTACTGCTGATCATGAAACATCTTACGTAAGCCTACAGTCCAAGTTATTTAAATGATTTAACAACAGGTCTCACATACTCCACATGTATTACCAAGATATATCTGTAATGCATATCAAACACTTGCTGATGTCATTGTCACATAATAAATAAATATTAAAAAAATGCAAATACTAATCATAACTTGTAACATGCAGTGATTGTTAATATATGCATTGCATCATTACCTATGCATTATTTTTGGTGATGATATTTAAGGGATTTTATTATATAGGTGTTAATAAAAAAGTATTCTTTATGCATAAATAATTGCATTTGTTAAAGAAAAGTTAAACAGTAGATATAGAATTGTTGTCTTAACAGAATGATAGAATATCTCTGTATACCCATTTTTTTAAAGAGCCAAATATGTACAGTTCACCATTGTCTGATTCTGCAAAGTAAGCTTAACTGTACTTTTGCTTAAGATTTAGAAAAACATGGTCAATTTAAACAAAGGGAAAACAAACTGTAAAACAGTGAACTAATCAAGGTAGACAGAAAGACACGATGGTCCATTACAGTTTCATGGCTCACGTTGTCTTTAGGAAGTTTGCTCAAAATGTCTTCCAGTCTTAATGTAAAATAAATAAATAAATGGAAATACTTTATTGCTCTCATAATCTACCTACTTTGAAGCTCCATAGATTAATGGGTATACACTACACTAACAACCACTAGGGCCTTTATAAACCTAGCCATGCAACCTAACACAATTGTGTCCCAATGTATCATGGGTGTTTATTAGGAGGGGGTATGTTAGGAAGTTTCTAGAGGTTATGTGATGGGAGGTATGTTAGTCTAGGCATTACTGTCTGTCTTTCTCTATCACAGACATGGGGTCAGAGCAAGGGTGAATTCCCTATTTTTGATCCATTTGTCAAGGTTATGCTTAAATGGAATTCGAGATGGGTGAAAAGAAAACACGGTGCTTTCATATCCTGAAAATATGCTTCACATGGATATAAAGTCTTTTTCATAGCATGAGGATACTCTGAGACACATATCTGTCTCACTAACATGTCTTATTTATATCAAAAGCAAAATTTAAGTCCTTGGATCTAGTGGTTCTGATGCTGTTCTTTTTGCAGATGTGAAAAAGGTCCATCAGAGCTGGATCCATGAATGTATGACAGGCACAGATCACATCTCAATAACGTGTAGGAGGTAGAATATTGAGACATGGCATTAAGGCAATCCCTATAGGACAATGTGTTTATACTCTGGATTTTCCTAGTAAGTGGGCATTCCAACTGTTGCATATGTCAGGTCAGGTACAAGTCAAAGGGGGTATTGTCCTCGATGATGAGTCTTATAAGGATCAAATAAAGTGGCACATTGACTTCTTTGGACCTGGATTCCATGCCCTTATGAATTTCTTAGAGGTGAGTAGATCATAAACTTGACAAACATAGAAAACTGTTTTGTTTGTCATTGTCTTCCTTTGCTACATTATCTATCTTAAAAACATTTTCATACTCACTTTTTCAATAAAATTGCATTGTATTTTAGCTTTGCCTTTCTCTTTCTTGCTTCCTTTTGCTTTAATTGATACTAACATTGCCTTCCTAACCTTTCAAGGGTAGAGCAGCTGCATAAATCTGTAAATAATGCAACTGAAATGAATGTGCCATTTGTGTCTAATTTAAACATTTTTTGGAATCTGCTTTGATGAAAACATCAACGGTTATATTTCCTTAGTACTTTAGGTTAATATGCCTTTTTAGAGGCAATGCTGAAACTGTAACTCACTCTGCAATATTGATAGAATTGTCAAATGCAAGACAAATGAAGGCAACTGTAACCAGTGACCTGATAACCTCTCTTAATATGCTAACTGGCATAATTTTCTCTAAAAATGTACATATTGACTTGAGTGTTTCAGATCAGCTGCTCTTCATTATAGAGTGCACTAAGCTGAAACTAATTACCAGAGGATAGGTGTGCAGTTAGTCAGTCCACAACTGTGGCAAACAAACATCATAGGCATTTCAGACAAAGCAGTTAGTCTCTACACACCTAGCAAATGACAGCTACAAAAAGTATTTAAAAAATTCCATACTGTATTTCACTACATGAAGCACTTTTTAGGATAAACAGTAGAATACTACATGTCTGGAAAAAAAGAAAGAAATATAAAACCAACATTTAAAAAGAAAAAAAAAAAAACAGAAATATTTAAGCAAATTTTTCTGAATATTTTATAATGTTGGTAGTAAAAAAAAAAAACTTCCTGTGTGGCCTGTAACACATGTGTATTACAAAATAGTTACAGTAGATAGTCAACTATCTGAACTAATTGGGACCTAGGGTAGTTTGGATAATCAAATTGTTCGGATAATCAAACATAAATTTGAACCGGACAAAAACATTTTTAAATCTTGTTTTTTCTCCACACAGGGAATACAGTCTTCAACCATTCAGCGATTCCAGTGGAAGATAAAGAATATTTTTCACACACGTGCGGGCTACAAGCTCAAAACACATGCACAAACGAATACGTATAACGTTTATATATTCAGACTTTATGATTTTTCCTACCATTCAAAGATTCAAAGAAACTTTATTGTCATTTAGGGCCATACAAGTGCAGCCTAAATGAAGTTACAAATGTCAGCTGACAAGAGAAATGCAGTGGTAAGAGAAGACAATGGGAATCTGGCCTGTTTGAGCTTTCTCAGGAGGTGAAGCCTCTGTTGAGCCTTCTTGACTATATGGTTGGTATTGACAGTCCAGGAGAGGTCATCTGAGATGCGAAGGTCCAGGAACTTGGTTGTTTTGAATTTCTCTACTACCTCCCATTTGATAGTGAGTGGTTGGTGAACTGTTGCCTTTCTCCTGAAGTCCATAATCATTTCTTTGGTCTTATTAACATTCCAGTCCAGATTGTTCCTGTTACACCAGGCAATCAAAGTGTTCACCTCACCCCTATAGTAATGTTCATCCCCAGCACTAATGAGACCCACAACTGTAGTTTCATCAGCAAATTTTATAATATGGTTTGACTTATGTTTTTCAGTACAGTCATGGGTGAGGATGGTGAAGAGCAAGGGGCTGAGAACACAACCCTGGGGAACACCAGTATTCAGGACTATGCATTGAGAGGTGCTGTTTCCAGTGCATGTCCATTGGGGTCATTCAATCAGAAAGTTAAGAGTCAAGTTACATAGTTGCTTGTTTATCCCGAGTTTCACAAGCTAATCCACCAGTTGCATTGGTATCACAACGCAGAACTGATGTTGATGTACGGCAACCTTAAGTAGTTGTTCCTCCCTTTTATGTGTTTTAGTGCAAGGTGTAGTGTGACTGATATCACATCTGCAGTAGATTTATTTGCCTTGTATGCAAACTGGAGGGAATTGAAGGACTTAGGCAGACCCACAGGTAGATGTTTCTTCACAATAGTGTCAAAGCATTTGATGACGTTTGAGGTTAAGGCAACTGGTCTGAAGTCATTGAGACAGGTAGGTTTGGGTTTCTTCAGAAGTGGGACAATAGTTTTTTCCTTGAAATGTGAGGGAACTTTCTCCATAGCAAGGGAAGTGCTGAAGATGTCAGTTAGTACCAGACATAACTTATCAGCACACTCCTTCAACACCTTACCAGGTATGTTATCTGGTCCAGCAGCCTTCCTAGGATTCATCTTCTTAAGCTAATTTCTCACCTCCTTAGAGTTTAAGGTGAGGGCTATCTCCTCTTTGTCAGTGTTTGTTTTAGAAGGTATGGTGGTGTTCTTCTCCACAAATCTGCCAAAGAAAGAGTTCAGTTCATTTAGGAATTCCAAGCTGTCATCAGATTTTTGTGTTCAGGTACCAGACAACTTTGGAAGGCTGCGTTCGTATAATTGATATTTTGGATAATTGACATTCAGATGATTGACTCTCTTCTGTATTTATAATATTATTTGATAGGAAAATCAGTGTGTTAATATATATCGGCATAGGCATCAACCCCATTTTTCCCATTTTAGATATGGGGTCGGGGTGTCACATCAACACTGACCATAATCCAGACTCAGTGTTGGTCTCTCTGTCTCTCTCTCTCTCTGTATATACATATTACATATATAGTTACAATTAATAAGAATTAATCAATGCTTTTTATGGTATTTAATAACAATAAATGCATAGAAAAGCAAGTTCTATACTTCATTGTATTTCATACTGCTGGCTACTTTCTGTGTGAGATTGTGTTGCAGTGGGGTCAGGGGATTTGCCCTTACCTTGCGGTTGTGTAATCTTAGAGTTGGTATATGTAATTAGCATAGGGGGTTGAGGAGGCGCCCCCCCCCCCATGGGTGGTGCATTGTCGCTTGTCTCATGTTAAAAAGTATTATTGGGGGGGGGGTTGTACTTTTTGATAATTTAAGATTCACTCTGAAAAGATGCTCTTTTCTTCTTTCATTTTTTGAAATGTTCTCTACTCGGTGATATAATTTTATTGCTATATATATATTATACCATGTGTATATATATAGGGTCTACTACCGGAGATCGAAATTACACTTTCAAAATCCGGTAGTAAATGCCCACTAACGCGAAAGTGCACTTCACCGAAAGTGCACTTTCGCGAACACCACTAGAACGAACGGGCAATTTCCTCCATGTGGTGCAGTAGTCACGGACCTTAGGGTAACCCTAAGGTCTGTGACTACTGCACCACAGTGGAGGACAAAGGTCTGTGACTACTGCACCATAGAGGACATACAATTTCCTCCACTGTGGTGTGGTAGTCATGGACCTTAGGGTTAGGGCATGGGTTAAGGATAGTAGATAGCCCTACTGGCTATCCACTATCCTTAACCCAAGCCCTAACCCTAATGTCCGTAACCATTCGCTCAAGTGGTGTTCACGAAAGTGCACTTTCGGTGAAGTGCAATTTCACGTAACCGTGGGTCTACTGTATATTTTCGAAAACGTGAGTTTTCGATTATAAACAGTACACCCATATAATTTTATATATATATATAAATATATATATATATATATATATATATATATATATATATATATATATATATAATATGGGTGCACCGAAATTAAATGAAACACCAAAATACCAATGTTGGCAAAGTTGACAACTAAACATTTCTTAGCAATCATTGTCACACTACTACATATGCTCTGAGCGATAATATAAGTACATGTAAAATTTAAAAAAGTAAGAGACACCAATAAAACATTGTTTTTTGCAAGCCTCAATGCACCTCCTCCTCGCTAATTACATATACTACCACTGAGATTGCCTAATCTTGGGGAAAGGGCATATTTCCCTACCCTGAAAATTGTGCAGTCTTGTACAACTGTAGATCATCTGTGTAGTCAATTATATTTTGTTAGCTAAACAGATGTCAACCAACATTAGGGTTGATATTATATCTACATATATATATATATATATATATATATATATATATATATATATGTATACATATATATATATATATATATATATATATATATATATATATACACATATATACATATATATATATATATATATATATAGAGAGATATATATATATACATATGTATATATGTATATAAAATAAATGTATCTCTCTCGCTCTTTAAATATATATATATATATATATATATATATATATATATATATATATGCATCTATAATTATTTTAAGGGAACAATATTTGTTAAGAAAATCAGATTACTCTAAGATAATCTTTTAACATCTTACACAAACATACAGACAGATATGCAATCTGTCGTACAGACGTCATGTAAAGTGGTATATCAAATGTAAGACTGTTGTTAATCATCCCCTGCAAACACTTCATTTGGTAAACTGTGAAAGAGTGACAAGATATTCACCTTTGTAATGCTAGCTGCTTTCATTGTGGCTGTATTATATTCCAAATTGATGTTTTATAGAATGTGCTTAAAAGATCAAAATGCTATTTTTGCATTCTGAAGATCATTCAAAGCTATGTAAGATTTATTTTATTTATTTATTTATTTATTTGCAGTTGGTTTACCAGGATGGTCCATTGGGCCAAGAAGAACCCATTTTCAGTGGAGTCCAGGAGAGAAAAGCTCCATACAAACAATATTCATGAAACAACAGATTGCAAGTTACAAAGTAGAACAGTAGTACATATAAAAACACGGCATTTAGTTAATGAAAATCCACAACTAAGTATAAAAATTCATACAATAAGTATAAAATATCAGCAAGTATGCACACATGTTCCTGCTCTAAAGACAGCTGGGCAATGAGCACTAGAGGTACCTCTGGTGCTAGTGGGGATGTGAGATGGGGGAAATAGACTGAGAGCAGAGAGAAGGGAGAAAATAGGAGGGGTGAGGAAGATCAGAAGTAAGGATGTTATGTGGGATGGGAGCAGGAGCATTCCCAGCAAGACTTTAGATGTGAGTAGAGTATGGTTTTTGAAGGGAGAGTGACTGGTGGTGGCACGGATGTGTGTGGTAGGGAGTTCCAAAGGCGTGCTATGGCAAAGGACAAAGGGTTTTTGCCTGGAGGGCGGGCTGGTTTGTGCAGTTCAATCAAGTTCTCGTAGTTGGATCTTAAGAGTCTTTCTGGAAAATGCATTTTAGAGATAGAGGAAAGGGAGGGGCAGAGGGAGGGAGTGAAGATGAGTTTATGAGCTTGGCTAAGTTGAATGTAGGTGAGATAATTGGGCAAATAACAAACCACAAAAAAAATTAAAAATTATATATAAATATGACAACAAACCAGTGACCACCAAATCTTTTATTGCACTTGCTTTTGATGTCTTGGCTACAAGCCTTCAAGGAAGATAGTTGGGCAACTCTAACCAATGTAATTTATGGAGGGCATTACAGTGGTGAGTTGAAGATTTGTATCCTGAGGCGAATTTGGCAATTGTATTGTAACAGCACGAGAGTTTTGTCTTAAGGGTGGATTGTAGGTTAGTGAGGAGTGGGGCACCATATAATAGAGAAGGGATGAGGTATGTGGTAGAGAGAATGAATTTAGTAGAGGGGGTGAAATAGGGATTATGGTGGTAGAGCATGCCAAGTTTTGATGTTTTTTTTTAATATTTACATGTAGGTGTGAGTCGAACTTAAGTTGATTATCGATCAAGGCACCTAGAAGCTTAGCTTTTGAAACTAATTAGAGAGATGTACTGCACCGGCTGGTGATTGAGAAGGAGTTTTTGTCTATGGTTGTTAATTTAGATGGGATGAATATCATAAGTTTTGTTTTGGATGCATTGAGTGCTAGGTGGTTGTCTAACATCCATTGTTCTGTGGTGCTTGAAGGCATCTTGGGTCAATTTGCTAAGGATGGGGGTGGAAGTGGCAGAACAGATGATAGTTGAATCATCTGCATATTGGCTGAGTTTTGCATTAGGGATTGAATGGTGAAAGTCATTTATGAAAATATTAAAAAGGAGGGGACCTAATATGGAGCCCTGTGGTACACCAGTTTGGGCACTGAGGAATGGGGAGGTGGCTTTATTCCATTTTACTGCTTGTTGTCTGTGGGAAATGTAACTAGTAAACCAGGTAAGAGAGAAGAGGGATAGGTTTAGATTACAGAGCTTAGTTAGTAGAAGGTTGTGAGAGATAGTGTTGAAGGCCTTTGAGTGATCTAGGAGTAGAGTAGAAATGATGCAGCTGGAGTCATGGGCTTTATTAATAGTTTTGAGGAAGGAGAGGAGAGCGGTGGTGGTGCTGTGGCCAGGTCTAAATCCATGTTGTGTGGAGTTAGTAGGTGATTGTCAATGAGATAGGCTAGAAGTTGTAGATGAATACATTTTTTGAGAAGTTTGAGATGGGGGATAGGATGGTCGATAGGTCATACTGTTATTGTTACCTCCTTTGTGAAGGGGAATAATAAAGGCCTTTTTCCAAAGTTTGGGTGCATGGCCTTCTTGAATTGATCTATTTATTACAATGCAAACAGGGAAGGTGATGTCATCTGCAGCAATCTTTAGAAAGTAGGAGGGAATGTTGTTGGGAGTGTTGGAAAATGGTTTCAGTTTGTGCAGGAGTTTTTTTATAGTAGTTAAGGGGATGGGTTTTACAGTGAAAGGAGGGGATTCGAGAGTGAGGGTTCATGAGGAAGAAGGTGTAGGAGATGGAGGAGAGGATGTTGGTTTATTAGTGAAGGATGATGTTAATTTGGTTATGGATTCAATAAAAAAAAGGTAAATTGGGTGGCTAAATCTATGTCAGAGGCATTTGGATTGGGGCAGGGGTTTTCTTTTCTGCCGGGATTAAAAAGGGAGGAGATACTGTTCCAGAATTTTTTGCGATTTGTTTTGTAGCTAGATTGGAGTATGGAGAAGTAAGCTTTGCAGTCTGCTATATTCAGCTTTTTGACTTTGTCCTGAAGTGTTTTGTATTCATTAAGGGTGGTAAGAGTTTTTTTTTTTTTGGTAGCTTTTCCAAGCTTTGTCTCAGAGGTGCATGGAGGCTAGTGTATTCTTGGTTAACCAAGGAGCAGTTTTACTTTTAATTCTCTTTGTTTGCAAAGGGGCAAAGGTATGTACCAAGTTTAAAAATATTGTGTTGAAGTAAGAGATGACATTTTCCAAGGGGAGAGCTTTTAGAGGGCTCCAGTTTGTGGCTTTTAGTGAGTTTGAGAAGGTATTTGGATGGAAAATTTTCAGGGAATTTATGGTTATATAGTGATGAGATAGTTGTATTATGGGGGAGGAAAGGCATTGGGTGAAAGTGAGAAGGTAATCACTAAGTGGATTGGGAAGAGTACCACTATCAGAGATATAATGAGGGTGAGAGACTAAGATCCAATCTAGGCTGGTACCAGAGGAGTAGTCTCTGGAGAGTCTAGTTGTGGAATTGATTAGCTGAATGAAATTATAGAGATTTATATTTATGGAGTTTGTTGGGGATTCAATGGATGTCCAGTTTATGTTCATGTCACCTAGAATTATGGTCTCATTGTTGATGTTTGTGGAGAACCTGGAGAGAATATCTTCAAGTACTGGGATATTGTTTCCAGGAGGAATGTAGAGGGAGGCTATGCATATGCTTTTGTGTTTGTTTATTTTTAGTAGCGCTAGAATTAATTCAGCGTTACTGAATTGGGGAATAGCTTTAGTATATGAAGTAACTGAGAGGGAGGATGAGAAGAGAAGGGCCACACCTCTACCTTTTTTGTGAGTTCTGTCTTTTCTGATAATAGAATAGTTAGGGGGTATTATTTCAGAATCCTTTATGTGGGGTTTTAACCAAGTTTCATTGTTGGACAAGATATCTGGTTGATTAGAGAGAAGCCAGGCATAGAGATTGGAGATTTTATTAGCTATACTTTGTGAATTCAGTGAGGTGAATAGAATGGACCTTGCTGTAGAGGGAGGGGTGGAGGGGTCAGGTTTAGGGTGTACATCACCAGAGAGAAGGATGGTATTAAGTTGGTGAATAAAGAACGTGAGGAATTTGGATTGTTTAGTGTCAGATTTGAGTGATAAGAGATTTGTGGAGATAGGACTGATTCAAATAGGAATTGAGTGTTTGAAGGTAGAAACAAGTTTGTATGAAGTAAGGAGACTGTTATTTAAGGGATACAGATGAGGAGATATGAAGATAGATGTGTGTATGGGTTGTGGGGGAAGTGTGTTTGTTACATGGTAAGTAAGGGAGTGATTGCAAATAAGAGGGTGGGTGACAAGTGATGTAGGATATGGTAAGAAAAAGAAGTGTTTGGGTTGTGTAGAAGGTGGCTTTAACAAACATAGTGGGTTTAGAGTTTAACTATGGGAAAGTTTTAACTGAGTAGATAGTAGGATGGGCTAAATAAGAAAAGAGCAAGTAAACAAAGTCATGGAGGAAATTTTTTAAAATGAGTAGCTAATGGGCGGGATTGTACTAGCTTTTATAAGATGAGTGAGGTGGTAGGGTGTAGTATGTGGGATGGGTTATAACAAATTATAGTGGGTGGAGTGTGTTAACTTTACTTGGATAATGGGAGAGTGGGTGTAGTTATTAGAGTATAAGTTTAGAGGTAGTGGGTATGGGTGAGATTTGGGGGTAGGGTAGGGGAGCAAAGTGAGCCCGCAGGGCGAATGGAGTGGGAAGAGCCAAGGAGAACGAGGAGCGGGAAGAGCCAAGGAGAAGGAGATTGGCAGCAAAAAACAATCAGTTGGATAAGGAACTAACTCAGGTGAGGAGACCCAAGGACAAGGAACTATGGCACTGTATAGGTATATCAAAAAGCTAAGAACATTTACTGGGGTAGGTACTGAAATTGGGCAGTATAAATTATAACTAATAGGCTTTAGAAATGTTAACACTTTTAAGTATTTTTGTTAAAATATGATGGACAGTGGAGAAAATAGATATAAAAATAAAATATTTTACAGAAAGCCAGTTTAACATATATTGACATGTTCACCTATGAATGTATTTTAGGCTGTCTCTCATTTGCCTGTCTTAACATTTTTTTACAATGATTGTAGCCTTTTCTGTTTGCACTTTATAGTCTACCTCTAAATACAAAAGATCTTGCTAACCCTCTTTCCTAACTATGATTAGTGGTGCATTAACTCAAAAAATACTGAAAAATGTTATACAGGTTTAGTATAGTCTGCGGGAAGTCAGATATTAGGGATTACATTATTGACATATTCACAAGAATTTATGGGTAACACCTTACAGACTATATTAATTTATTTATTTATTTTTGTAAAATTTTACTTCACAGGTAACTTGCATCCTAAGCTTTATCCTATTTGTTCCCAAGAGCCTTAACATAGGACAAATAATTTTACTTCTCTTTATCGGTCATCAGGAACTAGATCCATAATCTAGCTAACCATAGGAAACATCAGGTTTACATAAGTTCACTCTAGGCCCTAGAAATGTTACTTTTTTCTCTCATAATATTAATTGGGTTTCTGTTCCTGTTCATCCTAAAACCATGTATCCACATACCTGCAAGTTTAGTAATCAGTGGCCTCCATCTTCATGCCTCCATCAGTTAGATTTTTTCCTGTCCCTCACAACAATCCCTTTCCTATAAGATATTATTCTTGGCCCTCAAAAGACAATATGTCATAGAGTTTTAACTGAGAGTGTGTGATGTATTAATTGTCAGATGACAAAAACATATTTATTGCAAATGTGTATTGCAATAAAACGCTCATATTTGTTTTCTTTCATCTGGACCTCATATTAGTTCTACATCCAAGAATAAAACTGGTATATCATGTACTGTGCATCCAAATCCCATCCATTTGAAGCAGAGTTATTCCCTAACCCAATTCAGGTGTAAATATGACCAGAAATTTACCCTGGTCTGGTACCTATAATTCTGTTAGACAGAAGCAGCCTGGAAATGCTTGACCACCCATGCCCAAGCCTACATATAACCCTTAAAATAGCCCTAGAGTACCCAAAACTTGTTAAATACAATTGGGAAGCACAGGAAGGCTTAAAAAGACCCCCTGGGATTGATAGCCTAGTAATTAACTGTGAACCTGTAAATGTAACTTAATAAACAATTTTCTAATGTTTTGTTTGTTTATTTCTTGGTCTGGATAGATCCAAATATTCATTGTTAATAACATTTCATGGCCGATCTTTTGATGGGTTATAATGGTGAATTACTGCACAGTATGGAAGTACAATTCATGTATGTATCAAAAAGGGAGCTACAGAAGGCATGGTTAGAACAGTCATATAATTCTGAGTCTTGAATATCTCTGTTTCTTCATGATAAAAGAAGACAGAAAGGACCTGTAGCAAGACTTCAGAATGATAATGTGGCCACCTCTGTAGAAGAATAAAACCTGACTCCATCTCATGTAGTGTGAGTTCAAGTAGCACTTCTGGTACCAGCTGTCCAAGGTAGAAGAGGGTATGAGCTGAAGGTTGATGCCATTCACAATCCTAGGAAGAGGGAGGTGGTGGAACTCACAGCACCACCACTGAATACAAGAGGGTTGTTAGGGGATTGCTGGTATCAGCTACTGGTTTGGTGTGGCTCAAGCCATATGTGAAGCCAAGTATGAGTTCTCAGAGAGACATGCTTAGTGACCTTCTAGGCAATGGCTTCAGTGAAAAGCAACTCAGGATGGCATTTAAGTGAAGTGGGAGTGTGCCCCTTATGTAAGGTCACCTACAAAAGGAAACAAAAATGGACTAGTAAACTTTCTCCATGATCAGGAAGTGAACATGGGGAAAAATAGGCAGGATGGGCTATTAGGGGTCTGGTTGGGAGGCCTGATGACTGGGGAAGGTGTTATACAAAATATATATAATTAATAAGGCCATCAGTACATTAACAATAGCAATATACTTGGAAGCTGGAAATCCTACAGTTTAAAACTGTCTAGAAAGCATGCATCATGCATCACAGACTCTTTATGGAGCCAAGAACAAAACTGCCAGCTTCTGTCCTGGTTTTGTAGTTTTTTTGGTAGAGTGGGCTAAGTAGAGAGATACCTAAAGAAGGGTCTATGCATGACAGCATGCAATAAATTCCCACATTTATGTCACTGCACACTGGATGCAGATAGTGGGGTGTTAATAGGAAGCAGGGTACAAAAAGCAGGCTGACTGTAAACAGAGATAGTCTGGAGGACTGCTGCCTGGCTTCTGTTGTTATATGGAAAGAATAACAACATGGTACTAATTAATAGATGCTTCTATCACTTTTATCCTTGATGTCATTTGCAGTTGTACCCCCTTCAAATGAAAAAAAAAATCAAAGAATTTCAACCAGAGTGTATACATAACTGGACATACCAACCGATGAAACTCAACTCTAGCAGTAGACAGCAGAGATTCAAATAATATATCCTGATGGTCCACATTTACTGGTCTGGGTGGAAGCATAATTGGATTTGATAATTAAAAATAAAGCAGTCTTAACCCCCCCCACCACATGCACACACACACACACACACACACACACACACACACACACACACACACACACACACACACACACACACACACACACATGCACACACACATGCACACAAACCAGACTACTCAGTACATTTTTCAGCCTGGAACAAAAAATTATAGAAACTGGTATCAAATGAACTGAAAGACAAGGTATGTCAGTGTTTAGCTGTGGGAACAGTCCATTCTGAATCTTTATCAGGAATAACAGAGAAGCATGGCAGTCAAAATGTAACTCTCAGAGGCAGCACCAAGATGAAAAACCTGGCAAATATTCTACTCAATGGTATGGGTGACAGTGGTGGAAAGGATGCCAGAGGAGGAGAAACTACTGAAGAGGTACTCAGATACTTGAGAATGAAGCTTTAATACAAGAACATACAGGAGCACATTTACCAAGCATAAGTAATAGAGAAAATTCCTTAATCAGGACATAATGTGACAGAAAATAAAGAAGGGGAAAGATGCTGACTGCAATCTGAAGGAAGGCTTCTTGCAGATGGAAAGTGGTGTGGGAAAGGTTAGAGAGGTGTTGCACTGTGGACTTCTCAGGTGATTATCAATTAAATTATGTGATCTGGTTTGCAGTCCACATCACTAAGTGAATAATCACAAAATACTTACAATAGAACGGTGGGAGACCAAATGGCGGTGCAGTTATATACCAAAACCTTTGAGGAAAATCATGAACTTTAATGCACACCATATGAAGCAATGAATAAATATGAGTGATGTGACAATAGGAGGTACTGCCAGCATTGCCAGCAGAAGTAGGGCAGTGAATGTATGACTTGTGCCAGCACAGCTAGCTGGAATAATGTAAATAATTATATGTCATGTGTATATCAGACTGATTTGTACAGACACCTGTGCTAAAAATGTGTTTGTGAGGTTTTCCTGTGCAAAAATGTATCAGCAGTGCACCCTGCTGGAATGAAAGAAATGTACATGTATTATTGTAACTGAATTAAATATATATGTTTTAATAGAGGATACTGAGACAGCAGAGGTTATCCACCTAATTTACTTTAAGAAAAATATGGTAAATATAAATGAGCTGTTAAACCATTAAAACGGTGCTGAATAGGACCGGAGATGGTGGTCCAGAAGAAGCCTTTGTTCATTAGCTCAGTAAAACCAGGAGAAGCCCTGGGCACTGCCATAAACATTTACATGTGTATTATAGCCATCTATCTTAAATTCTTGACTCAGATTCAAAGGGGGATACTGTGAGACCCTAGAGTCAAGTGACCAGATGAGGTCAGTCTGCAAGCCATCTTGGATATTATATTTTACAGGGAGTATTCTCTGAGTATTGAGTATTCTGTTTTGGGGAATCTGACTAGAAAGACTGCTTAGAGATACTTTTTCTTTATTTGTATGAGTCTGCCCATTAATGTTATTTTCAATGTTTCCTGTGATTTGAACACTGTGGTTTACTGTAAATATGTATTTAGTATTTTCTTGTTCTTTTACTATTTATTTTTACATATATTTAAACTTTTTATTGTGGCTGGTCTTTTTTTATAAAATATTTAAGCTTTGAGTGTGCTTATATTTATTTGGTGAGACTGTCTGGGCCACTCCAGAAGGCCTAGCTGTCTTGATCAACTACTAACATTTGTATTAATGTTAATATTGCACAGTATAATTGGACACCTTTTGTTAAGGGTTTTAGAGTATCTGATTGTGGAGTGTCTGGGGGCAGTGATTACCTTATACTCTGGGCAGAAGGGGACACAGCAGGTAAGTCTGTGCCAGCCTTTCTCAGGTGTGTGTGTGCATGAAAAATTAAATCTCACAGAGTGTGTGTGTGTGTGTGTGTGTGTGTGTGTGTGTGTGTGTGTGTGTGTGTGTGTGTGTGTGTGTGTGTGCGCTAGTTAGAATAGGGACACCAACCACTAGGCTTTCAGAAAGGGTGTTGGAGGTCTTGGCTTGGACACTCACCGAGGACCTAACCCTACAGCTGTTCCAGTGGGGAGTCTTACCGGGGACCTGGAGAGAGACAGATAGAGAGATCCAAGCCCTGGACTGAGTGTGTTCCCTTTGTGCTATTAAGGGAAATTATGCTTGATGGAGAGATGTCTGCATCTGGAAATACTGAGTGTATTCACTTGTATTGCACACCCCTTTTCAGTGTCAGTGGTGAGGACTCAGCCTCCTTGACTGCTGGCCCAGTGTGGGGATGGCACAAGTGACACAGCACAAATACTGTCAGTTTTAACAGACTATTCAAAACAGAAGAGAACTACTTTCTAGATGAGAAGTTCTGTAGTAACAAGTAGCCACCAAAGGAGAATAGTACAAGCCACACAAGGAAATCACAGAATCATTTATTTTTACTAGAACTATATTAGTTGTACAAAACTGCTTGCAAAAGCATACAAAAATATAAAACACATCCCTATGAAATGAGAGACTTTTGAAAATAGGTAGACTTTGCATACCATATTTCACAATACAATGCATGCATGTTAGAAATAGGCATACAAGACAAACACATACATGCACACACACACACACACACACACACACACACACACACACACACACACACACACACACACACACACACACACACGCACGCACACACACACACACACACACACACACACACACACACACACACACAAACACACACACTAATGGCATAACTAGGGAGGGGGTAAATAGCTATGGAGAGGGTAAAATGGGCAGATGCCCCAGGTGTAATATGTTAGGGGCATAATCAGGAGAAATTAATGCTGATACTGCATTTCTCATTGAGGCTGAAGGGATTTAACATTCTGTGTGTCGTATAAGGTGTAATAAGCCACCTGCTACAGTTTCCAAACAAGAAAGAGTAATTAAAGGACCTTTTCTGGTCCGCAAGTATGGGACAACCTTTTTTTGGCTCCTCAACTTAAAGATTAGAGGAATATCTGAGTAAACAGTTATGGTTCTGAAACATTCACACACACCCACACACACAGACACACACACACACACACACACACACACACACACACACACACACACACACACACACACACACACACACACACACACACAAACATGCACAAGCACATACACTCGCAGAATACAAATATACACTTCCATGCACACTCTAGTTTATACACATGTACTTCTGTGCAAATGCACACATGTGCCCAGAAGCACACACACACACACACACACACACACACACACACACACACACACACACACACACACACACACACACACACACACACCAGACAGTAACAAA